>NC_068935.1:40105565-40408596 GCF_023091745.1 Budorcas taxicolor
ACATATATATTTACATATGTAAAATAGATGGCCAGTGGGAATTTCTAGTATGACACAGGAAACCCAAACCTGTGCTCTGTGACAATCTAGAGGCACGGGATGGAGAGGGAGGTAGGAAGGAGACTTAAGAGGGAGGGGACATATGTATACCTATGACTAATTCATGTTGATGTATGGCAGAAACCATCACAATATTGTAAAGAAATTATCCTTCAATTAAAAATAAAATAAAATTTTAAGTGATGTACATACACAGTAAAGTAGCAGGAAATTTAATGATATGGAAAATGCCTTTTTCCAATGTTATATGCTGATACCATGAGACAAAGTCACAAGTCCCATCTGACTTGAATTTATACTCATGCCAGCAAATGTGGAAAACTCAGCAGTGGCCACAGGACTGGAAAAGGTCAGTTTTCATTCCAATCCCAAAGAAAGGCAATGATAAAGAATGCTCAAACTACCGCACAATTGCACTCATCTCACATGCTAGTAAAGTAATGCTCAAAATTCTCCAAGCCACGCTTCAGCAATATGTGAACCGTGAACTCCCTGATGTTCAAGCTGGTTTTAGAAAAGGCAGAGGAACCAGAGATCAAATTGCCAACATCTGCTGGATCATTGCAAAAGCAAGAGAGTTCCAGAAAAACATCTATTTCTGCTTTATTGACTATGCCAAAGCCTTTGACTCTGTGGATCACAATAAACTGTGCAAAATTCTGAAAGACATGGGAATACCAGACCACCTGACCTGCCTCTTGAGAAACCTATATGCAGGTCAGGAAGCAAGAGTTAGAACTGGACATGGAAAAACAGACTGGTTCCAAATAGGAAAAGGAGTACGTCAAGGCTGTATATTGTCACCCTGCTTATTTAACTTCTATGCAGAGTACATCATGAGGAACGCTGGGCTGGAGAAGCACAAGCTGGAATCAAGATTGCTGGGAGAAATATCGATAACCTCAGATAGGCAGATAACACCACCCTTATGGCAGAAAGTGAAGAGGAACTAAAAAGCCTCTTGATGAAAGTGAAAGAGGAGAGTGAAACAGTTGGCTTAAAGCTCAACCTTCAGAAAATGAAGATCATGGCATCTGGTCCCATCACTTCCTGGGAAATAGATGGGGAAACAGTGGAAACAGCGGCAGACTTTTTTTTTTTTTGGCTCCAAAATCACTGCAGATGGTGACTGCAGCCATGAAATTAAAAGACACTTACTCCTTGGAAGAAAAGTTATGACCAACCTAGATAGCATATTCAAAAGCAGAGACATTATTTTGCCAACAAAGGTCTGTCTAGTCAAGGCTATGCTTTTTCCAGTGGTCATGTATGGATGTGAGAGTTGGACTATAAAGAAAGCTGAGCACCGAAGAACTGATGCTTTTGAACTGTGGTGTTGGAGAAGACTCTTGAGAGTCCCTTGGACTGTAAGGAGATCCAACCAGTCGATTCTGAAGGAAATCAGCCCTGGGATTTCTTTGGAGGGAATGATGCTGAAGCTGAAACTCCAGTACTTTGGCCACCTCATGCGAAGAGTTGACTCATTGGAAAAGACTCTGATGCTGGGAGGGATTGGGGGCAGTTGGAGAAGGGGACGACAGAGGATGAGATGGCTGGATGGCATCACTGACTCGATGGGACCAAAGTCTGAGTGAGCTCCGGGAGTTGGTGATGGATGGGGAGGCCTGGCGAGCTGCGATTCATGGGGTCGCAGAGTCGGACATGACTGAGCGACTGAACTGAACTGAAGAACATATGATTATAAGTAGGAGATTGCCTGCATTCAGTCATGTGAGTCCTTCCTCCTAGGGCTCCACCAAATGGCTGCTGCAACACAACACACAAGGTCTAATATATGAAGACCCCAGGGAATTTGGGAAATGCGATAGAATAATAACCACCACGTGGGCTGTTGCCTAGACTGACCAAGTCCTTAGGTATATCATTTTTTTTTTTCCTTCCTTTGGCATTAATTCCTGAGGTGTGCCCTTTGACACCACGAATCAATTTGATAGCATGAAAAATTGCTAGAGATAAAAGGGTGAGAGAATAATGGGAAACCTTGGTCAAGTACAAAAGGAAATCTGGAAAAGAGAAGATGCCCGATGAGGTTGGATGGCTTACATCTCAGTTTGATATCTAACGGAAAGTAAAAATTAAATGCAAAAGTATGAACAGGTTTCATCAAACTGAACAAAATCCTGGGCAGCCACAGTTTCCTATATCTTTGTTCATGGCGTTTTTTCAGGCTCGAAGGGCGGGAGAAGGATGCTTGGAGCAGGGCTCCTTGTCTGTTCTGAGACCATACCGCCATCGTGCGGTAACAGTTTGATCGGGTTCAAACTGAGCTGTTCCTCCTTGAGAACCTGGTCCAGCCAATGGAAGAGAAAACAGAACCTGAACTCAAGCCTGGCCTCTCTACCTTTTTCTCTGTGGTCTGGCAGGAGCAGGGGCGGTCAGTCAGCTCCGTGAGGGGCCAGGGCCCAGGAGCCAGCCGGCCGCTTCCAGTACATTCCTGATTTTCTTTCCCTTGAGCTACTGCAGTCTCCGAGATGTCCTGGCTCACAGCACCAAAGCGGTGTATGGACATTCTTTCCATACAGGTCCTTCTTGCTCCAAGCGATGGTACTTCAGACATTTGGTCACCCTCAACTCCATCAATGACAGCGGCTCTGTAGGGTACTTGGCACTGGCCCGTCCATTGCGCTCTGCTCCTCCTGTCACAATGGGCCCAGACCCTACAACACAAGGGTAACCAGGAGGCCTGAACCCCAAAGGGCAGATTCACAAGACAAATAACCCCGTTTTCCTTGCTTGGCTCTAAGTCCAGGCCACACTGTTAGGAAACTGAGGCCCTGCCTCCCTCCTTCTGGTGGCTGGACTTCCGGGCAGCAGCTGGAGGGCTCCCGGGCGCTGGTCGCTCATTGATCAGATACTGAGTCCAGAACCTGACTGTGCACTGATCGTGCCAGACCACAGAGAAGAAGGTAGAGAGCGGCCAAGCTTGAGTTCAGGATCTGTTGGTTCTACATTGGTCTGACCTGCCTCCACTGCTAGGCCTTGCAGAGAAGAGCAGCTCACAGCTTGGGCCCGATCAAACACTTTCCGCACGATGGCGGTATGGTCTCAGAACAGACAAGGAGCCCTGCTCCAAGCATTCTTCTCCCGCCCTTCCAGTCTGAAAAATCACTGTGAACAGAGGAAGGCAGTAGGGTATATGGCTAGTTTGTACTTTCATAGTTAGAGGAAACCAGCTCCTAGTCTGTTGCTTTAGTTTGTGGTTTCTATTGAATATCTAACTGGGATCTAAATGACTCAACCCCATCAGGCATCTTCTTTTTCCAGATTTAAGTCTTTTTTCGTTAACTATGTATAATTAACAAACTGCATAATTAAACAACTACTTTTGTCCTTTGCAGCTTCAACATCTTTGTTATTTTCACCAGTTATACGTTCAAACGCTGCATTCCCATTAACATAGATTTATACTTAAACCTTGTGTACTTGTCTTACCTTTTAAATTCCAAAGGAAAATAAAAAATTCAAAAACAAATATAGGGGGTTCCCTGTAATCCAGTGGTTAGGAGTTAGTGTTCTCACTACCGTGGCTAGGTTTCGATCCTTGGTTTGACATGTACACTAAGATCCTGCAAGCAAATATATATATGACTTTCCCAGTGGCTCAGTTGTAAGAATTCTCCTGCCAATGCAGGAGATGCAGGTTCAATCCCTGAGCTGGGAAGATCACCTGGCGAAGAGAATGGCAAGGCACTCCAGTATTCTTGTCTGGAAAATCACACAGAGGATAGCCCTTGCGGGCTATACAGTCCATACGATTGCAGACAAATTGCACAGGATTTAGGGACAAACCACACACACATACATATAATACCGGCACATATATATTAATATATGTAATATATATACATAAAACTATTATTCTGTTATTTATATGTATCTATGGAGTTACTTTTTCCATGTTTTTTGTTTCCATGAATATGAGTTACTGATTAGTGTCTTCATTTCACCTTGGAGGACCCCCTTTTAGATTTCTGGGATGCCAGGTCTTTTAGTAACAAACTGCATCTGGTTTTTTTTTTTTTTTTTAGAATGTCTTAGTCTCTCCTTCATTTTTGAAAGAGTCTAGCTGGATGTGGAATCCTTGGTTGACAGGTTTTCTTTTAGAATTTTAAATGCTTTTTGGCTTCCAAGGTTTCTAAAGAGAAATCAACTGCAAATCTTATTGAGCTTACCTTGTATATAATGATGTGTATTGATAAGTTGGACAGGACTGAGCGACTTTCACTTTCATTGATGCTTACAAGATTCTAGCTTCAAAAGAAAAAAAAAGATTCTAGCCTCGTGGCTCTTGTAAGTTTGATTATTACGTGACTCATTTTCGACATCTTTGTGTTTATCTTATTAAAAGTTCCTTGAGCTTCTTAGATGTAAATATTCACTTCTTCCATCAAATTCCTAGTGTGGGCCCTTATTCTTCAACTAGTGTTTCTGCCTCTTTCTCTCTCTCCTCCTTTGGTAACATTATGTGTAAGATAATTTACTAAATCATGTCATATAGGTCTTGCAATCTCTGTTCATTTTTCTTCATTCTTTTTTGTTCCGCTCTGATTTTTGTTTCTGATTGGAAAACCTCAACTGACCAAGATTCAAGTTCCTAATTCTTTCTCCTGCCTGTTCAAATCTTCTGTAACAATATTCTAGTGAGTTCTTCATTTCAGTTCATGTACTTTCACTTTCCAAATTACTATTTTGTTCTTTTTATAATTTCTATATCTTTATAGGTATACTCTATTTAGTGAGGCATTGTTTTCCTGGTTTTCATCAGTTCTTTGTATTTAGTTTTTTATCCCTTTCATATTTAAAGATGCCCCTCAAATATCCCCATATTTAGAGGAGTTTATTTAAAGTCTTTTCTAGTACATCCATTGCCTAGCCTTCATTCTAGACAACTTTAATTTATTGCTTTTCTCCTTGTAAACGGATATGCCTGTTAGTTTGGATGTCTCATTTTTTTTTATTGGTGGTGAAAACTGAACATTTTAAATTTTACAATGTAACAACATGGAAATTAGATTTCCAACACACAGGTTTAGCTGACGGCACTTGTTTTCTACTGCTTTTTTCTTGTTTAGTGTCTTTTCTCAATTATTTTTGTAAAGTCTGTACTTTGTCGTGTGTGGTCACTCACATGTATGTTATGTTAGCTTAGTGATCACTTAGCATTGTGACAGGCTTTCTTTAAACATTTGAAAAATACTGCCAGTCTTTGCTTTTGTAATTCGGAACTCTTTCAATGATTATATAGGCTGTTCACAACTACTGTACCCTTCCTTGCAGCTTTGCGGTGTGTGCGCTCAGTGGTGTGCGACTCTGTGAGACCCAAGGGCTGTAGCTCACCAGGCTCCTCTGTTCATGGGATTTTCCAGGCAAGAATACTCTTGTTGATTCCTCCTCACTTCCAGCTTGCAAGGAGCCTAAAGAGACACAAATATTTAGGGTCTCAGGCCTCATCTGAATAGTCGTGTAGCCCTGCATAGGTCTGCACGTTTCTAATTTCTCCAGTACATGTAAGAACTTTTAAAGTTCTTTCTTCCGCAGTATATTTCCTTTCATAGCCTTCTCCTTTCTGTGCTTCTCCATTTGTCTACTTCTTGTCCTAAGTATTGTCTATTGTCCCAGGCTTTTCTGGTCAATTCTTGTGCCTTTAAATTTTTTTAGTAAATGCCTTTCTTCAAGACAGCCCAGCGGTGGAAACACTCCAAGGAAGTCAAGACAAAGACAAGTTCTTGCACCAACCTTTCAGGGAGCCTCCAGAGAGGTCAAACTTGACAACCACAATTCTTTGAGAGTAACTCCATATCTCCCCCTCTGGAATTCACATCACGCACCAGGATGACAAGAGCCATCTTTAAGGCAGTGTGGCTTTAGGGGGTGGTAGGTGGGTAATTTTGAATGCCACAGTCCTCTCTCACTGCAAAGTAGTCACTTCTTTCTTCACCAAGCCATTGTTGATTGTCTTACATGTTCAACTAGATCTAGAGCTCTGTAAAATTGGATCCTGACACTTTATCAGCTCCTTTGTTACTTTTATGGAGGGATGCATCACTGGAGTTCCCTGCTTCACCATCTTCAGTGACATCATATTTGCCACATGGTTTTACCTTTCTAGAAACAATCATGCTTCTTCAGGAAGTACCTGCTACACAGATATATATGAAGAAATAACACAAGGTCATTTAACACTTCTTTGTTTGGCTGGGTGGTTCCACCTCTGTTCAGGCCCTGTGAACTCCAGGCAGTGGGCCTGTAAACATCTGGGTGAACCCGAGTAGTTAGCAAGCACACCTGCTCCTGTCATAATGCTACCTGGATCTGGCTTGTCTTTGATGTCCTGACGCTGCTGCCATTAAAGATCCACATCCCCTAATACCTGGGTGGCACTTGAAAGCCTACTACCTTTTGTTCCAAAGAGCAGGAACAGGAGACATACCCACCAGAGCCTGCCTTTGTCTTTCAGTGGATTTCTCTAATCCTGTCTGCACTGGGTGGGGAACAAGGCCTTACCCATGACTTGCTTGCCTGGACCAGGCAGCTGCTGGCTCAGTTCTAGTCCCTCACTCTCCACACTGTACACCAGGATTCCACCAGTGTTCAAGAATCCTGTAGGGCCATAGAGAAGAAGGAAGGAGGCCCAGCTTGGGTCCAAGCCTTTTCCAAGTCCCCACATGTGTGCTCTTCTACAACTTTTGGCGTCAAACCAAGGAAGTTGTAAGGGTTTTTGGTGTTTTCAAACAATTTCCTCATGAGGGCAGTAGTGCTCCAGATATGCAGGCCGGCCAGGTCCTTGAGCTCTCATCTTCCACCCAACCGGTCTGAAAAAAAAAAAGCATCACCAGGAGACAAAGGTTCCAGGAAACAGGCTGCCTTGTATTTTGGAGGGTTTTAAGAAAGTTGCTTGGCTTCCCAGGTGGCACAATGGTATAGAATCTGCCTAACAATCCATGAGATACAGGAGTCACAGGTTCCATCCCTGGTGCAGGGAAGATTTCCTAGGATAGAAAATAACAACCCACTTCAGTATTCTTGCCTGGAGAATGCCATGGACAAGAGAAGTCTCGCTGTAGTCCATGTGGTCACAAAGAGTGGGACATGACTGACCATTCAGGAGACTTGCTCATGCTGTTGTCTCTTGCTTTTCGTTTCCACTGAAATCAAAACTGAGGCCTAATTTACATATTTCCATCAGGCATCTTCTGTTGCAAGAACTGAATTTCTACCTGACCTAGTTCTGTTCTTCTTTACTTAGCTTTACATCCTATGAATTTCTCAATGTATCAATAGTCTGCTTCTCTGGCCAAGTCTCAAGGAGCCAGCCAGGCCTAGGAGAAAAAAAGATCAGTCCAGAACATCAAGGACAACATTAGGGCATTTCTAGGCAACAACTGTTGCTGATAATTATTGAGTATTTACAGTATACCAGTAAGTATTCCACAGATTTTTGGTAAGAATTCATAGATTGACTTTTCACAGCATCCCTCTGGATGAGTAGAGTGGTTCTTGCCACTTAATAAATAAGGAAACATAGCACAGAAATTTTACAAACCGTTTCCAAGGAATAGAAACAATTTAAAAACCAGAATAATCAGATTTCAGAACTCATACTCTTAAGCACTAGAGAAATAAACTATAGGCTCAGTTCTGGGGCACGTTGAGGAAGCCTCCCAACCTTTTCTGTTTTGCTTACATTCTCTAAGACTCAGGTGCAGAGAGGATTCAGGAAACAAGTTCAGTTCCATCTTGGATTCTTGGCATACAGGAACACAGATAAATATAAGCCAGATTCTGTTGACCTTCTAAACATTAGTCCACTTGTTTCTCAGGTTAAGCTCTTTCTACAATGTGCTGCGTTTTATTTCAAACCTTTAAACTTTCCAAATTCTCCTAACTTGACTTTCATTTGGATAAGCAGGCCTAGGAGGAAATTTCCATAAAGGCCCTATTTATACTCAGCTACCTGTATATCTCCGGACTCCTTTGGCTCAGAAAATGCTGATGAATTGGGAGTGAAGAAGAAAGGAAACACATTCAAGTCTCTGTGTTTCAATAATCAGAAAAACCCTGCTAACATTGTTCAACTGTGTAAGTGCTGCATTGTCTTCATATATATTTGCCAGTATCTTATCATGAATTAATTTTGGCTATTTACCAAATATTTCTATTACTCCTCCTGGATACTGTTAAGATCAGCAATATTGGGCCAAGGGATGAAGTCAAACTGAGAGGCCTGATTAAAGAAATACCCCAACCTATCCTTGAAATCATACCAGAACCCTCTGGCAGAACATAACCAGGACTCATAAATATGGCAAGGTAGCCAGATTATGTAATCAATTCAGGTCAACCATTTGAGGCACAGTGAAAGTGAAAGTCACTCAGTCCAGTCCGACTCTTTGCAACCCCATGGATTATGAGGCACTGAGTAGTAGAGAAAAATGAATAGTGAATAAAGAAGAGGATATGAAGTTAGCCAGCAGAATTCCAACATATATTACCCAAGTTGTATATAAAGATAAAATACATATATAAAATACAAATAATATTATAGGCCTCTTTGTGTTCACTTATCTTAATTCCACATGAATTAAATATTCTATATTGAAAAAAGGTTATTTTTCATAAGTAATAAACAGTTTTTTTTTTTTTTTCTGGCCGCACAGTGAGGTTTGCATTTTCCAACGAGGGATGTAACCTGTGCATTCTGCAGTGAGAGTGAGAAGTCCTAACCACTGGACCACCAGGGAATTCCCTTTTTTCATATTTTTCAATTATAGTTTGGATAACTAAACTACACTGTCAAAATGCTCATAAAATGCAAAAGGGAAAAAGGTATAAAACGAAACAGATAAGTAAGAAAATACCCAATTACTGTAAAACATGTATGTATATATATAAATTAAAATGCATCAATATATTTTTGTAAATATAAAACATGGTAAAGATCAAATAAAAATGTAATCAGTGTTTGTCTCAGGACTATGGAACTGTAAATACAGTGAACATTCCTCTTAGCTTGCCTTGGGAAATTACAGTTTACAGCAGCTGTCTAATTTGGTCCATAAATTATGTAAGCACTTAGAGTACACAATTTATAGTTTCTACTTAATTATCAAATTCATTATTAAAAACACATTATATATTCTTAGAAAACATTAATACTTATGCAAAAATTAAAATACGGATCTATATGAGGCATAAAAGTATAAAGAAACAAGAAAAGTCATTTGATAAAAAACTTGAATCTTAAAGTGAAAGTCACTCAAAAACTATGACATTCAAAAACCATGGGGTTGGTAGATGCAAACCATTACATTTAGAAAGGATAAACAACAAGGTCCTACTGTATAGCATAGGAACTATATTCAATAAGCTGTGATAAACCATAATGGAAGGATCATAAAAAAAGAAGTGTACATATGTATATAACTGATTCACTTTGCTGTGCAGCAGAAATTGGCACAACATTGTAAATCAACTATACTTAAATGAAAAAAAAGAAAAACCTATGTAGAGTTTGACTCTAATTTCTGTAAAAAAGAAAACCACAGGCCGAAAATGGAGTCACTTACGCTAGGCCATACCAGCAAACTAGGGCTTAATGTCTAACTGAATTGACAATTCAACCTCCTTCAGAAATACAGTCTTAATTGAAACAATCAATAACTTTCTCATTAGCACCAACGAGGTACTATGTTGCATGGGCCCTCTCCATCCCCCAAAGGAAGATGAGGTAAATCAAATAATAAAACTCCCTTATTCCAGAAGGGAGAAGACCTACTCTGAAATAACAGTGTTCTCTATTTATGACTTACTCGTCCTGCCTTTGAAAATTTTTCCCTTCCTGTACCCCTTTGGAGCTCCCTTCTACATGCTAGATGGGTGCTGCCTAATTCATAAATCATTCAATAAAACCAATTAGATTTAAAATTTTTCTCTTTTGAACTTTGGTTTTTAGCATTTCCTTAAATGAAACTAACTAAATATGAATGCTTATTTTGAGTTACTAGTGTGCTCTCCGATCTACAAAGACATTGAAAAGGAGAGACGCCATTTTGGTTACTTTCTAAAGTATGTGAGCCAGAAAATGGAGGACTCCATAGGAGCCTGAGGTGGACAGGGAGGCTTGGCGTGCTGCGATTCATGGGGTCGCAAAGAGTCGGGCACGACTGAGCAACTGAACTGAACTGAACTGATAGGAGCCTGAAAGTGAAAGTGATAGTGGCTCAGTCATGTCCTACTCTTTGCGACTGAACTGAACTGATAGGAGCCTGAAAGTGAAAGTGATAGTGGCTCAGTCATGTCCTACTCTTTGTGACCCCATGAACTGTAGCCAGCCAGACTCCTTTGTCCATGGAATTCTCCAGGCAAGAATACTAGAGTGGGTTGCCATTTCTTTTTCCAGGGGAACTTCCTGACCCAGAGATTGAACTGTCTGAGTCACCAGGGAAGCTGAGAAACGAGCCAAATCAAACACCACAAAGTCCAGTGCCTGCAATTGGCTTCCTGCAAGCTTTGGCATTCCAGCAATTTCTTTTCCCCTTGCAGGGATCCCTGAGACTTGAGCCCTGCATCAGTAAACTTGAAAATGCAGAAAATTCTACAGAGTGTTGACTGAGGAAGAGATTGTTGCAGGGAGAAAGCCAATTTGGACTTCATGTAGGAAATGTTTCTCTGACTTGCTTTTATTATTATAATCATACTCAATGATTTGCCTGGAGGACCCTGCAACTCTACTTGACTGTATACTAAAGTGCCTTTGTTCAGCTCATGGAGAGATAGCTTGTCACTGCCAACCTGTGATTAGATATGATTCAGTCAGTTCACTTCAGTCGCTCAGTCATGTCCAACTCTTTGTGACCCCATTGGACAGCAGCATGCCAGGCTTCCCTATCCATCATCAACTTCCAGAGCTTGCTCAAACTCATGTCCATCAAGTTGGTGATGCCATCCAACCATCTCATTGGCTGTCACCCCCTTCTCTTCCCTCCTTCAATCTTTCCCAGCATAAGGGTCTTTTTCAATGAATCAGTTCTTCCCATCAGGTAGCCAAGTATTGGAGTTTCACCTTCAGTATCAGTCCTTCTAATGAATATTCAGGACTGATTTTCTTTAGTATTGACTAAAGTTAGAAGAGATTAACACATCTTTCAAAGGTTGGACATTCTCTTAGAGATGTTTTACAAGACTGGAGACCTTCTAACTTTACTTCCCCACTGCATCTTCCTCTCTATTTTCCTTTTGACTTTAGTTCCTCATTGCTTCTTACACTCTGATCTATAAAAGAACCTGGCATCCAGACCCTAATAAGATCATTATTTTGAGACGCTAGCCTGCCATTTTCTTGGTCGGCTGGCTCCCAGATTAAAGTCTCTTCCTTGCCTCAACACCTTGCCTCTCCCATTCATCGGCCTATCCAACAGAAAGCAGAGTGAGCTTGGACTCGGTAAAAAGCTCTGCAAAAGAACTCTTGAAAAGATGTCTGATGAGGGTCGGTGATTTTCGGGTGCATTTCGATTTCAAATGGAAACCAAAAGCAAAAAACAAACACTGCAAGCCTGTCTCCCCAAAATGGATTTCAAATGTGGCAGCCATGTTTTCTAGCTCCTTTATGTCTTTGTGGTGTTTTTTTCAGACTGTATGGGCGGGAGAAGAGGCACTGGGGGGCAGGGCTGGTTGCTTTCCTGGAGCCATACTGCCCTCACGAGGAAGTAGTTTTAGAAAAGCCAAAATTCGTATTTCTGATGACCCAGTGGCTAAGACTCC
Organism: Budorcas taxicolor; assembly: GCF_023091745.1. Taxonomy (NCBI): domain Eukaryota; kingdom Metazoa; phylum Chordata; class Mammalia; order Artiodactyla; family Bovidae; genus Budorcas; species Budorcas taxicolor. The sequence goes on from NC_068935.1 coordinate 40,117,407, forward strand.
ATGCTCCCAATACAGGGAGCCAGGGTTCAATCTCTGGTTGAGGAAATAGATCCCACATGCCTCATCTAAAAGCTCTTGAAGGCAAGAACAACAACAACAAAAAAGGCATCCCAAATGCCACAATAAAGATCAGCGATCCACTAACTCTATGAGGATCCAAGAGCCCATGACTAAGACCCTGGCAGTCAAATAAATAAATACTATTTTATTTTTTAAGAAAAAAAAAATGTTATTGTGAATTTCCATGAGATCTGGCCTTAAAGAAACTTATGGCGAATTCCCAGGCTGAATGAGCCCTGACCAACCTGGGTCTCCTTTACTTGAACTCTGAGGCTGTCTAGGAGCTCTGGACAAGACTGTGGCAGGGGGGTTTTGTTTCCTCCCACTGTGGGCAGAATTAGAGGAAAGAGAATTAAGTCTTCTAAAGGACTTAAGAGGACTACTTCAGTCAGTTGAGTTGCTCAGTCCGTCTGACTCTTTGTGACCCCATGGACTACAGCATGCCAGGCTTCCCTATCCATCACCAATTCCTGGAGCTTGCTCAAACTCATGTCCATCAAGTTGATGACACCATCCAACCATCTCCTCCTCTGTCGTTCCCTTCTCTACCAACCTTCAATCATTCCCAGCATAAGGGTCTTTTTCAATGAATCCGTTCTTCACATCAGGTGGCCAAAGTATTGGAGCTTCAGCTTCAGTATCAGTCCTTGTAAGGAATATTCAGGACTGATTTCCTTTAGGTGACTTAAGTTAGAAGAGATTAATACATCTTTCAAAGGTTGGACATTCTCTTGGAGATGTTTTATAAGACTGGAGACCTTTTAACTTTACTTCCCCACTGCACCTTCCTCTCTATTCTACCTTTTGACTTTACTTCCTCATTGCTTCTTTCACTCTGATCTATAAAGAACCTGGCATCCAGACCTTAATAAGATCATTATTTTGAGACACTAGCCTGCCATTTTCTCGGTCGGCTGGCTCCTAGATTAAAGACTCTTCCTTGCCTCAGCACCTTGCCTCTCCCATTCATCGGCCTATCCTGCGGAGAGCAGAGTGAGCTTGGACTCGGTAAAAAGCTCTGCAAAAGAACTCTTGAAAAGATGTCTGAAGAGAGTCGGTGATTTTCGGGTGCATTTCGATTTCAAATGGAAACCAAAAGCAAAAGCTCCTTAAGGCAACTCTGTCCCCGCAAAATGGATTTCAAGTGTGGCAGCCATGTTTTCCAGCTCCTTTACCGCTTTGTGGTGTTTTTTTCAGACTGTATGGGCAGGAGAAGAGGCGCTGGGGGGCAGGGCTGGTTGCCTTTCCTGGAGCCATACTGCCCTCACGAGGAAGTAGTTTTAGAAAAGCCAAAATTCGTATTTCTGATGACCCAGTGGCTAAGACTCCATGCTCCCAATGCAGGGAGCCAGGGTTCAATCCCTGGTTGAGAAAATAGATCCCACATGCCTCATCTAAAAGATCTTGAGGCCACAATTAAAAAAAAAAAAAAGGATCCCAAATGCCACAATAAAGATCAGCGATCCAAGACCTCAATGATGATCCAAGAGCCCATGACTAATACCCTGGCAAGTCAAATAATTAAATACTATTTTATTTTTAAAGAAAAAAAAAATGTTATTGTGAATTCCCATGAGATCTGGCCTTAAAGAATTTTATGGTGAATTCCCGGGCTGAATGAGCCCTACCAACCTAGGTCTCCTTTACTTGAACTCTGAGGCTGTCTAGGAGCTCTGGACAGAGGTATAATGTTGGCAGAGAAGCTTCTGAGTGAGGGGCCAGGACTCTGGCAGGAGGGTTTTGTTTCCTCCCATTGTGGGCAGAATTAGAGGAAATGGAATGAAGTCTTCTCAAGGAAAGAGGACTACTTCAGTCAGTTGAGTTGCTCAGTTGGTCTGACTCTTTGTGACCCCATGTACTATAGCATGCCAGGCTTTCCTGTCCATCACCAACTCCCAGAGCTTGCTCAAACTCATGTCCATCAAGTTGATCATGCCATCCAACCGTCTCATCCTCTGTGGTCCCCTTCTCTTCCCTCCTTCAATCTTTCCCAGCTTAAGGGTCTTCTTCAGTGAATCAGTTCTTCGCATCAGGTGGCCAAAGTATTGGAGCTTCAGCTTCAGTATCAGTCCTTGTAAGGAATATTCAGGACTGATTTCCTTTAGGTGACTAAAGTTAGAAGAGATTAACACATCTTTTGAAGGTTGGACATTTTCTTGGAGATGTTTTACAAGACTGGAAACCTTTTAACTTTACTTCCCCACTGCATCTTCCTCTCTATTTCCCTTTTGATTTGAATCCTCATTGCTTCTTTCACTCTGATCTATAAAAGAACCTGGCATCCAGACCCTAATAAGATCGTTATTTTGAGATGCTAGCCTGCCATTTTCTCAGTCTGCTGGCTCCCAGATTAAAGTCTCTTCCTTGCCTCAACACCTTGCCTCTCTGATTCATTGGCCTATCCGGCGGAGAAGGCAATGGCATCCCACTCCAGTACCCTTGCCTGGAAAATCCCATGGGCGCAGGAGCCTGGTAGGCTGCAGTCCATGAGGTCGCTATGAGTCGGACACGACTGAGCGGCTTCACTTTCACTTTTCGCTTTCATGCACTGGAGAAGGAAATGGCAACCCACTCCAGTGTTCTGGCCTGGAGAATCCCAGGGACAGTGGAGCCCGGTGGGCTGCCGTCTATGGGGTCGCACAGAGTCGGACACGACTGAAGCGACTTAGCAGCAGCAGCGGAGAGCAGATTGAGCTTGGACTCAGTAATAAGATCTGCAAAAGAACTCTTGAAAAGATGTCTGATGAGGGTGGGTGATTTTCGGGTGCATTTCGATTTCAAATGGAAACCAAAAGCAAAAGCAAGGTACTGCAAGCCTGTCTCCCCAAAATGGATTACAAGTGTGGCAGCCATGTTTTCTAGCTCCTTTACCTCTTTGTGGTGTTTTTTTCAGACTGTATGGGCGGGAGAAGAGGTGCTGGGGGCAGGGCTGGTTGCCTTTCCTGGAGCCATACTGCCCTCACGAGGAAGTAGTTTTAGAAAAGACAAAATTCAGACTGCTGATGACCCAGTGGCTAAGTCTCCATGCTCCCAATATAGGGAGCCAGAGTTCAATCCCTGGTTGAAGAACTAGATTCCACATGCCTAATCTAAAAGATCTTTAGGTCACACATACAAAGAAGGATTCCAAATGCCACAACAATCATCAGCGGTCCACTAACTCTATGAGGATCCAAGAGCCCATGACTAAGACCCTGGCAGTCAAATAACTAAATTCTATTTTATTTTTTAAGAAAAAAGAAAGTTATTGTGAATTCCCGTGAGATCTGGCCTTAAAGAAACTTATGGCTTCCCTGGTGGCTCAGATGGTAAAGCATCTGTCTACAATGCGGGAGACCCAGGTTCAATCCCTGGGTCAGGAAGATCCCCTGGAGAAGGAAATGGCAACCCACTCCAGTACTATTGCCTGGAAAATCCCATGGATGGAGGAGCCTGGTAGGCTACAGCCTATGGGATCGCAAAGAGTTGGACAGGACTGAGCGACTTCACTTTCACTTTCCCAGGCTGAATGAGCCCTACCAACCTAGGTCTCCTTTACTTGAACTCTGAGGCTGTCTAGGAGCTCTGGACAGAGGTAGAATGTTGGCAGAGAAGCTTCTGAGAGAAGGGCCAGGACTGTTGCAGGGGGGTTTTGTTTCTTCCCATTGTGGGCAGAATTAGAGGAAATGGAATGAAGTCTTCTTAAGGACTTAAGAGGACTACTTCAGTCAGTTGAGTTGCTCAGTTGGTCTGGCTCTTTGTGACCCCAGGGACTACAGCATGCTAGGCTTCACTGTCCATCACCAACTCCCGGACCTTGCTCAAACTCATGTCTATCACGTTGGTGATGCCATCCAACCATCTCATCCTCTGTGGTCCCTTTCTCTTCCCTCCTTCAATCTTTCCCAGCATAAGAGTCTTTTTCAATGAATCAGTTCTTCGCATCAGGTGGCCAAAGTATTGGAGCTTCAGTATCAGTCCTTCTAACGAATATTCAGGACTGATTTCCTTTAGGTGACTAAAGTTAGAAGAGATTAATACATCTTTCAAAGGTTGGACATTCTCTTGGAGATGTTTTATAAGACTGGAGACCTTTTCACTTTACTTCCCCACTGCATCTTCCTCTCTATTCTACCTTTTGACTTTACTTTCTCATTGCTTCTTTCACTCTGAATGAACCTGGCATCCAGACCTTAATAAGATCGTTATTTTGAGATGCTAGCCTGCCATTTTCTCGGTCAGCTGGGTCCCAGATTAAAGTCTCTTCCTTGCCTCAACACCTTGACTCTCCCATTCATCGGCCTACCCTGCGGAGAGCAGAGTGAGCTTGGACTCGATATAAGATCTGCAAAAGAACTCTTGAAAAAATGTCTGATGAGGGTCGGTGATTTTCGGGTGCATTTCGATTTCAAATGGAAACCAAAAGCAAAAGCACGGTACTGCAAGCCTGTTTCTCCAAAATGGATTTCAAGTGTGGCAGCCATGTTTTCTAGCTCCTTTACCTCTTTGTGATGTTTTTTTCAGACTGTATGGGCGGGAGAAGAGGCGCTGGGGGCAGGGCTGGTTGCCTTAGCTGGAGGCCTACTGCCCTCACGAGGAAGTAGTTTTAGAAAAGCCAAAATTTGGACTTCCTTCATGACCCAGTGTCTAAAACTCCTTACTCCCAATACAGGGAGCCAGGGTTCAATCCCTGGTTGAGGAACTAGATCCCACATGCCTCATCTAAAAGCTCTTGAAGGCAAGAACGTAAAAAAAAAAAAAAAAAAAGCATCCCAAATGCCACAATAAAGATCAGCAATCCACTAACTCTATGAGGATCCAAGAGCCCATGACCAAGACCCTGGCAGTCAAATAAATAAATTCTATTAAAAAAAAAAAAATGTTAGTGTGAATTCCAGTGAGATCTGGCCTTAAAGAAATTTATGGCTAATTCCCATGCTGAATGAGCCCTGACCAACCTGGGCCTCCTTTACTTGAACTCTGAGGTTGTCTAGGAGCTCTGGACAAAGGTAGAATGTTGGCAGAGAAGCTTCTGAGTGAGGGGCCTGACTGTGGCAGGGGGGTTTTGTTTCCTCCCATTGTGGGCAGAACTAGAAGAAATGGAATGACGTCTTCTCAAGGACTTAAGAGGACTACTTCAGTCAGTTGAGTTGCTCAGTCCGTCTGACTCTTTGTGACCCAATGGACTACAACATGCCAGGCTTCCCTGTCCATCACCAACTCCCGGAGCTTGCTCAAACCATGTCCAACAAGTTGATGACACCATCCAACCATCTCATCCTCTGTCCTCCCCTTCTCTACCCGCCTTCAATCTTTCCCAGCATAAGAGTCTTTTTCAATGAATCAGTTCTTCGCATCAGGTGGCCAAAGTATTGGAGCTTCAGCTTCACTATCAGTCCTTCTAACGAATATTCAGGACTGATTTCCTTTAGGTGACTAAAGATAGAAGAGATTAACACATCTTTCAAAGGTTGGACATTCTCTTGGAGATGTTTTATAAGACTGGAGACCTTTTAACTTTACTTCCCCACTGCATCTTCCTCTGTATTCTGCCTTTTGACTTTACTTCCTCATTGCTTCTTTCACTCTGATCTATAAAAGAACCTGGCATCCAGACTCTAATAAGATCATTACTTTGAGATGCTAGCCTGCCATTTTCTCGGTCGTTTGGCTCCCAGATTAAAGTCCCTTCCTTGCCTCAACACCTTGCCTCTCCCATTCATCGGCCTATCCTGCGGAGAGCAGAGTGAGCTTGGACTCGGTAAAAAGCTCTGCAAAAGAACTCTTGAAAAGAGCTCTGATGAGGGTCGGTGATTTTCGGGTGCATTTCGATTTCAAATGGAAACCAAAAGCAAAAGCTCGGTAAGGCAACTCTGTCCCCACAAAGTGGATTTCAAGTGTGGCAGCCATGTTTTCTAGCTCCTTTACCGCTTTGTGGTGTTTTTTTCAGAGTGTATGGGCGGGAGAAGAGGCGCTAGGGGCAGGGCTGGTTGCCTTTCCTGGAGCCATACTGCCCTCACGAGGAAGTAGTTTTAGAAAAGCCAAAATTTGGACTTCCCTGATGGCCTGGTGGCTAAGACTCTATGATCCTAATGCTGGGGGCCCAGGTTCAATCTCTGGCTGAGGAAAGGGATCCCATGTGCCTCAACTAAAAGATCTTGCATGCAGCAACTAAAAAAAAAAAAAGAGAAAGAAAGAAAGAAAACATCCAGCATGCCACAACGAACATCAGAGATCCCTAACAACAAAGATCTGAGATCTCAAATAAATAAATAATATTTGAAAAAAGGAAAAGACAAAATTGTTAGTGTGAATTTCTGTGAGGTCTAGCCTTTAGGAAATGTAAGGCTAATTCCCAGGATAAATGGGCCCTGACCAAGCTGTGTCTCCTTTACTTGAACTCTGAGACTGTCTAGGAGTTCTGCACAAAGGTAGAATATTGGTAGAGAAGTTTCTAGGTGAGGGGCCAGGACTGTGGCAGGGGTGGGGGTTCAGAGACAGAACTAGAGGAAATCATTTAGAGTCTGTGCAGACCTTGGGCATCTGTCTCCCGCCTCTTACGGAATGAAACAGTTGAACAAGATGTCCCTGTACTCTGGGGCCTAGGCACCCTGTATCAGCAGGGTCAGAGTTGGGGTCTGGGATGGGAATCTCAGTCCATGTCACATCTAACAGCAGCTGGTCTGTGATCTGGAGTTCTCCGGGATACCCAAATGGTTGGTACACTCATTGCCTGGAGCAAGGATGGTCACACTGCCATGCTAAGCCGATGAATTCTAGAACATTAGTAGGAGTGCCGATGTAACAACCATATGGGAACCAAGAATGGAGAAGGCGGCCTGGAGTTATCTTCTCAGCCCAGGAGGTTGTGACTTTGCAGCTTTTCTCTAGGGCTAAAGCAATCCAGTCATCAGGTACAGAGATGAATTCTTAAGTGGTTAGCTTTTACCTAAGGAAGATGAGACCCTTGGGGTTTGGGACCTAATCATTCATTCATCTCAGCTAGTATTATTCTCAGAGCCTGCTTCTTAGCCTTTCATTGATGAAGACTCTTTATAGGCTTCACAAGATACCCTCTTCAGAAAACCGAGTACATCAGACTCCTGAACTCTCGCCTATTTTAGTGCCACTTACTCTTCTGTACGTGATATCATCTCAGTATATAACCCCTTAGAGAAAGGCCGAGCAGTCCATGGAAACAAGCTTTGTATCTTTATCTTCTTTCTCCTGCTCTTCCTTCTAAATCTGTTCCATTTGAATGTTCCCATGTACAGCTCTCATGGGGTTGTTGGTGTAAGAATATCCTTATGAGGATACCTTAGTATAAGGATACTTATATAAGGATATTTTGGCTAAGATCAAGTGGTGGCTCAGACGGAAAGCGTCTGTCTACAATGTGGGAGACCTGGGTTCGATCCCTGGGTTGGGAAGTTCCCTGGAGAAGGAAATGGTAACCCACTCCAGTACTCTTGCCTAGAAAATCCCATGGACGGAGGAGCCTAGTGTCCACGGGGTTGCAAAGAGTTGGACACGACTAAGTGGCTTCACTTTTCTTTTTTTCTTTTTTTTTAGTATAAGGATATCCCTGGGTTTGGGGTTGTTTTCCTTCTGTCATACATTTCTGAGTCCTTTTATCACAAGGGCATCTCACATGTCACTAAATATCCTTCAGATCATTGGATTTTGTATTACTTAGAAGATTGCCCAAAGATATTTGTTTTCTTTACTGAAAAAAACTGACCTTTTCCTTTTCCATTTGTGGATAGAACTATGCATATTTTTTTTTTAAAGAAATGAAATCTTACACGGAAGGTTATCCTAAAGCCTGAGGGCTATATCTTGGTTTTTTGATTTCAAATGTAACCCAGGCTTGTTAGTATTTCAAAGATTCAGACATGTACAAAGTTAAAACTTGATGGCATAACCTTAGAAAAATTACTCGAGAAAGGCAGATACAAAAAACAGTTTGCTTAGAATCCTTCCATTGTGCATATTCACTCTTTCGAATCCATATATATTTATGTATTCAACTTTGAGTAATAATACATGTGATAAGCATAGACTTGACTTTTCCCTTTCTCTTTTCTTATATTAACAAACTAGGATGATTTGATTCTGAAGATAATTTGCTTTAATCCCTAATCAAAGGTGTGAGATACCTTGCCTGATCATAGAGAATGGAATTCAGTCTTCACAAGGACTTAAGAAGACTATCCAGTGTAACTGAACCAAGTGAGATCCAACCTGAGAACAATGGGTCCTTTCCCTCTGCAATGTCAGCCATTGTAAACGAAAGCTCAATGAATCTACTTTCCCTACACTCTCATCTCCTATTGGAATGTGGCTGTGTGATCAAGTTTGGAAGGCATAGTATCTGGAGGAAGGGTATGGTCATGTGAAATATGCACATAAATTGTCCTCGGACAAGTTAAATCAACTGACTGCTTCCCAGCTCATAGGAGCTTGTCTGTTTCTACAAATAATCATACACTGGGCAATATTGCTGGCTTCATTTTCAGTAGCTTGCTCAGGATATATTAATTGGGAGATGGAGATGGTTGAGAACTTCTTGAACCATAATTTACTTGGGTAATGGTGAATTTGAGAACCTCTGCCAACAGACTTTTCTGTTCCATGGCCTTTCTCTTCTGGGAAGGTTGAGCCCCGTTCTTTTTTCTCCTTTCCTGCTAAATCGTTTTCCTTTAGCTTTCCATTTACTAGCCAATGATTTGTAATGCATGTCAATCATTGAAGGGCAGTAATATTGACAATAGTTGTTCTTAGTATCTAGTTTTTGCTATTTTCACTGTAACTGAAATTCAGGGAGAAAGTATTTCCTTAGTCTTCTATCCAGTCTTTGTCCATTGGCTTCTGTTAAGGATAGATGGGGTGAAGTGAACACAGTACTTTTGAGCCTAAGGAATTCCAGAGCTGAGGCCACTGCTTGCATTGCTCACGATTCTCTCTATATACATTTGTCTACTCTACTCAAGCATGTGGCTAAGTCAAAGTGCTGATCTCCAGCACATCTGGTCCAGGCTTTCTCTCTTGGTCTGTTTCAGCAGAAATTTTAGGAGGTCAGGAGTCACCTTTCACTTTCATAAGGCACCAGGGGTCACTGAGGTATGTTCCGCCAAATGTCTTCAAGACTCTCCTGAGAGCTAATGACACTTTGTCATTGATCAATTACGCTTCTCAGCTCAAATACACTCTTCAAAATATCTCTTACGATAAACAGTGAGATTTTTTTTCCCTGCACTCCGAGCTCTGACACCACTGCCAAATGGTGCCAAGGTCCCAGTGTGCCGAAGTATTGAGCCCCAGACTGTCTCCCTCATGCTCAAGGGACACGAAAGTGAAAGTGAAAGTGAAGTCGTGTCCGACTCTGCGACCCCGTGGACTGTAGCCCTCCAGCCACGAAGAGGAGGCAAATGATCATAAATTCTGCTCTGGGTCTTAAACCACTTCCTGTAGTGCTGCCTGCAATGGGAGAGGCTCCACCCCGACTTCCCGTGCCTGGATTTCCTGGCAGCTGCCTGTTCGGTAGCCAGATTTTACAATTATATCTTGTCTTTGCCAGTGTATCCGAGAGGAAGGCAAGGATGCAAAGCTTGGAGTTATAGTATGCTCAACCTCCCACAGGTCCAACAGTCTTCAACTTCTGGGTTTCCTGAGAGAAAATAGTAAGGGACTTAGAGCTCCACCAAATGATTTCCTCGTGATGGCAGTAGCGCTCCAGAAATGTCAACCAGCCCTGCCCTGAGGCTCTTCTCCCGCCCGTCTAGTCTGAAAAAAAAAACAAAAGGCAGCAGGAAGCAAAACTGTCTCACACATGGCCCAGTTTGCTCACACTACAGTGGTTTTGCTTTCCATTTCCGTGTATAATCAAACTGAAGCCTAAACTGCTCCTCAGAATCAGGCATCTTCTTCATAAAGCATTTGCTTTGCACCAGATCTCAGCTTCACAGTTCAGCTCATCTTCACTCAGCATTAGTTCTCCAGCGCTTTATCCCAATTATCAAGTTCAGGACAAGTCTCAGAATACCAGGATTAAATGGAAGAAAATGCTGGAAGTTCAAGCCTGGAGGAGACTGTCTCTAGTCACCTGTCCTCAAGGGCTTCCCAGGGAGAGTCTCCATCCATTTTCTGGGACACATTAATACTTTTATGTTTGGTGGAAGGTTGTTTTTTGACTCAGCTCCTGAGATTCTTTCTTTAAGGCCTAAAGTAACTCTTACTGGTTAATGGCACATCCAACTTGGAATTCCATATGTACACATATATTCATTTTTAAATTTAAAATGTATATCATTTTTCACGTTTCTATCACTTCTATGGCAGAAGCTAATTTTTGCTTCTCTAGGTTAGCATAGATAGAAGATTATTTGTTTCCAGTGAATCTTGGGGACATATTATTAGAACTTAAGATTTCAATGCATGCCTGTCTATATTTTGAATTTTCATTTCCAACATCTGCTTTTTCAGGTAGAAGTACATTTTATTATACGTACATTTTTGATGATATTTTTCATGCATATTTGTTTAGGAATCTGTTTTTACACACATTGACATAAATTATATAATTCGGCCAACAAAAATGAATTTACTTGGTGAATGTGACTATATGTGCACATGTGAGTTTTTAGAAATTGTGTTTGATATTATCGAATCTAATTTTGCCCTATATTTTTAACACAATAATTATTGTACATGGGCCTATATCCTTAATTTATATTTTACTATGAGAATAGCTACTAAGGTGATATGCATCACTTTAAAATATTCAAAACTAAAAAGGTTATAAATTAGACATGAATAAATGTTCATAATTCTACTTTTTATACGTAGTAACTAGAATTTTAAAATTTTGTGGCTCTTTTCTTTCCCTTGCAGATATATTAATAGTTTTTATTCATAAAATAAATTTATACTTAATATATGTTTTTATATCTTTCTTTGGTTACATACTGCATAATGAACGTCTTGCCAAAATCTTATATTCTTGGGGTTTGTTCCTAGATAGTTAACAAACAACTCTATTTGTTTCATTAATTTATCAGTTATTTTTGAAATACCCCTATACTTCATATGTATCAAAATGAAAACATGTTATTTAAAAATCGCATTTCGCTTATGCATAATGACTGAAATAAATTTATTATATATTTATCTATAGATGTATACAAGCTACCTAAAATATCTCTCAAGAATCTAATTCATATTAAGTATTTATATCAATGTGATCTACTTGGCAAAATTTATGTCATAATTTTCTGAGCCCCTTGGATGCATCCTGGTTTCCCCTCTGTCTGGTGTTTAATTATCATTTTGATATTTCTTTCATCCACATTCTGGGGATTTCTTTTTCATATCTCCTCTATGAGAGCTCCAATTTCCTGAAACCCATATTTTCCCTTTTAATTGTAAAACTTTTTGAAAAGACAGGCTAAAGGAACTTTTTGAAAAAGGCTCTAAGGCAAGTAAATTTTTAAGATTTTGCAAATCAAGGATATCTTTATCCTTATATTTCACTGAGAGTTTGGTTGTGTATAGAATTCTAGGTTGGAAATAATTTTTCCTCAGTATTTTGAAGACGTTGTCTCATTGAATTCTAGTTTCCAGTGTTGATGTTCAGAAGTTCAAAGTCATTCTAATTCTCTGTATTTATAGGTGATAAGATTTTCCCTGTTACTGGTGTGATGAAATTTCATAATAATATGTCCTCAGGTAGGTCTCTTTTTACCCACTATGTTGGCAACTTAATGGTCCCTTTCAACCTGGTATATAGGATTTTACATTTCTGTGAACTTGCTGGGAACTCCTATTATTTGGATAATAAATCACATTTACTGATGCACTCTAATTTTCTTAGTTTTCTTCCCTTTTTCAATTTTTAAAATTACAAGTATGGTCTTTTTCCAACCTCTTTGATGAGTTTAGTATTTCTGCTATGTTACTTTTAATTGTGTTCTTTTTCATTGTAACCTTATTTTTTTCACCATATCCTTTCTATTATAGTTGAAATATTATCTCTTGCTTGTTTGAAGATATCGATAATAATTATTTTTTAAAGTTCTCTTCTCCCTTAAAGTTGATCTTCTCCAATATAGTTCTTCTATGTTTGGGTCTATATCCTTTACCATTAGGAGTCTCCTTAGATATTGAAAGAGGCAGTATGGCTTTCTTTTGATTATAATGTTTGCTTGGTATATATTATCCCATCATTTTTATTTTTAACATATCAATATCTTTATATTTAAAGTGGATTTCCTGCAGCCAAAACATACTCAGTTCTTACTTTAAGTAATACAATCTGAAAATCTCTGTCTCTTAAATACTTGCTTGGATCATTTATATTGAATGTAATTATTAACATGGCAGCAATTAAATATATCATTTTTCTGGTTGCTTTCTATTAGTTCTTTTTTTTTTCATCTTTCCTGAAATTCTAGTGGATCCGTTGAGCATATTTATGATTCTAGTTTTATTACTATTAGCTCATTATTTATACTTCTTTTTAAATTTGTATGTGGCTGTGTGCATGTGTGTGCTTACTTGCTCAGTCATGTCCGACTTTGCCACACCAAGGATTGTAGCCCGCCAGGCTCCTGTGTCCATGGGATTCTCCAGGCAAGAACACTGGAGTGTTCTTCTCTAGGGGATCTAGTCATTCCCTTCTCTAGGGGATCTTCCCAACCTAAGAATCAAACCAGGGTCTCCTGCATTAGCAGGTGGATTCTTTACCCTCTGAGCCCCCAGGGAAGCCCATATGTGGTTGACCTCAGGTTTAAAAAATATACATGCAATTAATCCCAGTTTGATTCCAAATAAATATATCGCATCTCACGTAGTGGAAGAGCCTTATGACAATACGTTCTTGCTTCCTATCTTTTGTGCTGTCTTTATACCTCTAAAATAAACTACTATTCTTCTGACAATCAAACATATTTGAAAACAATTAGAAATAAGGAAAAACACCTTTCGTATTTACTTTCATTTTAACCATTTCTACAGATCTCTAATTCTTTGTGTCAATCCTGTGTGTCTGTCTGACACCACATTCCTTCTGCCAGAAGAGTTTTCTTTAATATTTATTGCAGTGAAGGTCTGCTAATAATGAATTCTCTTAGATTTTGTCTGAAAAAGCATTTCTCCTTATTTTGAAAGACATTGTTGATGGTATAAACTTCTGCGTCGATCATTTTATCTTTGTTTTGTCTTCAGTACTGTTAAGATGCCAGTCTGTTTCCTTGTAGCTTGCATATTGCTTGTCCAGTCTTCTATAAATCTTATATTTGCTCCTCTCCACGGATCCTCTAAATTTTCTCTTTATCCTAGGTTTCAGGAGTTTGAGCACCGATGTGTCTTTGTATGTGTTTTTAACTACTTGAAGTTTTCACCCCACAACTTCCTGTGCTGGAACTTCCTTGTGGCAGATGGCTTAGTCCAGCCAGTCCCACTGGCCAGCTCCTAGACCTGGACCTCTCCTTTGTCATAGCAGCATTAGGCCTTTGGCCAGAGCTCCTATAATAATCCAGAGAAGACAGGGAGGCCTAATTTAAGACCAGGGCTCACAGAACCCTTCCACTGAATGGATCTTTCGAAACTGAAAGTCATCACGGAAACAAAACAAAACTGGAGTGGGTAGATTTTAAATTATTTCCGCATGATGGCAGTAGTGCACTGTCTATGCCAGCAAGTATCGTCCTCCCTGCCCCCCAGCCCTCTTCACCTGTCAGAAAAAACATTACCTAGAGGCAAAGTCACCAGGCAATATGGCTGCCTACTATCTTGCCCAGTTTGAGAAAACCTGCTCACTGCTGTCCTTATGCTTTGATTTTCATCTGAAAACTGAAGCCTAAAACTACCCACTCTAATTGGGCATCTTCAATTTCCACTAGGCCTGGTCTTCACAGTTCTGTTTTTGCTCACTCAGCATTTCATCCCCAGCCTTTTCCCAAGTCATCAAGTTGTCTACTTCTGTGGATAAGTCTCAGGGATCCAGGCCTAAATAGAAAAACAAAATGCTGAAAATTCATCCAGGAGGGCATCTCTACACATCCATGTATCCTTGCCTGGCTTATCTCTACACGTCTCAAGGGATGTCCCAACATTTTCTAGGTAAAGACTTAGGCTCTATGTGTTGAATTGTCATCAGACATTTGACGGGGACCCCAAGAAGAGGGTCCACGTAGCTCTCCTCATATGCCATACAATGACCCACATCAGAAGTTACTTTCTCATGTCATTAAATGGCCTCCAATTCCTTTTCTAATAGGGTATAAGTATGTGTGTGTTACCATTTGTCTCTTAGAGATCAGTTTTAAAACCATTTCCTCACTAATAAGTAAGATGTACTTGCCAAGGATTCAGAAATAACCATGTGCTGATCAAAAGTAAAGATCTACCATAAAACTTATGACCACTCATAACCTTTTGGATTATGTCTTTCCACTCCTCTCAATACACGGAATTCTACATTTGGTTCAAACACAACAATAATTTATATTAAAACTGTATATTAGTACATTATGGTTTCCATAGAAATTTTCACTCTTGATTCCCAGGCATTTTAAGATTATATAAAATTTACAAGTCCTAATTTTAGTAAATAGTTTATGAAAATGCTTTTTATCACCCTATTTATCATATATTGAATATATAATATATATAAGGTATCTGTTTATATGCATATGTACACATGTACGCACTTGTTTCTGCTTAATCATAATTTTACTTATATTGGGTGTAGTTTTACACAAAGTTTTCTGCATAACCTTATATAAATATCAATATATATTTTACCCAGCTTGAAATTTCTTTACATTTTATTCTAGAAAGAAGTCTCTCCTTAAGGCAGTTAAAAGAGTGATGCCTAACTGTTGGCAACCTGTTCATATTTTATTAATAAAGCCAAAAATAAATGGCACCTCAGTCAAAAGTAGAAATAACTATTAACCTATCTTTGCCATATGTTCTTACATATTTCCTGTGCACATATATTCTTTAGCCTAAAATCCCAGTTTCCTTGTACCTCAAGTGTTCAAACATGTTTTCTTCACTGATTATAGTTTCAGTTCCTTGCAAACATCATTAAATGTTCCCTGGAATACTTCCTATTTCTAAAGGTGCCTCCCATCTTTTTGCATTTCTTAGATTTAAGCATTCTTGTTTACAAAATTACCAGGTACATCAGCCATTCTTAAAGTGCAGTGATGCCCATTCAAGCAGATAATTATTTTCAAAATATTGGTGTGTCAAATGGTGTTTTTTGTGACCAGTTAGAGATATAAATACATTAGTTATCAAATGGCCACCAAATAAGTTATGTTAATCATTTCTTCTGTACGTATCTGTTCTAAATTTGTTCTCAAATTACAAATTTATTATTGGCTTCTTGAAAAACACAGTCTATCAAGAACAAATATAAACACTTTATCCAAAATTCTTCTTTCCCAAGGGAACCATTATTAGCAGATTGATGAGTATGTTTGTTTAAATTTAATAAAAGTGATATAAAACTATTCTCAACAGCTAAATAGATTTAGTCTACATGTCATCATTATACTCCCTATATTCCTCAGTGCAACACTAAACACACACACACACACACACAAAACATTTCCTTTTTTTTTCTTCAAACCCAACTTGGTCACACTATACATGGAGTTTGGTGCCATGAATTTTTGAGTCAGCAGTGGACAGTGGGCAGTTGCCAACAGCATTAACTATTCATGAGCAGTACAATAGTTTTTCATGGTTAAATTTCATAGTATCCCTTTATCATTGATCAAATCATAAAAATAACATGCATCTAGAAAAGACTCAGTAATTTGACCAAATATAAAGCAGTAAAGAAATGATACTCTAAGTCACAGGAACTCAACAGACATTCCATTGATATCTAAGCTATTGCATTTTTCTTTTATGTTACATTTATTATATAATTATACATGTGTGGGCACCTGTGTAATGGATTTCATGGTTTGCTGTATGGATTTTGACTTACATGATTCAGGTGCAATATCCTTGAAGTTTGAGTTCCTTCCTTCTATCATTTTCTTAGGTCTTATATCATAAAAGCCTCTTCATATGACATTAAATATGCTTTAGAAAACCAGATTTTCTATTAAGCACAATTTAGAAATGCCATTCTGCTGGCATACTAATTAAGAGTGAGGTCTTTAAATCCTGTGTATACATAGACCTGTGCACATACTTATAAGAAAAATAGATCTTGTAACACAGTCTTTTCTTAATTGCATATTGGGATAATGTTCCTTTCTTCTTTAAACAATTTCAAATGCAAGCTTTTCTTGCTTTCAACACTTCAACACTTCAGACAAGAAGAAAGTTAAAACTTGAAGGTAAGCCATGGGAAACATCACTCTACAAAGTTAGACACTGTCTGTTGTTTGGTTGTTCACTTTCCAGATACTTCCCTTGTGCCTATTCACTTTTTAAAATGCATGTGTTTATGTGTTTAACTTGAATTAATCATGAATGTAATAAGTAGAAAAAGATAAGCTTTTTCTTTTCATTTTCTTGTATTAGTCACACAGGATGGTTTGATCCTGAAGTTTCAGTATTTTGCTTTTGGCCCCTGAATCAAAGGTTTGGACATCTCTCCTGAGAAGGACTAAACAGAATGGATTTCAATTTTTCCAAAGGTGGACAAAGATTGCCTGTGCTAGCTGAACTTGCTGTAGCTGAACCTAGAAAATGGACCTTTTGCCCCTCCCATTCTTATAAAGGAAAACTTCATGATCACCCTTGGCCCCACCTTTCTGCTTTGCTGTGAGACTGTGCCTCTGTGATTACTTTTGAGAGGCAGAGTCTCCGTACAAAGGGTATTCTCCTGTAAAAGATAACCAATTGACCAATTGGTCAATGCTGACCATTTGACCTCCAAAGAGTTGTGTCAGCTGACAATACATCTCACCTGGTTAGGAGGTTGTCCAATTCCATCATACAAATCATTACACAAATTGGGTGATATTGTTTTATTTTCAGTGGTTTGCTCAGGGTTATAAGGAAGAATGAAGAGTATCATAAGAGCACATGTGGGATTGAAATTTACTTTGGAAGTGGTGAATCTGAAAATCTCTACTAGTAAGACTGTTGTGTTACATGGCCTTTTATTGTCTGCTCTTTCCTTTGCCACCTTTCCTACTAGGTGAGTTTTTTGTTGTTGTTAACTTTTCATCCTGAAGCAGCTTTTGATCTGAGATGAGTGCCAATGGTTGAGCAGTAGTTAGGGTTGGCAAGAGTTACAATCTACTGCTGGGTCATGGTGTCACGCTTGAATTCCTGACACTCAGAAAGGTGCTGTTGTTTTAGGCTTCCATCCACTTCCTGGCCAAACATAGTCTCTTAATGTATACCAAAATCTGTGAACTGAAAATTCTTGAGCATGAAGAACTCCAGGTCTAGGGAATTTCACACTCAACTCTAACTGCAGATATGGGTCATTCTCTTCATACATCTAGCTTCCTTAGTCTAGCATATGAACAAGTCAAACTTACAGAATTCAGGCAGCTTACTTCATCTGATACAAGCTTTCTTTGCTATCTGCTTAGCTGAAGTAGGGTGCAGAGGTCAAAGGTCACATTACATCTTCATAGGGTTCTTGACCATTGGGATATGCTTTCTTAAATGTCTCCTTATCTTCCTTGACGGCCCTTAACCAAGAACAGCCTCAAGAATATCTAGACCCAAATGTTTCAGATTTGAAGTGAAGGCCCAGCTCAGGGCCAGCATCCCCTCAACCTTGCAAAAGGCAAGCTTCTCAACTTCTAGGTCTCACAGGAGTTCTAACAACCTTGGGTTCTGTCAGACTACTTCCTCTTGGTGGCAGTATTGCTCTGGAAAAGCCAATTAACCCAGCCCGCCTCCACCCACCCTAGGTCTATTCCCGCCCAATCAATCTGAGCCACCAAGAGACAAAGAAGTCAGGAAACAAAGCTACCTTGCTATTGCCCAGTGTGGGGGAAATTTGCTCAAACAGACATATTTTTGCTCCTAGTTTCCCTCATAAATCAAACTGAGGCCTAAACCACCTACCTTCATCAGCCATGTTTTCAAGAATTTCATTTCTACTCTACCAAACCCTTCCCTGCCTTGATCCCCAACCTTGTTATTTACTCTAACTGGCAGTCTTAGGGATCCAGGGCTAAGAGAGAAAAGAAAATGATGGAAATAAGGCCCTGGAGAAGAACAAACCTAGGCACTAGGCCACGTGGTTCTTCACTGGATCTCACTGCCAGGTTCCTTGGGAGTTCTAAATTTTCTGAGTGGGCACTAGGCCTGGTGTTGAGTGGAAAGCAGCTATTTGACTGCAACCCTAAGAGGAGGGTCCAGATAGCTCTCCAATCTGAATTCCACACACTGTCCCACTTGAAATGACATAGATACTTGAACGTATATAAATTCCAGTCAGAAGGGACAGGATTTTGTTTCATGGTTTCATCATTTAACACCGGAACACAACCACATTCCCATGCATGTGATTAGGACCTTCAATGGCTTCCTGTGACTTTATTATTATGTATATATACGCCATTAATTAAGTCTTAGGTATCAGTCTCCTTTATTTTCTTATAAGCAACCAACACATGGTGCTTGCAAAGCATTCAGAAAATAACCATGTGCTGATCAAGAGTAAACATGCTGTCAGAAAATCTGTACTAAACACTGATAATCTTTTGCACATTTGCTTCCATTCTTTCAACACACACACATTTAGTTCTGTATTTATGGTAATAACTTACAATAAATTGACATTAAATTGGTTTTATATATGCATCCTGTTTTAGATTCCAAATTTTCACTCTGTTCCCTGGGTAGTTTGAAATTACTATGGAACGTCTGCAAGACTTGGATTTCAGACAATAAAACAGTTGCAAAGAACTACCTGACTGACCCATTAATTAAAGAATATTAGTTAGGTTCTCACTTAATCTTTTTAAAATTCATCCACAGGACCTAAAATACCAATAATGCCACCACTCAGGAATTTTGATTTTGAGATTTGCCTTACCTAATCATTAATACTACGACATACATGTACATGCTTTTTTTCTCTGAAACTAATATTGGAACAGACACTGGATACTCATGAGCCAAAACATTAAGGTTTCTTTTTTAAATACTTCTCAAAATTTATACCCAATTTTTATCTTAAAAATTTCTTTTAAAATTATAAAGAAAGAAAACAGAACTCAATAACTGAAGATTGAAATTGGTATCTCTCAAATTCCATCACCCAGATGTGTATCCTAAGACTTTAAGGAGATAGATGCACTCACACCCTTTACATGCAGCTATAATCTTTCATTAATACCTTATGTTATTTATATGTCGCCTGAGAATTTCAAGTTGAAAAGCATACTCACTACAACACTGACCATCATTTTAAATATGTAGCTTTGAAAAATGCTTATATATATATGTATAAGTATATACATAAATACATGTTTACACATACATATACAGACACACAAATATACAAACGTGCACATACACAGTCTGCTTCTCTCTAAACAGAATTGGACACATATTGTAGGTTGTAGTTTTACACAATCTTCAGCACTACCTTATATCATTTGCCTATCTGCATACCAATATATTTTCGTGTGCTTCAAAATGTTTTATATATTACTCTAGAAGACTTTCCTATTTTAAGAAATTACAAAAGTTATAGCTACTGCTGGCAAAGTATTCAAATTTTAAGAAATTATAAAGCTGAAAACAATCGGTACCTCAGTCAGAATAACCACTTTTAAAATGTCTTTGCCAAGCATTCTTCTCTCTTCACTTTTCACATATATGTACTTAAAAAACAACGTTCAAATTCCCTCTACTTTGAGCATTAAAACAAGTTTTCTTACTTTGCAGCTTGAATGCTTTTTAAAACAGCATTAAATATTCTTCGGAATTTTGACATGTTTTAAAATTTTGCCACCTGTTTTCACATTTCTAGAAACAATCATGCTTCTTTACAATGTACCTGCTACAACAGCCATGTATGAAGAAGTGAACCGAGGTCACAGGTAATGCCACCTCCGGCAGACAAGGACTTTTAAAACGTGGGTTCATCTTCAATCCTCTTCCCTTGTTTCTGCTTCCCATCTGTTTGCGTGAGGTCTGCTCTCATAGCAGAAGTACTAACCTTTCTTGGCTTGGCTGGGTGGTTCCACTTTTCTTCAGGCTCTACCAGCTCCAATTTGGATACACCTGAGACCTCCAGCAACACACTGGGTCTTGCTATAAGCCCCCAGGCATTGTCCTCGGTGCCCTGATTCTGCTACCACAAAAAGCCCAGGTCCCAGAGCAAGGGAATACCACGTGCTCAGAAGGGCTGGGAGAGAAAAACACCCACAGGCCTAAGACTTTGTTAGCGGCTTCCTCTGGTCCCTCCCACCCTGGGAGAATAACCAAGACCCCACCCCACGACTTCCTGTGCCTGGACTTCCTGGCAGCTGCTGGCTGTCTTGCCTCCCCAAAGGCCAGCCCCTAGACCTGAACCCCACCTTAGTCCAGAGCTCCCAGTTGGCTTCTGGAGGAGGCACTGAGCTCGGGCTGGGTGCCCAGCCCTTCAGTCTCTTCACAGAAGGGACCTTTCCAGACGAAAAGTCCTTTCAGAGGAAACCTTTGGGACTTCTTCCAGTGACTTCCTCATGATGGCAGTATTGCTCCAGAAATTCTATCTAACCTTACACCTCCCGCAGCCCATGCCCTCTTCTCCCGCCCGTCTGGTGTGAAAAAAATGTGACCAAGAGAAACAGGCAGCAAGAAACATGGCTGCCTTGCTTCTTGCCCAGTTTTAAGAAACATGCTCACACTATTGTGATTCTGCTTTTGGTTCCCATCAGCGTCAAACTGAGGCCTAAACCTGTACTCTCCTCAGACAACTTTTTGGTTCAAGAACTCAGTTTCCACTTACCTAGTCTTAGCAGTTATACTTTTTCTTCACTCAGCATTTTCTCTCCAGTGTTTTCTCGTTACCAAATTATCTTGGGATATTTTAACCTCTGGGATCCAGGCCTAAGGGGGAACAGAAAATATTTGCACCTAAGGGTTTGGAGAAGAGCAAATCTAGGCACTAGTACACGGACCTGGCTCACTTTCCAGGTTCCCTGGGCATCCTGCTCCATTTTACTGGTTTGGGTGCTAGTACTTGGGGGTACTAAGAGAGAGGTAATTATTTGTCTGGAAGCCTAAGATAAGTGTCTAGATAGTTCTCAAGACTGTATGCTATACAGTGCCCAAGTGAAATGATACATATATGCAAATATGTACAAATTCCAGTTAGAGGGGACAGACGATTTTAGCGTCATGGTTTCATCATTTAACACTGGAACAGTGACACATTCCTACATCATTAAAGGGCCTCAGTGGCTTCCTATGACTTTATTGTATATATGTTTCACTGATTATATCTTAGGGGTCAGTCACATAGCATTTTCTCACATGTAAATACGACATGGTGCTTGCAAAGGATTCAGAAAATTACCATGTGATGATCAAGAGTAAAGCACTGTCATAAACAGTACTCGTTAGTACCACTGATAAACATTTGGATTATGTTTTCAACATGCTCATACAAACTGCTTCCGTATACGCATGCACTCATTTCAATAAACACATACATACATACATGTATATTTAGCTTCAAAGGCAACAAATTTACATTAAAATGAGATTAATTTGTATGTCATAATTTGGATCATATTTTCATGAAAAATTTTCAAGACCTGATGTTTAGTAAAACACTTGCGAAGTGCTTCTCAATTGCCACATTCACCAAAAATATTCGGCTCTTAATGAAGAAATGTTCAGCTCGTAAGACACTTACTTAACAACTGAAATTTAATGCCTATGATGCCAATCCTCAGACACCATTACTTCAAGATCTACATTTTCTAGTCTTTATTATGCTAACACGATATATATATATTCTTAAAACAAATATTGAGTGACAATTATACACATATGCCTCAGAAAATATAGGATTTTCCCACTTCTCAAAACTTTAAACTATATTTTTATATAAAATTTAATATTAACATTTTATTAGAAAATATAACAACAGATTACATTACTGTATAAATAAATAAATTTGTGTCTACATCACTCTAACATTGTGATCCAGGTGTATATTCTATCAAAGAATCATGATGATGAAAGCAGTCACATTTTTTATAATCATCAATAATAGTTCATCAATGCTTATTTATTTACCTATTAAAAATTAAGTTGTAGCAATTTTTCATGATAATTACAAACTTTCCAGGAAACAGAAGTGAAAATATGATAGAAATGATGATATATGAATATATTCCTTTGTTTTTTTGGCTGCACAGTGTACCATGTGGGATCTTAGTTTTCCAATCAAAGGTTGAACCCATGCCGCCTGCAGTGGACCACTGCAGTGTAGCCAACCACTACACCACCAGGGAGGTCCCAATAAATTTCATTTTAGTATAGACTATTTTGTATGAAGCTAAATATCAATTTATACTTTTGTGTGTGTGTGTGTGTGTATCTATACATATATATGTATATATATGGGGCTTCCCTGGTGGCTCAGACAGTAAAGTGTCTGCTTGCAATGAAGGAGACATGGGTTCAACCCCTGGGTCAGGAAGATCCCTGGAGAAGGAAATGGCAACCCACGCCAGTATCCTTGTCTGGAAAAATCCCATGGATGGAGGAGCCTGGTGGTCTACAGCCCATGGAGTTGCAAAGAATCAGACACAACTGAGCAGCTTCACTTTCACTTTTCATATATATATATATATACACACACATACACATAAAGACACATTTCATACATGCATATATGGACACAGAGGGTGAAGTTTAATTGCATTCTTATCATAATAATCACTATGATTAAATATATAATTTTTACACATGTGTAGACATACACATGGTTATATGTGATGTACAAATATTTATGTTTTTTCTTTAAACATAATTGGATGCATATTGAAGGTAGTTCTGATGAAATAATCATTATCTTATACAATTTCCATATTCTCATATACATATTTGGAGAACTTGGAATTTCTTTATTCTCCTATAGGAAGAGCCTTATTATCCAAGAGATTTACAAAAGAAATATCTGTTGTAGGCAAACTGTTCAAATTTTGAGAAGTCAAAAGGCCAAAAATAATGAATGTTCAATCCCAACAAGAAAAAAGACTTTTAAAATGTCATTCTCACCTCTTACACAATATACTAATAACTTTTTAAAATAAAATGAAAATTCCTTCAGATTTCTAGTGTTCAAATATGTTTTCTGCATTTACTGAAGCTAGAATAATTTCCAAACTTCATCAAATATTCTTTGAAATGTTGGTTATTTTATTAAAGAGTAGTCTCTTGAGTTTGGGATTTCTCAAAATTAGACATGGTTCTTAATAGTAAGTCCAGGTTCAACAGTCAATTTACAAAGAAGTGCAAGGAAGTCACAAGCCTAAGAACTTAAAAAATAAGTTGTCTCTTCAAGCCTCCCGTTGTATATGTTCAGATCTGTCAGTACTCCTGAGATAAACACAGCAAGTTGTCATGAATAATTTTTCCCACACATATTTGTTCTGTACTTGCTATTGAATTACACTATAGTATAAACATTGTGAAGACTATTGCAGAATACACACATCTCTGAAAGACATATGGAAACACTTCAGCCCAAATCAATCTATCCCAAGGGAACCACTATGGACAGCTTAATGGGTACACGTGTTCAAATGTAGACAAGATGTACAACCATTCATTCATGAGAGCTGATATTACTTAACGAAACAAATATAGCCTACTGTCCATCAATAAACTTCCCTATTTGCTCACACAGTGCTTGAAACACAAAACTTTCAACCAACCACAAATAAACACATCATTTTTTTTTCAGTTGTATCCTGGTTATACCATAGGTGGAGTTTTTGTCATTGTTTCTTCACTCAGCATTGGATAATGGATACTCATAAAGTTCCTTTGCTATTGATCAAATTCTAATGACAATATACATATCTGGCAAAGAAATGATAAATTAATCAGTTACAAAAGAGGAGATTCTCACTGACAAACTCAATTGATATGGCAATCAATTGCATTCTGTCCTTTTTTTCTATATGTATTGTATTTGTGTGCATGTGTGTATATTTCTGTGCTTCTAGACAGAGGATTTTAGCTATAAATTTTAACTGACATCATCCATATATGGGATTTTTCTTGTGGTTAGAAACTTTTTCTTTTTCCATGTTTTTCTCAGATCTTTAATAGCAAGGCCACTTTCAATTAAACATACCCAAGAGCAATGGATTTTATGTTAAGTAATAATTTGCCAAAAGCTTTTGTTTCCATGACCATTAAAGGCAGGACAGTTAATCATTCCAGCATGTACATAGAAAGTGAAAGGGTTAGTCACTCAGTCGTGTCCGACTCTTTGTGATCCCATGGACTGTAACTCACCAGGCTCTTCTGTTCATGGAATTCTCCAGGCAAGAATACTGGAGTGGGTTGCCATTTCCTTCTCCAGGGGATCTTCCCGATCCAGGGATTGAACCTGGGTTTCCTGCATTGTGGATAGACTCTTTACCAACTGAGCCACCAGGGAAGACCCATGTACATAGAACTGTGTCTATTTCTTTCTTTTTATTTATTTACTTTTTGGCCTCGTGGCGTGTGGGACCTTAGTTCCCCCAACCAGGGATCAAACCCGCACCCCTGCATTGGAAGTTTGGAGTCTCAAACACTGGACCACCAGGGAAATCCTAACTATGTCTATTTCTATAGAAAAAATAGCATCTTACAATAGCTGATCCTTTATAACTTGCTGTTTCATTAAATTTATAATAGGACAATTTCTGTTTTGTTTTTTGTGTGTGTGTGAATTTCAAAAATAACCTGAGTTTGCTTTCAAACATTCAGTCTTTAAGACAGGCATAATTAAAACATGTAGACTTTATCGTGTATTCTTCCCCACCCCTCCAGCTTTTTGAGATATAATTGACATATAATCTACCTTATGTTTTTGAGAGGTAGACCCTATTAGTAGTTTGCTTAGAAGCCTTCCAGATACTTTGCTTTGTGCATATTCATTCTTTACAAACTAAATGTGTTTATGGTTGTAGGTAATCATAAAATAGAGAAAATGGTCTTTTCATTTTGTTTCTTTTTCTCAGAAAACTGAGAGTTTTACCCTGAAGGTAAGATAATTTGGTTTCCTCTAAATCAATGGTGTGAGATATAGAGATAGGAATTTAGTCTTTATGAATTCTGAAGATTCCCTTAAGTGTTAGCAGGAGCATGTATGTGTATAGAATCTAAAACTTTAGATGCACATACAAGCATGAAAATGTGACTCATAACCAAGAGAAAAATTAGCCAATAGAACCTGACGCAGATGTAACTGAATAAATTGAGTGAACAAACAAAGATTATAAGAGTTCTTCTAAATACATTCAAGGGTTTAAAGGAAAATCTGACCATAATAAGAGAGAAAAAAAGAAAATGAAATAAACAAATAGAAACTAAAATCAGAACCAAAAGGAAATTCTAAAACTAAAAAATTTTTTGAAAAGAAAAATTCACAGGATACTCAATAGCATATTTAACACTGTGAGGAAAATATCAGTGAATATGAAACATAACAATAATCATCCAACATTAAGCACAAAGATAAATAAGGACAAAAAGATGGAAAGATAAAAACAAACTTTTGGTTACCAAAGGGGAAACATGGGGGAGAGGGGTAAATTAGGAGTTTGGGATTAACATATGCATACTACTATACATAAAATAATCAACAAGGACCTACTGTATAACACAGGGAACTCTACTCGATACTCTATAATAACCTCTAAGAAAAACTATCTTAAAAAAGTAAATATATGTATATGTATAACTGTTTGACTTTGCTGTACATCTGAAATTAACACAATATTATAAATCAACTATATTCCAATATAAATTGAAAAATTAAATCAGAAAAAGATGGAAAGAATCACAGTGACCTCTGGGATAATATCAAAATAACATTCATGTACTTTGAGTTCATGAAAGAAAAGAGAGAAAATGCAGGCGTAAAGGGCAGAAAATATTTGCAGAAATAAAAGTAAACCATTTACCAGGTTAAATAAAAATTATAAATATTCTGATTGCGGAAGGTCAAATAACACCAAGAAAACCAAAATAAGGGAAAGCAATCAAGTTTCTAAATACCACTGACAAAAAGAAAATCAACAGTAGGCTGAATAAAAAGACTAGTTACATGGAGCAGAACAGCAATAAAAATGACAGATGACTTCTTATCAAATTTGATGCAAAGTAGCCAAAGGATTACCATCTATAAATCACTGTTAGAAAAACCTGCCAATCTATAATTTTCTATCCCGAAAATCCAGCCTTCAAAAATTAAGGTAAAAAAGGCATTTTCAGGCAAACAGAAGCTGATAGAATTGGCTACCAGCACACCTGCTCTAATATAAATGTTAAAGGAAGTTCTTCAAGCTAAAATTTAATGATGGCATATGGAAACTCCAGATGACGAGATGAAGATTTCTGGAAATAGTAAATATATAGGCAAATGTAAAGCAGGTTTTACATTTTCTGATTTTTTTTAAAGAAAATTGACTACATAAAATAAAAATAATAGCATATTGTGATATTTAAAACATGAAGCAGTAAAATATCTGTAAATAAAACCAGAAGATTTGAGTAGTAAAGCACTCTTGTAACTTTATTCCATTATTTTATACCTAAACAAGCATAATATTATTTGATGGTAGAATATAATAAGAGTTTTATATTTTAAACCCTAGCATTGACCACAAATGGTGGTGTATCTAAGAAGTCAAGAGAAGGAATAAAAACGTATTTTAAAAAGCACCCAAATAATTCAAAAAGATGACACAAAAGAAGCAAAAAGGAAGAAAGACCAGACTGGACTAACTGAAAAGAGCAAAAGAGTAGACATAAACCCAGCCATATTAATATTAAATATAAATGGACTCAATTCCAACTAAAAGGCAGAAATCGCCAGTATGGATAAGCAAAGAAAACCCACTTACAGGATGTTTATTGTACATTTAATCTGCAGAACATAGACTAAAATTAAACAGGTGGAAAAGTTGCATAAACACAAATCATAAGATAGCTAAAGTAGTTATGAGCATACTTCATTTTATTGAACTTTGCTTCATTGGAATTTACAGATACTGTGTGTTTTACAAATTGGAGGTTTGTGGCAACCCTGCATAGTATTTGCATATAATCTACACACATTCTCCCATATACCTTAAATCATGTCTACATTACTTATAATACCTAATATAATGTAAATGCTATGTAAATAATTGAAAAAATATAAATGCTATGTAAATAGCTTCAAGTTTTGTTTTTTGGAACTTTCTAGAATTTTTTATCTTTCAAATATTTTCAGTCTATTGTTAATTAAATCTGCAGATGCAGAATTTATGGATACAGAGTGCTAACTGCATAGTCTTTTGTATCTATCCAGATAGTCAAATTTTCTGATGTTCTTTGTTGGCTCCTGAAGATCTGTGTAATCCCCTGGTGTCATTTTTCCTCAGCCTAAAGAATGTCCTATAGCATTTATTTTAGTGTATGTCTGCTGGTGACAAATAATCTTAGCTTTATTTTTTCTGAAAACATTTCATCTTCATTTGTGAAGGATATTTCCAGTGGATATAGAATTCTGGGTTGATTTTTTACCCATCAGCACTTTCAAGACAATATTCCAGGTACATTTAAAACTAATATAATATTGTAAATCAACTATATTTCATAAAAAAATAAAATCACAGTAAAGAGGATGTTCCATTGTCTTCTGCTCCCCATGCTTACTGATGAGAAATCCATAGCTATCTAAATAAGATGTGATATATGATGGTAGTGTCATTTCAAGTCTATGGGGGAATGACTGCCTTTCAATAAGTGGGCCTGGGACTACTGGCTATCCATGTGTACCAATGAATCTTTTCTCCTCCTTCACACTATATACAAAAATCAATTTCATAGTCCCTTTTCAGGAGTCAGAGAAAGTAAATGCATCATAAATCTGTATTGGCACTATGGAAAGCCCAAGAAATGGTGGAGGCCTTTGATGGATTTGGGAGGTGAGACTCTCTAAACAGGGGTTAGAAAACTATGGCTCACAGAGTAAATCTGGCTAATGATCTGTACTTGTAAGGCCTGAAAGCTAAGAAAAGTCCTTACATTTTTAAAGAGTTGTTTGAAAAAATGAAGAATATATAACAGAGACCATATATTGCCTACAAAGCTTAAATTTGTCACTATCTGAGCCTTTGCAGAGTTTGCTGTCCCCTTCATGTAGAACTAAAGATCCTTTTACCTGCATTATTTCCTAGTTAAATAAAGAGCAGTTTCTAGAAACCTGTGATCAAATGGGTACTTCTTCACGGAGATGGCATCACTGAAGTAATCATGTGATGGTCCAGACCAGTATTTATGTTAGGCCAGGCCCTGGAAGTCTATTAGAATGACCTCCAGACATAAGTTATAACATTACCTATGATAGGATCTTACAGGAAACCAATAGAAATCATTCCTGGCTGAAAGGCAGAGGCCTAGTGAATTAGGGTGCATGCTAAGTCGCCTCAGTCATGTCCGACTCTTTGCGACACTACGGACTGTAGCCCGCCAGGCTCCTCTGTCCATGGGATTCTCCAGGCAAGAATACTGGAGTGGGTTGCCATTTCCTACTCCAGGGGATCTTCCCAACCCAGGGATTGAATCTGCATCTCCTGCGGCTCCTGCATTACAGCCAGATTCTTTACTGGTCACCAAGGAAGTCCAAATTAGGGTAGGAGATCAGTATTTCTGAAAAATCTCTCAGATCACTGTTACACAGAATCAATGGGCACCTCATGGTGTTCTATTTTATATCTTCATGTCTTAGATTCTCAAAAGATAGAATGTTGAGAAGAGAAGAAATGAAGAAGAATATGGGAGACCACTGGAATCTTGGTTCAGGAACTGTCAGAGTCTAAATGAAACTGCGAACTATAGAGGCAGGATGATGATTTTGAGAACTGTTGGTTCTTTTAAATTTGTTTCTTCAAGTGATAAGCTCTGCTATGTCCTGAATGTTTCCCAAGATGGTCAACAGTCATAGCCTTAAAAGTGTTTATTTTTTAATTTATTTTTGGTTCTGCTGGGTCTTTGTTGCTGCACTTGGGCTTTCTCTAGTTGCAGCAGGTGGGGGCTACTCTTCGTTCTGTGGCTTCTCTTGTTGCGAAGCATGGGCCCTAGGGCACACGGGCTTCAGTGCCTGCAGTTCCCGGGCTCTGGAGCACAGGTATGAGAGCCGTGGTGCGTGTGCTTAGTTGCTTCACAGCATGTGAAATCTTCCTGGACCAGGGATCCATCCCCTGTCTCCTACATTGACAGGTGGATTCTTAACCACTGAGCCACTAGGAAGTCCCCAAAGTCATATCCTTAAAGTCAGAATTATCTGGGTACTAGTCATCTGGGGTCCCAGGGAAGGGAAGAGTGGACAGTGGCTACTGTACCTTCCTCTGCAGCCAGGTTTTGGAAGACACGCATAAAGAACCGCGAAGCGGAGTCTGAAATGGCAGTTACTGGGGCGATAAGAGTGGACAGGAGAAAAAGAGAAGGGAGAGGGGAAGAAAGAGATGAACTTTCCTGCACACATAGATACACACACACACACACATCCATTAACACCTCTGACTTCATTCTCCCACAGTGATTTTTTTTTTTTCTGTTTAACATTTATGGAGCTAAATTATTATCTTTCCCCAAAAATGGTTATGCCATTTTATTAATTTTATTATTATTTTGAAAAGCAATTTTTATTGAAGAATTTGGAGGGTAAGTCTCATAATAGTAAAAATACTAAAGACTTTCTTTTTTAAAAACTTATTTTATTGAAGTATAGGTGATTTACCATTGTTGTGTTAATTTCTACTGTACAGCAAATTGACTCAGTTACACATATAGATTCTTTTTCATATTATTTTCCATTATGGTTTATCACAGGATATTGAATATAGTTCTCTGTGCTATAGTAGGACCTTATTGTTTATCCATCTATACATAAGGGCTTGCATCTGCTAATCCCAAACTCCCAGTTCATCCCTCCCCACCCCACTCCCCCTTGGCAACCACAAGTCTGTTACTACATCCGTGAGTCTGTTTCTGTTTTGTAGATAAGTTCATTTCTGTCATACTTTAGATTCCACTTATAAGTGATATCATATGGTATTTGTCCTTTTCTTTCTGACTCACTTTACTTAGTATGATAATATCTAGGTCCATCCATGTTGCAGCAAATGGCATTCTTTCCTTCTTTTAAATGGCTGAGTAGTATTGCCAGGGGTGCTAGTGGTAAAGAATCCACCCGCCAATGTAGGAGACACAAGAGGCATGGGTTCAATCCCTGCATTGGGAATATTCCCTAAAGAAGGAAATGGCAACCCAATCCAGTATATTGCCTGGGAAATCCCATGGACAGAGGAGCCTGGGGCTACAGTCCATGGGGTCGCAAAGAGTCTGAGATGACTTAGCAACTAAACAACAACATCTCTGTGTGTGTGCACGTGTGTGTGTGTTAAGTCGCTTCAGTCATGTCTGACTCTTTGTAACCCTATGGACCATAGCCTGCCAGGCTCTTCTGTCCATGGGATTCTTCAATCAAGAATACTAGAGTGGGTTGCAATGCCCTTCTCTAGGGAACCTTCCCTACCCAGCGATTGAACCTGTGTCTCTTAGGTTTCCTGTACCAGCAGGCAGGTTCTTTATCGCTAGCACCACCTGGGAAGTGGTTTATATATACATTCTTTTTTTAAAAAATTTATTTATTTTAATTGGAGGCTGCTGCTACTGCTAAGTCACGTCAGTTGTGTCTGACTCTGTGTGACCCCATAGACAGCAGCACACCAGGCTCCAGTCCCTGGGATTCTCCAGGCAAGTATACTGGAGTGGGTTGCCATTTCCTTCTCCAGTGCAGGAAAGTGAAAAGTGAAAGTGAAGTTGCTCAGTTGTGTCCGACTCTTCACGACCCCATGGACTGTAGCCTACCAGGCTCCTCCATCCATGGGATTTCCCAGGCAAGAGTACTGGAGTGGGTTGCCATTGCCTTCTCCGAATTGGAGGCTAATTACTTCATAATATTGTGGTGGGTTTTGCCATACATCAGCATGAATCAGCCACAAATGCACGTGTGTTCTCCCATCCTGAACCCCCTCCCACCTCCCTCCCACCCTATCCCTCTGGGTTGTCCCAGAGCACTGGTTTTAAGTGCCTTGCTTCATGTATCAAACTTGCAATGGTCATCTATTTTACATATGGTAATATATATGTTTCAATGCTATTCTCTCAAATCATCCCACCCTCGCCTTCTCCCACACAGTCCAAAAGTCTGTTCTTTACATCTGTGTCTCTTTTGCTATCTTGCATATAGGGTCATTGTTATCAGCTTTCTAAATTCCATATATACGTGATAATATACTGTATTAGTGTTTCTCATTCTGGCTTACTTCACACTGTATAATAGGCTCCAGTTTCATCCCCCTCATCAGGACTGACTCAAATGTATTCTTTTTAATGGCTGAGTAATATTCCATTGTGTATATGTACCACAGCTTTCTTATCCATTCATCTGCCAATGGACATCTAGGTTGCTTCCATGTCCTGGCTATTATAAACAGTGATGCAATGAACACTGGGGTACATGTGTCTCTTTCAATTCTGGTCCCTTGGTGTGTATGCCCGGCAGTTGGATTGCTGGGTCATATGGCAGTTCTATTTACAGTTTTTTTTAAAAGAATCTCCACACAGTTCTCCATAGTGGTGGTACTAGTTTGCATTCCCACCAACAATGTAAGAAGGTTCCCTTTTCTCCACACCCTCCCCAGCATTTATTATTTGTAGACTTTGATGGCAGCCATTCTGACCAGGGTGAGATGATACCTCATTGTGGTTTTGATTTGCATTTCTCTGATAATGAGTGATGTTAAGCATCTTTTCATGTGTTTATTAGCCATCTGCATATATATACATTCTTTTAAAAATATTCTTTTCCAGTATGGCTTATACCAGGAGACTGTGCACCTTATCCTTTCTATATGTAAGAGTTTGCATTTACCAACCCCAAACTCCAAGTCTATCCCTCTTGCTCCCTGCCTCCTCCTTGGCAACCTCAAGTCTGATCTCTATGTCTATGAGTCTGTTTCTGTTTTGTATATAGGTTCATTTGTGCTGTATTTTAGATTCCACATATAGGTGATATCATATGATATTTGTCTTTTCCTTTCTGACTTAGTGTGACAATCTCTAGTTGCATCCATGTTGCTGCAAATGGCATTATTTTGTTCTTTTTTTATGGCTGAGTATATTCCATACCACATCTTCTTTAATCATTCATTGGTAGATGGACATTTGGGTTGTTTCCATGTCTTAGTTATTGCAAATGGAGCTGATATGAACATTTGGGTGCATGTATCTTTTCTATGTATGGCCTTTGTAATTAGTCAAAATGTCCCGCTAGCATTTAAGATATTCTTTTTGTTACACTGTGCATACAGTGACCACCCAGGAGATTGGGCAGTGTGTGAGCCCATGGGATAGGCTTTGAAGCCTGTCACATATCAAAGAGGTTTCTCATCCCCACTTATCACACTCATCATTGACACTTCACTAGGGTGTCCAGGGGACAGGTATTAGAAAAGGGCTGCAAAGAGCTGAACAGAGCTGTATCACCAGCTGCCATACCATCATAATATTCTGGATATAGGTCAGTGTCTTTAGGGCACTGTGTCTCTCACCAACTCCCTCAGCAGACTTGTGCTGGTGCCACCTAGTATGTGTCTCACCCTCGGCTGCCCCTTCAATTCACACAGGGGGCTTTTTAAAAATACCAAAGCCTATACTGCACACCCAGAAATTCATTTGTTCATTGCTAGTTTATACAAATATGGCTGATTTCTGTGAGTTGCTTTTGTATCCTATAGTACTTGCTAAATTCATTAATCAGCATTTATATTGTTTTTGTGGATTTCTTGGAATTTTCATGAAATGTAAACATTTTATTTTTGAAGACAGATAATTTTACTACTTCCTTTCCATTTGGATGCCTTTAGTACATTTTTCTTACCTGATTACATTGGCTAAAATATTCAATAGAATTGACAAACTGGGCATTCTTCCCTTGTTCCGGATATCAGGAGTAAAGAATTCAGAAATCTTGTTTAAACAAGATATAAATGATAAAGACTTGTTTTAAAAATCATAGTATAGGGGAATTTGAACAGTATTTTAAAAAATACATATTCTGATCAGGTCACAATTATCTTGCAAGGCAGCACACTAAAACAGGGGAAGGTGCGGAGAGTTAATCATCAAGAGAAGAAAGCAAAGGACAGGAGCCCAAGTGGGCCTCTAGGTGTCAGCACTGAGTCAAAAGGAAAAGGCCCCACAGACCCGCAGTGGGGCCTCCGGGACCTCTGGAGGGCGCTCTGCTGCCTGCTGCTCTCGGTAGTATTGTTAGTAGGTAGGTAGTAGTTTAGTAGTTAGTTGGTGGTGCTAGTAGTTAGTAGTGTTAGTGGTTAGTAGTTTAGTACTTAGTGGTGCTAGTAGTTAGTAGTGTTAGTAGTTAGTTGGTAGTGTTAGTGGTTGGTTCGTAGTGTTAGTAGTTGGTTGGTAGTGTTAGTGGCCCTGCTGTGTGTGCCCTGAACGTCTGGTGCCTGAGCCGGAGGGCAGCCCTTGAAGCAGGATGCTCTGCGTGCCGGGCTTCGAGGCGCAGGAAGGGAGGCGCAGGGGGGCTGTGACCCCCTCCGCAGCCAGGCCTCCAGGGAAAAGGGCAAGCAAAGGGAGGGGTGGAGGCGGCAGCTACAGAGAGGGGAGGAGGCAGGGTCCCGTCCCGGGTCTTACAGCAAAGGGAGGGAAGGAGAGCCTGGGCGACAGGCTGGGCCTGTGCCAGTCTGTGGGCTGCTGAGGGAAGCAAGGCCCCGAGAGCCGACGGGCCAGCCTCTGACCGATAAGGAGGTGAGCCGTCCCAGGGGCCCCTGTCACGAGGCCCGCCCGGCCGTCTGAATACCAAGAGGGCCCGAACGCCACCACCCAGAAGGTCTCGTGGGTGCAGCACTCCCTCCAACGTCCTGCCTCTGTGAGCAGAGGGCGCAGGGCTGGGCCCCGCCGCGGCCTCTGCTCACCGGGCTCCGACACAGGGGGAGGGTCCCCCAGCCTGGAGCCACCTGCTCTGGGCCCCACTTTCCGACACTCCAGCTGTGGTTCTGAACTTTGCTTCACAAAAGCCTCTGCAGACCTGGTGACCGCTGCGGGGAAATGCCCCGGAACTGCTTTTACATATGATTCAAGGGGATTTATGTTCACACAACCTCCCGCCCTTCCCCCGAACCCCTGGAGCTCAGAACCCCTCCTCTATTCTCCTCCCAACTTGAGTTCGGCTCTCAGCTGCAGGGTCGCTTCTGGGTGTCGTTCCTCATAGTGGCCGCTAGATGGAGACAGAGACCTGCCTGGACGGGACTGTTCGGGGCTGCTGCTGCTGCCGGCTTAGTTTCTTCAGTCGTGTCCCCGACTCTGTGCGACCCTATGGACTGCAGCCTGCCAGGCTCCTCTGTCCATGGGATTCTCTAAGTAAGAACAGTAGAGTGGGTTGCCACGCTCTCCACCAGGGAATCTTCCCGATCCAGGGATCAAACCCGGATCTCCCGCATTGCCGGCAGATTGCTTACCGCTGAGCGACCAGGGAAGCCCCCTTCCAGGGCTAATGGCAGCTTTTCACAAGGTCAAGTTTGTCCTCATCCGGTGAGTGAAACTAGGGCTCAGGACAAACGGCACCCCCATATCTTCCCGTACCTCTCACACGCATCTCTAAGTGAACGAACGCTCTAAGTGGAACGCTACTGCTCCACTCTGGACACTCCTTCCTTTAGCATCCCGTCCCCTCCCTGATCACACAGTCTGAATGACTCTTTCCAGCAATAAAATCAGCAAGGATAGGTAGTGCGAATGCAGCTGTCTTTGGCTGTCCCTGTGTTCCCTGGACCTATTGCCCTCCTCCCTCACGTTGTAGAAGACAGGCGTCCATGTTCTTTCTTGACTTCAGCATAACCCAGCCAACAACTACTGTGGGCTGGGCTAAGGACACAGACCACATCTTGGTAGCTGTGTGACTTTCCGCTAGTTACTTAACCTCTCTGTGCCTATGTGTCCTCATAAATACAAGGAGAATTGCAATAGTACCTGCCTCGTGGAGTTATGGGAACAAAATGAACCTGTATGTCTAAACACTTTGGAGGACACCTAGCATATATGGTAGCTCCTCTAATTTGTCATCGTGGACTCTCATGGTAAGGCCACGAAATTACCCCTCTCTTTTTAAATGGCTTTTCCCACTCAGAGCTCCTGGTTTTTGTCTTTGAGCTTTGTCCTGGTTTCATGAACTGTGTCTGGTGGCTGCTAAGTGCTCTTTGGTCTTCGTTTTCTTCAAAGCCCTGCGCTTGGTGTAGTTGCTGCTATGCTCTGGGTTGAGACAGGCCTGGCAGCTTATTATTTGAGTCCCAGTGTTCTCTGGGAACATATGAAAGTAGAAACTCCCTCCACCCACAGACAGAAAGCCATTCCGTCTGCTGTAAATATTTGGCCCTGGAGCACAGCTTTAGGGCCCATGCATAAAGCGTTGCTTCTGGGCCCTAGCCAAGCTCCCGCGGCAGGTGTTGTGCCCCGCCCACTCAAGTGCGCAGTTCTGCTTGACCAAGAACTTGCACAGCGCAAAGGTTCCCTCATTCAACCACTTCTCTACTCCCATATTTAGGAATGTCTTAAATGTTCTGTATGTTCACTATGCTGAGTTGCTCACCGTCCTGGCTGAATCCTAGTAAGAAAACTGGAAATGAAGGCAGTCCTTTGTAGGAAGAGCCTCACTGTAGAATTAGCCATCTTCCTCCAAAAGCCAGCCTGCAGGCCCATTGGAGAGCTCACCAGAAGTTGTCAGTATTGCATAATCAACCAGATATGTTCATACCATGACCCCTTCACTAATAAATTAAGTATAAATTCAAAAAACAGAGTCAGGTGCTCCTAATGGATGTGTCTCAAGAATAAATTTCAGCAAATAGAAGAAAAAGGATACAAACCAAGAAGATGCTTTCAAAGACAGGATGGACCAGAAAGTGTATGAGCAGGTTGGACACGTTCACTAGCATCTCCATCTGCCAATGTCTGAGGCCACCCTCCCCAGCTCCACAGCATACTTCCAGGGTTTTGTTAAGACTGGCCAGGTTATTCCTACCAACAATCTGAAATCAATTTTTAAAACCCTGTATAAAAAATAAACAATATATTCTTATTTTAAAAGCCTTAAAGTAAATAAGGCGTTACCTGGACAAAATAAAGGTAAAATGGAGACCTAGAGAGACAAATGAGGAGGCCACTTTTACCATGTGAATATTTTCCAAATCAGAAAATTGTTCTGATAATATCTTAAGACAAGAGGAACACAAAACAAAGGTCAAGATGTAGACAAAGAAAGGGAGTCTAACACGAGAGCCATCCTTCAATAAGCTGACACCCCAAAAGGGGTGTAGAATGTGGCCCAGCCCTCAAACAGAATTTCATTGCAGGTTCTACTAGCCTGATATGTAGGGAATCCCAAGCCTTAAAACTTAACATTATCTTCAACTGAGAGAAGCCTCAGTAATCCCCCAAGTGCTCCATTTGAGAGGCAAATGGAAATCTTTCTGAAGGAATGTGACTCCATCCTAGCCTAAAGTTATTGCTGCAGATAATTGTTCAAGTATGATGACCAAAATAACCAGGCACATAAACA
This sequence comes from Budorcas taxicolor, assembly GCF_023091745.1. Lineage (NCBI taxonomy): Eukaryota > Metazoa > Chordata > Mammalia > Artiodactyla > Bovidae > Budorcas > Budorcas taxicolor. The sequence continues at coordinate 40,154,308 of NC_068935.1, forward strand.
AACAAGGCACCATGGGCAATAACAAGCAGAAAAGTATACCAAAATGAGACAAAAAATTTCAATGAATGTAACTATCACACTTCAACAGTATGTGAACCAAGAACTTCCAGATGTTCAAGCTGGATTTAGAAAAGGCAGAGGAACCAGAGATCAAACTGGCAACATCAGTTGGATCATAGAAAAAGCAAGACAATCCCAGAAAAACATCTACTTCTGCTTCATTGACTATGCTAAAGCCTTTGACTGTGTGGATCACAACAAACTGTGGAAAATTATTAAAGGGATGGGAATACCAGACCACCTGACCTTCCTCCTGAGAAATCTGTATGCAGGTCAAGAAGCAACAGTTAGAACCGGACATGGAACAACGGAGTGGTTCCAAATTGGGAAAGGCGTACATCAAGGCTGTATATTGTCACCTTGCTTATTTAATTTATATGCAGAGTACATCATGCGAGATGCCGGGCTGGATGAAGCACAAGCTGGAATCAAGATTGCTGGTAGAAATATCAATAACCTCAGATATACAGATGATACCACCCTTATGGCAGAAAGTGAAGAGGAACTAAAGACCCTCTTGATGAAAGTGAAAGAGGAGAGTGAAAAAGCTGGCTTAAAACTCAACATTCACAAAACTAAGATCACACCATCTAGTTCCATCACTTCATGGCAAATGGATGGGTAAAAATGGAAACAGTGACAGACTACTTTCTTGGGCTCCAAATCACTGAGGACAGTGATTGCAGCCATGAAATTAAAAGCCGCTTGCTCCTTGGAAGGAAAGCTATGACCAACTTAGCATATTAAAAAGCAGAGACATCACCTTGCCAACAAAGGTCCATATAGTCAAGGGTATGGTTTTTCCAGTAGTCATGTATGGATGTTAGGGTTGGACCATAAAGAAAACCGAGCGCCAAAGAATTGATTCTTTGCAGTTGTGGTGCTGGAGAAGACTCTTGAGAGTCCCTTGGACTGCAAGAAGATCAAACCAGTCCATCCTGCAGGAAATCAGTCCTGAATATTCATTGGAAGGGCTGATGCTGAAGCTGAAGCTCCAATACTTTGGCCAGCTGATGTGAAGTGCCACCTTATTGGAAAAGACCCTGATGCTGGGAAAAATGGAAGGCAGAAGGAGAAGGGGACAACAGAGGATGAGATGGTTGGATGGCATCACTGACTCAATGGACATGATTTGAGCAAGCTCCGGGAGATGGTGAAGGACAGGGAAGCCTAGTGTGCTGTACTCCATGGGGTTGCAAACAGTCGCATATGATTTAGTGACTGAACAACAACAATTATCAGACACAGACCACAAAATAACTATGCTCACAATGTTTAAAGATATTTAAAAAAGAAATCCCACTTCTAGTCATAGAATAATGGAAACTAATTTATTCTCATGTGTGAACAATCAAGGACTAACAAATGTTATCAGACACTGGACATCAGATTACAATGGATGGCGACCCTTAAAGAGGGACAACAGACGATGATTCCCCCACAATTGTCCCAGCTTACTGACTTGAGTTTTCAGGTCTCAGCAGCAGAGCAGGGTGGACTTTCTGAGTTGAGATGGGAAGAAGGGTTGGGAATAATGAAGTAGCTCAAGTTTGTTAGAGAGAGCACCAGGGAGGGGACTGCACAGAGAGAAAACTTAGGATATCTTCAGGGATACGTCTGTGTGGGGTGTGAAACTGCAAAACTGGGTAAAAGTGAAAGTGAAGTCACTCAATCGTGTCCGACTCTTTGCGACCCCGTGGACTGTAGCCTACCAGGCTCCTCCACCCATGGGATTTTTCAGGCAAGAATACTAGAGTGGGTTGCCATTGCCTTCTCCAGGAGATCTTCCCAACCCAGGGATTGAACCCGGATCTCCCGCATTGTAGGCAGACGCTTTACAGTCTGAGCCACCAGGGAAGATAAAATTGGGTAAGAGCTATCCAAAAGGGCTCGAGGAAACAGTAACCAGCACTTATACAGGGCTGAGAATGGAACCTATTTCCTACTTGCCAGACTTAAAAATACCAAAATTAAGAGCATTGGGTAAAGTACTCAGAAAGTTCTTGTGTTAGTAGTGGGGAATAATTACTTCTGAGCTAAATATGATTCTGGTGCTACCTAAAAAATCCAAAGAATCAAACTTTCCAAGTAACTAAACTGCATCTTAATAAAAAGATACCAAATATTTCTACAAATACAAGAATACCCAGTATCCAACAAGGTGAAATTCACAGTGTCTGGCATGTAACACATTACAGGCATACATAGAATCTGGTAAACACAACCCATAATGAAGGAGAAACCAACTGAAATTGACCTGAATCTGACACAGTTGTTAATATTGGCAGGAAAGGAAATTAAAATATATTTAAACTGTATATCTATGTTCAAAACAGTAAAAAGAAACATGGAAAATATAAAGAGTCCAAATCAAAATTCTGTAGATTCAATTACAATGTTTAAAATGAAAGGTATACTGGATAAGATTAACATTACCTTAGCCATGGCAAGAGATTAGTGAACTTGAAGACATAGCACTTGGAACTATGTGTCTATCTATGTATGGTTGGTTATAGTTGCTAAGTCGTGTCTGACTCTTGCAACCCCATGGACTATAGCCTGCCAGGCTCCTCTGTCCAGGGATTTCCCAGGCACTCCCACTCCCACTGGAGTGGGTAGCCATTTCCTTCTCCAGGGGATCTTCCCGACCCAGGGACTGAACCCGCATCTCCTGCACTGCAGGCAGATTCTTTAGCACTGAGCCACAATGGAAGCCCTTTCATCTCTGTATGTTCTATCAAACCATAAGTTCATACTAATACCTCTAATAGCAAACTAACAAAACACGATTCGATTTAGTATTACCCTTTTCATATTTGTAACTACCTTCTCTGGCAATGAGAGTCCTAGCCTCCATTATATATAATACTTTTTTTTTTTTTTTTGCTTAATACTAGAATTCATAGACCTATATGCAGGTCAGGAAGCAACAGTTAGAACTGGACATGGAACAACAGACTGGTTCCAAATAGGAAAAGGAATACATCAAGGCTGTATATTGTCACCCTGCTTATTTAACTTATATACACAGTACATCATGAGAAACGCTGGGCTGGAGGAAGCACAAGCTGGAATCAAGATTGCCGGGAGAAATATCAATAACCTCAGATATGCAGATGACACCACCCTTATGGTAGAAAGTGAAGAGGAACTAAAAAGCCTCTTGATGAAAGTGAAAGAGGAGAGTGAAAAAGTTGGCTTAAAGCTCAACATTCAGAAAACGAAGATCATGGCATCTGGTCCCATCACTTCATGGGAAATAGATGGGGAAACAGTGGGAACAGTGGCAGACTTTATTTTTTTGGGCTCCAAAATCACTGCAGATGGTGACTGCAGCCAGGAAATTAAAAGACGCTTACTCCTTGGAAGAAAAGTTATGACCAACCTAGATAGCATATTAAAAAGCAGAGATATTACTTTGCCAACAAAGGTCTGTCTAGTCAAGGCCATGGTTTTTCCAGTGGTCATGTATGGATGTGAGAGTTGGACTGTGAAGAAAACTGAGCGCTGAAGAATTGATGCTTTTGAACTGTGGTGCTGGAGAAGACTCTTGAGAGTCCCTTGGACTATGAGGAGATCCAACCAGTCCATCCTAAAGGAGATCAGTCCTGGGTGTTCATTGGAAGGACTGATGCTGAGGCTGAAACTCCAATACTTTGGCCATCTGATGCGAAGAGTTGACTCATTGGAAAAGACCCTGATGCTGGGAGGGATTGGGGGCAGGAGGAGAAGGGGACGACAGAGGATGAGATGGCTGGATGGCATCACCGACTCGATGGACGTGAGTCTGAGTAAACTCCGGGAGTTGGTGATGGACAGGGAGGCCTGGTGTGCTGCAGTTCATGGGGTCACAAAGAGTCGGACACGATTGAGCAACTGAACTGAACTGAGAATTCACAGAAAGTAGTTTCAGAATTGATAATGCATAACTATAGAAAAAAAACTTAACATGAGATACCTACATGAAATTCACTTTTGAAGTAACTACAGATAGATAGGTAGATAGAATGACAGAATGAAAAACATAGAGAGATACAGGTGTGTCTATAGGTATATACATATATGTAAATATTTACATCTAAAAACACATGTTTCCTAGCTTTGCCCATGTAGAGAGCCTAGAAATGTGACACCACACTAGCAATGAGCATATTTAGCATTTGAATCTTAGTTTGGAAATACCATTCTGTATCACAAGGAATCAAGTTTTTTGAAGAACTGGATAATCCTCGGGCTGATACTGGGAAAGTACATAATGACTTTTGAATACCATATTGTCAAGAAAAGAAGAAAGTGGTCAAAGAATGGTGTACATGTGAAAAGCACAGAGAAGCTGGCTTAAATAAACTGTGTTGCTGTTTACTCACTAAGTTGTACCCAACCCTTTTGTGACCCCATGGACTGTAGCCCGCCAGGCTCCTCTGTCCATGGGATTTCCCAGGTAAGAATACTGAAGTGGGTTGTCATTTTCTTCTCCAGGGCATTTTCCTGACCCAGGGATTAAACCTGTGTCTCCTGCATTGACAGGCAAATTCTTTACTGCTGAGCCACCAGAGAAGCTCTTAAAGTGTGTACCAATGGCCAAATAAGGGGCAATCTAAGTATTAACATAAACAATGGCAGTAACATTATAATCCATTGAGAAAAAAGAATCCATTATACTGAAATAAATGTGGAAGAAGGAAGAACTCTTCCTTACAATGGAATATGAACTAGTAAGTGTAGAAGAAATGATGGAATTAGAAAATCACCATTTGGCAGCCATCATAATAATAATTGATTTAGGCAAGAATCAACAATGTATGCTATAACAAGGGTTAAACATTTGGTGTATAACAGATTAATACATAGTCCTAAGGTCTCTCCCAGAAGATATTTGTACAAAGGGGAATATTATAACCTCATAGTGGAGAAAAGTGGGCGACAACTCCTTAATGAAATGATCAAAATTATCACAGTTAATGGCATCAGTAATGGGAGAAATTGACGTTTTTTGCTTCTAGATGTGATGCATTGAGCAAAATGCATCAGTTCTGTGATAGTTCTGCCAAAAAAGGCATAACCAGAATCTAATCAAGAGGACACATCAGACAAACCCACATTGAGGGACATTCTACAAAATAACTACTGTGCACGCCTCAAAAATGATGGTATGGGGAGAGAGGTGGGAGGGGGGTTCAGGAGTGGGAACTTATGTACACCCGTGGCGGATTCATGTTGATGTATGGCAAAACCAGTACAGTATTGTAAAGTAAAAATTAAAATTAAAAAAACGGTATAGGTAATAAACAACAATTTAAAAGTGAATAAATACAGTTTGCACATAAAAAAAAAGTGAAGGTTATGAAAGGCAAAAAAGAAATGATGAAATGCTCCAGATTAAAGGAAACCAAGCAAAGAGACATGACAATTGAGTGCAACTGATGATTCAAATTCTCTTTTTCTAAGAAAGGACATTATTGAGATAACTGGCAAAATTTGAATAAGGTCTGTAGATAAGCTGTGTTAATGTTAATTTCTCAGTTTTTGTAATTGTGCTATGGTTTTTAAAAGAGAATGACCTTGCTCTTAAGAAATATCAATTGAAATTTTGTGTCTGCAACTTATTTTTAGTGGTTCAGAAAAAAATCACATGTACAAATACATACATAGATTTGGCGGGGTGGGGGGAGAGACAGAATAAAGCAAATATAATAAAATATATTATGTTTTGGTAATCCTGGTGATTAATATAAGGGAATTCTTTGTACTATATTTTGAACTTTTCTGTAGGTCTAAAATTATATTCAAGAGGTTTTAAAAAATCTATCATGCTTGGGTGGGATGAACTGGGAGACTAGGATTGACATAAATATATATATATATGCACACACATATGTACTATTGATACTATTTATAAAATAGATAACTAATGATAAGCTACTGTATAGCACAGGGAACTCTACCCAGTGCTCTGTGGTGACCTAAATGGGAAGGAAATCCCCAGAAAGAGGGAATGCATGTATTAATATATTTAGAGCTGATTCACTTTGCCGTACAGCAGAAACTGACACAGCAGTGTAAGGCGACTATACTCCAAACAGAAAACTCAATCATGCTTAACAAAATGATAACATTGTGTTATAACTATTAGCTAAAACTTTTATAAGAACCAAGATACCTTCAGTCTCAAAATATCTCCCTAAGAAATATGTATCATTTACAAAAGGGAAAATAGTGGTAAACTCTGACATACATCACCATGACCAAGTATTACACATTAACATCATTAATATTGGAACAAAACAATACCATGTGCCTCCTGATATTGATATTATGCAATGAGAAGGAAATAAGATAACTTCTGTGGTACTTCTAACTGAAAAAAGAAAAGGATAGGGTAACCTCAATCTAATTATGAGGCAACATCACAGGAACCCAAATTGAAAGAATTTTCTGAAAAATAACTGACCGATATTCTTCAAAAAATAGAGTCATGCTAGAGGAAGACTGGACCTATTTCAGATTAAAGAAGGAAAAAGAGACATGACAACTAAATGCAACACATGATCCTGGATAATAAATTGCAAAGTCTAGGTGATGGGCATGTGATAATTTTTGTATTATTCTTGCAAATTTTCTCGGTGAAATAATTAAAATAAAAATTTTAAAAGTGTATTTGAAGGCACTGATTCTTTTACTGTGCTCCAAAGTTGTCAAAGTTTTATTGGACTAAGATTATACTTGAAGGTTTTGTAGAATTCTCCAGTGAAGACTTCATAATCTGGTGCCACTTATTGGAGCAAGGGAGATCCCTCCCAGCTAAAGTTATTATTATTATTATTATTAATTTAGCAAGTTGGATTATAATAAAAATTATCCAAAATTTCAAGTTTCTTTACATAGAGTTGTATAAAATAGTTTCTCTTTTCTGGCTTAAACAATAGGTATTTATTTCTCATGATTTTGTGGGCTGGTTGGATGATCCTTCTGGATGATTCTGGGGCCAGTTGTCAGTGGGCCTGAATGATCTTGGAAGGCCTCACTCGCATACCTAGATTGGCAGGCTGTTGACTGAAGCATGTCAGTGCTCCACCTGGCCTCTTCAGTATATTATTTCAGGCTCATTCCCAGGAAGATGGACTCACATCTACGTTTGGATGCGTCACATGTGTTATTATAAAACACCAGAATCCACCTGCCGATGCAGGAGATGCAGTTCGACCTCTGGGTCAGGAAGATCCCACACGCCGTGGAGCAGCTAAGCCCATGCGCCACAACTACTGAGCCCGAGTGCCCTAGAGCCCATGCTTCACGACAAGAGAAGCCACTGCAACGAGAAGCCTCACCCTGCAACGAAGAGGAGCCCTCATTCACTCAACTAGAGAAAAGCCCGTGTGCAGCAATGAAAACCCAGCACAGCCAAAAAGAAATAAAAATTTTTAGAAAATCACTAACCAAATCAAACGACTTGGTCAAGCCTCGATTTAAGACGTGGAGTAATAGGCTCTACCTGTTGATGGGGAGACTGGAAAAGTCACTTTGCTAAGATAGTTATGGGGCAGAGGCGGGGAAGGGGGAGGGATAAATTGGGAGACAGGGCGGAGGTAGACATATACAGATGATATATATACAATAGATAACTAACAAGGGCCTACTGTATAGCACAGGGAACTCCACTCAATATCTTGTAATAACATACAAGGAAAAAGAATCTAAAAAAGAGTGGACTTATGTATGTGTAAAACTGATTCACTTTGCTGCACGCCTGAAACTAACAGCATTGTAAATCAACTATACTCCAATAAAAATTAATTTAAAAATAAAGTAGAAAGGAAACTCTGAAGTCATGTATAAACGTTCTGAGACTTTCTGAAACTAGAAACTGTTACATGGAGTAAAAAAGTTACAAAGACACTGAAGATGAATATTTACAGCCAAAAAAAAAAAAAAAAAAAACCTAACAAACTCCTTCAATGCCTGAATCTGGGGAGAATTTCATTCAATTATAGGGTAAACAAATTTAAACTAATATTAATAAAAATTAAGACCTGAAAAAAACTTTAAGACATGCATTTAGGAATAGGAATAATTTGCAATCATTTTTGCAACCTAGCACACCTTGTCTGGTTAAGCATTGATAGCCTTCTCTAAAGTGAGTATGTTCTGCCAATGTAGGTATGTGAGTGAGGCCTTCTAAGATCATTCAGGCCCATTGACAACTGACCTCAGAAGGATCATCCAACCAGCCCACAAAATCATGAGAAATAAATACTTATTGTTTAAGCCAGAAAAGAGAAACTATTTTATACAACTCTATGTAAAGAAATTTGAAAGGTTGGATAATTTTTATTATAATTCAACTTGCTAAATTATTATTATTAATAATACATGAGACATAAATATACTCTGTGCTCCCTTTGAGAAGTCCATCTATACATCTCTTCTTCACACTTCCTTGGCACCAGTCTGCCAATGTTATCCTTTCCGAGTCCCTAACCAGTCAGTCAAGCTATTCATCACTGGTCATGAATAGATACGTATTCGAGGCCATTTCTCCTTCCAGTGGACACTTGGAGTTCTGACCAGTGGTAATATTTCACTATACTGTTTCTGGGCTGACCCTGAGTGAGTTTGCAATGTACTCTCCATCTTCTGGCTGGTTCCAACAATGCACGCAGATCTATATGTAAGTAAGCCAGTTCTATTCTTTTCTTTCCCTGTTTACTGGTCACAGGAAACTGTGGGGGCTGAGGGAAAAGCAGTGGAGTATGAACACTGGACACTGGAGCCATCTGCTTCCTCACGCCTTCCACACTTACTCAGCTCTGTCCTTATATACGATTTTCATTTTACAATGGAATTCTGATCTATATATGCAATTTTATGATTCAATGGATTAACAATGCACACTTCATGATAGGATATTCAGGTCACATCGTTACTTGGTATTTCACAACACGATGTTCCGTCTCTCCTAGGGTATAGTAGCAAGCCAGGAGTTGCTTTTCTAATAGAGTTGCTCAGAAAGAAGGGTATGCCTTACTCAAAAACTCTAGGCAACTATGCAGTAATTCTTTAAGTGGGGCTTGCCAGAGTCTACACAGAGCATTTCTGTCTGCCACAGACACTTCAGCAATTCTAAGACTGTTCAGTTCAGTTCGGTCTGCTAAATCATAACAGCCAAGCAGTAGGACAGTTTTTCCTCACAGCTTGGCTCTGCTACAGAACCTCTGCTTTCTTCTGGCCCTACTCACAAATGGCAGTATTATAGATTTCCTGCTAAGTGGATTGGCGCGGCACACCTGAATATGCTGCCTGTTCTCTACAAAATCCAAAGAAGCCTGCAAGGTATTGCGCTCTCTTCCTGGTTACGGAAAAGAGTGCTAATGTATGGCAACTTCTTTCAGGCCCCTGGGCCCCTAATAACTTCACTAATGAGGCAGGACCCTGAGTTTGATGGGGTTTATCTCACATGCATGTGTCTTCCTAAGGTATGTACAGTTCCTTTCACTTGCTGTTCATCAGCTCAAGTTAATATGACATCATCATTGTAAGGGTCCTGTGCAATGATCTGTGTGATATTAAAATGATGATGACCTCTCTGGACTCTCTTCTGACAGACAGCAGGAGGGGTGCCATAGTAAGAAAGTGAAAGAAGTGAAGCAATTTCTCCTGTTTCCTCAGAGGCAGATTTCTTACCATCTGTTGCTGAGGATGAGGGGAGGGTGGAAATCACACTCAATAGGTCAATATCTGTACAGTGATGAAAGAGGCATTGGTTTTCCAGGCCCAGATAAAGGTGGGTGAGGAAGGCTAATATTAGAAGAGACATTCTTGCTGGGTTTCTTGGGCTGGATAGAAATGCCACTGGTTTAGAATCACATGTATTTTACAGACATTGTATCAAGCCTGTGCATAGAATTGGACATAAATGTTTATGGGAAGAGGAGTAAGTTTGTATGGCTGGATCAACAAGAATTATTCCATGCACATGGGCTGGGTCCAGATCTTGGAAGGCCTTAAGAAGACCTGAGGAATCGGTTTCTCCTTCATTAGGGTCCCAATGCATGAATTTACACATCCCTCCATTGTGTACCTGGTACGCTTTGTACATGACTTAATAGCAAGCACTTCCCACTTGGTAAAAGGTCTTAGAAAGCAGGGAAGAGCGGCATCCATATGGGTCAGCAAAAAGATATAGCCATGTTGCTGTATGAACTTCCCCAGTCATTTGATATGGTGCATTCAGAGGTCCACAGAACAGCTTGAAGCAAAAAAAGTCCACCAGTATTCCCCTGCTCTTCTCAACCTCACTCCAGGGCTATCTCTTGGCCCAAACCCACTACAGCCCTTTTGCTTCCTTTCAAGGCCTGTGTTCACAAAAGCATTGTGTTTGGACTTGCTGGGGTTGGTGGGGGGGGGGGGGGAGGGGCAGGTCCTGCTTCCCAGAAGTCCTTATAAACCAGCGACTTTGCCTCCTGAGGGATGCGAGGGACCTGAGCAGCTGGATCGCTCATCAGAGCTGACCCCTCCCAACCACTAAGGACATTCTGTTCACAGTTGCTTGGCCAGAAAAATCTCAAATCTCTGGAACCTACTCATTGTTACTAAATTCAAGCTTTCAGAAGACATATTGGCTGGAACTCTGTGTCTTCATCTTTTTCTTTTTAGAAACATAAAATCTCTATCTCTTACACTCTCTAGCCTCCAAGCCTAGAGTCAAGTGGAACAAACGCAGAGAAGTTGTCCTATTTTCTACACAGTTAAGAAATGGGGAATTCAGTATGTGTTTACAGTGATGGCAACATTAAAATAGCTCATGCTACATTGCCAAATGAAGGATAACAGAGACATAAACATTGCCTTTTAAAAGTTTTTTTAGAAGAAAAAGTATGAATCGAATCATTTACTGAAGTACTGTTTGAACAGATGGTGTGATTAACAGCTAACATGTAAGCCATCTTGGGAGCTTATGGAAAAGTAAACAAGTGGAGCTAAAAAGAAATCACTTTATTCCCCAAAAGCGTCTTTCATTCATTTTACTAGGAAAATTGGAAAGTCTGTGTTCTGAAGGCTGTGTTTCCTTGGGGGGTGTTAGGAGTGAGCAAAGAGAGTCTCTTTAGAGCAAGACCACATCCACGCCAGGTTGAGTTTTGAATCGGCTTCTTGGGGGATGAGGTGGGCCAAGCAGTCAACCCCTCAGCAGAGCTGGTCCTGGGAACCACTAAGGACACTCTACACCTCTGCTTGTCCTGAAACTCCTCCTGTGCAGGAGGCGGAGAGAAGGGAGTTAAGAGCTGAGAACCAATTATGTAAGAGGCACTCTGCCAGGACGTCACATACGCTCTTTCCTCTAAGGCCAGCTCACAATGGCCTCGGGAGTCACATATTCCAAGACCAATCTCCCAATGGGAAAACAGAGGTTGAGAAAGGAGGGAACATCTCCTAAGCCCACACGGTTAGCTCTTCTGTGGAGCTGCCATCGAAACTTGAGTTTCAGAGCTCTTTGGAGAGGCAGCTGATTGCAGAGCAAAGAACACGGAGCAGAATGTCTGGCGATGCGGGTATGAGAGTCTTCTCTGCTACCTAATGCCTCAGAGGCAGACTTTGTTCCTTTGTGGGCTTAATTTCCTCATCCTTAGAATGAGGGCCCTGTATCATGGGCTCCAAGGTCCTCAGGTGGGCATGCAAATGGTATCATACATCACATCGGCTTCCCCAGCTCCATTCCTGACCTTCCCCACCTGACGTGAGGAGAAACCCTTGCACACTGGCACAGCTCTAGCCATTGTGCCCTGACCCACTTAGACGACTCCCCAGGTAATGGCTGACCCTTGGCAGAGCTCGTTCCCTACTGCCTTCACCAGAAAGTGTTCCATGCACCCACCTCAGCTCGCACACGTGCTCTCTCTCTATCTAACACCTACGGGGGTGTAGTGACCCCCCAGGCCCTGTGCTACACACCGTGGAAGGAAATCAGCGGTGAGCAGGAAGGACGCAGTGCCTCTCCCCCCAAAATCAGACCCAGTGTTGGAGACACACGAGTGAGCAAGTAATAAAAATATAGAGGGGTGAGTGTGAGCATAAGAAAAGGAGCCCGATTTCTTCTGAGGAGTCAAGGTACGCTGCCCCATGGTAGTAACCTTGGCACCAAACTAAATACATATCTAATCAACCATCCAGATATTTAGAATCACCCGGGTGACTACCACAGATCTGTGTGCCTTTCATCCCAGCATTTGGTACCACTTAGACCCACAGGTTGGATTCCCAGGCCATTTTCATGTTTCCAGAGATCTAGGGAATTGATTAAGGAGAAGAGCAACTTTATGAATCCAGAAATAAATTCTTTCTCTTGGGCCTGTTCTTGTAAATACTTCTGAACTCTTTCACACGAACTCTTTTCTTCTAATTGCATCTCTGGGACCTAATCCTGGAGGGTTTGAAATGATTTGCCCTTGTGACTTTGAAACCTCTGATGCTGTGTCCCCTGCCAGGTGTGATTCCACTTCCTTCCCCGGACATCTTAATAAACGGACTTTGGAGTCTTCCTCTCCCCATTTACTAAAGATGCTTTTGAGTTACATTTGAAGTCCACTTCAGCCCTCTACTAAGCAGGAAAAAGCCTACTCCTACTGCATGTTCTGTGTTGAGGCATGATACTGCTCAGCCCAAGGATTCTCTCCTGGGATGGAGTGATCCATTGGAACACTGCTGCAGGTCATCAGAAGAAAGCAATTCCTGTAACATCTCAGATGCCTCTCTGTGAGGATACTTACCACCCTGTCCCTCACCTTAGAGGTATTTGTGTCCAAATGTCACCTCTCCTCGCCCAAGTCAGGCAACAACAGTATTTTGGTTTTCCTGGGATGCTATGTGCCAAGGGCCAATGTGTTGTATGTAGGTGCTGCTTGTCCAATATTTGGCCAATGTCCACATTTTCAATGTTGCTTTGTTGGTCTCTCAATGCTGTTTTGTAAAGTTTGCCATAATTCATTCTCAAAGTCAGCCATCTTTTTCGTTCTTTTCCATATGGTATCAATATTGATTCATTTTTTTTTATTTTACCAGGTGCTAAAAATTACACTCCTTCTTCATTCCTGGAGAAGGAAATGGCAACCCATTCCAGTATTCTTGCCTGGAGAATCCCGGGGACAGAAGAGCCTGGTGGGCTGCCGTCTATAGGGTTGCACAGAGTCCAACACGACTGAAGTGACTTAGCAGCAGCAGCAGCTTCTTCATTCTGAGGCATTTTCTGTTTTTTCTCTTCTAATTTTTTTTCTTCTTGTTAATTTTTTGTGTATCTTTCTTCTTCTTCTTCTTTTTTTTTTTCTGTTTTATTTGCTCATCTCCAGTAATTTTTTCTGGCCTTAGGGACCATATAATTCTGAATTTATTTTTCATAAAAAACTTTATATTGACTTCTTTATTGGTTAAAAAGCAAATATTATTCACTATGATTTTTGATGGTCTATTTTACATTGACTGTAAGAAACCAGACATACCCCAAATCATAGAGCAAGAAAAGTCCTGAACCATTGTCCATGCCATGGAAGAAAGGCTTGAGTGGGTAACAGGGCCCAGCATTTTCTATAGTTTGACATAATGACTGTGAAAATAGGCATAGGAATAGGGAAAGAGCCCAAATGTTGTTAATGGCCATGACCAACAGTACAATTCTCTGTGGTTTTAGTTCCATTACCTACAGTTTTCTGTGGCTTTCATGTTCTCTCATTTGATTAGAAAAATGTTATTAAAAAGAGTAATCGTCCAGTGACAGTCATTTGTTTAACAGAGGAGAAATCAAAGTCCCAGGTGTTCTGGCACAACCAGGGCAAGAAATCTGGCCTCAGGACTTCTAAACTAAGCTGTTCTTTGCATTGAGATTTGAAGAAGACACAGACTTAGAATGGCATTGAAACATGAATAATATCATATAAGAAACGAATCGCCAGTCTAGGTTCAATGCAGGATACAGGATGCTTGGGGCTGGTGCACTGGGATGACCCAAAGAGATGGTATGGGGAGGGAGGTGGGAGGGGGGTTCAGGATTGGGAACATGTGTACACCCGTGGCAGATTCATGTTGATGTATGGCAAAACCAATACAGTATTGTAAAATAAAGTAAAAAATAAATAAATAAAATACAATTATAAATTTAAAAAAAAAGAATTCTGTTTTTCAATCAACCTAAAATTTGAGTGAAATAAGAATCCTATGCATTTGAAAACCTGGCACTCATTCTAGAGTCAAGTGGAAAACATGGTTTTACATAGGCAATAGATATGCTTCCTAGACTTCAACTCTTTTTAGATGGCACAGTCATCTACACACATCACCTTCCAGAGCTCCCCTTGTCCTGCTCTGGTTTCTCTTGTCAGTCATCTGCTCTACCCAAGAGCCTGTTGCCAGCAGTGGCTTCAGTCATCCAGGGATGCTCACAACCTCTGGTGTAAGAGGAGGTTCGACTCTTTTGGTAAACGCCTGTCAAAGCTCTGGGTATGTGTGAACCCGCCTTTTACAGGGTTTACAATGAAGAAGCTGCTGCTGCTGCTAAGTCACTTCAGTCGTGTCCGACTCTGTGCAACCCCATAGATGGCAGCCCACCAGGCTCTTCTGTTCCTGGGATTCTCCAGGAACCTTGAACTTTTACAGGATGGGTGCTAATGCCTGCTAATTGCTATCACCTCATAATTAGATTGGCAGAAATGTCATTCCAGGGGCAGGTATGAAAACTGGTAGGCTCAAAAGCTGTCTTCTCAGAGGACCCTGAGACAGCACTGTGAGATCAGCAGCGCGTTTCTAGGCTTTAGTTCTATGAGGGATTCAGAGAGCACAGAGAACCACAAACAGGGCACGAGACCCACAGATGCCTATGGGACTACTATTTGCAGTGACCTGTAAGGCACAGGTGATCTCCAATTAGTATAATGCAAAGAGCAAATACAAGGTAGTAACTAAGCTATTGGCTTTTCAGGTGGCACTTGTGGTAAAGAACCCGCCTGCCAATGCAGGAGACATAAGAGACCTGGATTCAGTCCCTGGCTTGGGAAGATTCCTTGGAAGAGGGCATGGCAACCCACTCCAGTATCCTTGCCTGGAGAATCCCATGGACAGAAGAGCCTGACGGGCTACAGCCCATAGGGACGCAAAGAGACACGACTGAAACGACTGAGCATGCATGCTAGTTGCATGCGGCTAGGCTACTGAATGGGATTTCAGAAATAATCACCATCCCTTTTATATCAGCAATTGGTAAAACTGCAGCATGAGAGCCAAACCAGCCTATTGCCTATTTTTGTAGATAAACTTTTATTAGAGTACAGCTGTGTCTACTCATTTAAACAATCTCAAAGGCTGCTTTTGTGCTACAATGGCAGAGCTAAGTACTCACAACAGAGACCAATGGTCTGCAAAATCTAAAATATTCCTGATGACAGAAAAACTTAGCCAACCTCTGGTTCTAGACCATAAAGAAAAAAAGTTTGAAAAAATAATCCTGCATGGACACCAGGATAAAAGGGAGTTAAATAAATCCCAACCAACAGTGTTGAAGCTCAGGGATGGAAGAAATTAACGGAGGAGAAGGAAGGGTGGAGTATGGTAACTGTATTCCTGGACTAAAATATACATGGATGAGGCTATTTCTGTGGTGGATTCATGTTGATGTATGGCAAAACCAATACAATATTGTAAAGTAATTAGCCTCCAATTAAAATAAATAAATTTAAATGAAAAAAAAAAGGTAGTAGAGAAGAAAGAGAATTTTTTTTTTAAATGATCCTTACCAGGCCAAAAAAAAAAAAAAAGTGAGTCTGAGTCATCTAAAACTGGCATTGACAAACTATGGCCTGCAGGCCAAAGCTGGTCTGCATGTGTTTGTTGTTGTTATTTTAATAGACTATTTTTTTAAAAGCAAGTTTAGGTTTACCAAAAAGTTGATCAGAAAATACAGAGAGCTCCCATATTCCTCTTCTCCCTGTCTCACAGTTCCCCTATTATTAACATCTTTCATTATTGTGATACATTTGTTTAAAATGATGAACAAATAGTGATATATAATTATTAACTAAAGATCACAGTTTAACTTTGGTCTTTGAACTGTACAATTCTATAGGTTTTGAGAAACGCATAATTGCCCACCAGCAATGAATGACAGTCCCTGTTGCTCTCTATTTTCCCAGTATTTGGTGGTGTCAGTGTGTTGGATTTTAGCCATTTTAATATATATATCGGGGTATAACACTGTTGTTTTAATTTATAATTCCTTAAAGATATATAATGTTAAGAATCTTGCATATGTTTATTTGTCATCTGTATATCTTCTTTGGTGAGATGACTTTGCAGATCTCTTTCCCACTTTTAAATTGGGTTATTTCCTTAACATCAATTTTTTTAAAAGTCCCTCATCTATTTTAGATGTAAGTCTTTTATCAGATATATGTTTGGCAAAGATTTTCTACCAGTCTGTAGATTATCACTTCATTCTCTAAACAGTGTCTTTTACAGATCACAAGTTTTACCTTTATTGAAGTGAAATTTATTGCATTTATCTTTAATAGATCATGCTTTTGCTGTTGTATGTAAAAGGTCATCATCAAACCAAAGGTGACATAGATTTTCTCCTATGATATCTTTTAGGAATTACATATTTTGTATTTTAAAATTTAGGTCTCTGATTCATTTTGAGTTAATTTTTGTGGAAGGACTAAAGTCTCATTTGTTGAAAAGACTATCTTTCTCCATTGAATTCTCTTTGCTCCTTTGTCAAAGATCAATTTTCCCTAATAGTGTGTGTCTACTTATTAGCTCTTCTTTATATTCTATTGACCGATTTTTCTGTTCTTTAGCTAATCACTTTTTCTGTTCTTTAGGCTTGATCACTGTAGCATTATATTAAGTCTTGAACTCAGGTCAGGACAGATCTTCAACTCTATTTTTCTTCAGTACTATGCTGGCTGTTCTGGGTCTTTTCCTATGCCATATGAACTTTAGAATTATTTTGTTGCTATCCATAAAATTACTTGGTTATATTTTGGATTGAATCTATAGATTAAATGGGAAGAATTAACATTGCAATTAATGGAAAAAAAGTATTTTACAAAATTCAACATACATTCATGATAAAAACTTCCAACAAATTGGGTATAGAAGGAATGTACCTCAACATAATGAAGGCCATATATGATAAATCCATAGATAATGTCATTTCTAATGGTGAAAGTTAGAAAAATTTTCCTCTTAGATCAGAAACAAGACAAGTGTGCCTAGTGTCACCATTCCTATTGAACACAGTACTGGAAGTCCTAGCCAGAGCAATTATGCAAGAAAAAGAAAAAAAAACCAAATTATAAGGAAAAAGTAAAATTGTTTCTGATTGCAGATTATATGATATTTTATATAGAAAATCCTAAAGATTATATAAAATCTGTTAATACCAAAAAGCAAATGAGGAAAAGTTGCAGAATACGAAATGAACATATGGAAATCAGCTGTGTTTCTATACACTAATAGTGAAATACATGAAAAACAAAACTATTCCATTCGCAAGAGCATCAAAACCAATAAAATACCTAGAAGTACATTTAACCAAGGAGATGAAAGATCTGTACACTGAAAACTATAAGGCACTGGTTAAAGAAATTGAAAAAGACATAAATAAATGGAAAGATATTCTGTGTTCTCAGATTGCAAGAATATTATTAAAATGTCCATACTCTGCAAATTTATTATAGATTCTGTACAATCCTGATCAAACTTCCAATGACATTTTTCATAGAAATAGAGAATCTTGAAATTTGCATAGAGCTACAGAAGCTACTGAATAGCCACAGAAACCCTGAGAAAGAACAAAGCTGGAAGCATCACATTTCTTGATTTCCAACTATATTACAAAGCTATAGTAATCAAAAGAGCATGGCCCTGGCATAAAAACAGACACATAGACTGATGGAACATAATCGAGATCCCAGAAAGAAACCCTCACTTATATGGTCAACTAATAGTTGACAAGGGAGCCAAGAATACTCAGTGGGGAAAGGATACTCTTTTCAATAAATGGTGTTGAGAAAACTGGATAAACATATTCAGAAGAATGAAATAGATCCCTATCTTATACCACTCATAAAAAGTAACTCAAAATGGATTAAAGACTTCAGCATAAAACCTGAATCCATAAAACTCACAGAAGGAAACATAAGGGGGAAATCTCCTTGATATTGGTCTTGGCAACATTTTTTCAGATATGATGCCTAAAATACAAGCAAGAAAAGCAAAAATAGGTAAGTGGGACTTCATCAAACTAAAAAGTGTCTGCGCAGCAAAAGAAGCAATCAACAAAAAAGACCTATGGAATGGGGGAAAATAATTGCAAACTACTTATGAGGATGTGTGTGTTAGTTGCACAGTCATGTCTGACTCTTTTCAGCCTCATAGATTGTAGGCCACCAGGCTCCTCTGTCCATGGAATTCTTCAAGCAAGAATACTGCAGTGGGTTGCCATTTCCCTCTTCAGGGGATCTTCCTGGCTGAGGGATTGAACCCAGGTCTCATGCATTGCAGGCAGATTCTTTACCATCTGAGCTAAAGGAAAGTTCCATTTATTAGGATAAGAGGTTAATATCCAAAATATATAAGTAATTCATACAACTCAACAGCAAAATAAACAATCAGATTAAAAAATGGGCAGAGGACCTGTATGGACATTTTTCCAAAGAAGACACACAAATGGTCAATAGATACATGAAAACATGCTCAACATCACTAATTACTAGGGAAATGCAAATCAAAACCTCAATGAAATATCACCTAATATCTGTTAGAATGGCTTTTGAAAGGACAGGAGATAAATGCTAGAACGGAGGTAGAGCAAAGGAAACCTTTGTGCACTGTTAGTGGGAAGATAAATTGGTAGCATCACTAGGGAAAACAGGATGGACCATCTTCAAAATTTAAAAACAGAACTACCATATGATATAGCAACCTCACTTCTGGTATGCATTCAAAGGAAATGAAATAAAGATCATAAAGAGATATGTGCACTCCTATGTTCATTACAATATTATTCATAATAGCAATGGGCTTCCCTGGTGGCTCAGAGGTTAAAGCGTCTGCCTCTAATGCAGGAGACCTGGGTTTGATCCTGGGTCGGGAAGATCCCCTGGAGAAGGAAATGGCAACCCACTCCAGTATTCTTGCCTGGAGCATCCCATGGACGGAGGAGCCTGGTGGGCTACAGTCCATGGGGTCACAAAGAGTCGGACACGACTGAGCGACTTAACTTAACTTAGGGTAATATTATTCCAACAGCCTAAGTGTTCACCCTCAGATAAATGGATAAAGAAGTAGTATATTGGAATATTATTCAGCCATGAGAAAGAAGGAACATTTTCAACAATATAAATTTATCTTGGGAGTATTGTGCTAAGTGAAATAAGTCAGGCCAAAAAAGACAAATACTGTATGTATGATCTTACTTAAATGTGGGATCTAAAAGAATCAAACTCATAGAAAGTAGAATGCTGGTTGTGAGGGGCTGAGGGTGGGGGAAATGGGTAGATTTTCGTCAAAGGGTACAAACTTCCAGTTATACGATGAACAAGTTTGGGGGATCTGATGTATAGCATAGTGACTATAGTTAATGATACTGCATTAATGTTATATACACAAAAGCTGTTAAAAGAGTTGATCTTAAATGTTCTCAATATACAAAAGAAATGGAAATTATGTGAGGCAATGGGGGTGTTAACAAATCCTAGTAATAATTTTGTAATATATAAGTGTATCAAATCATCATGCTTTGTATCTTAAGCTTATATAGTGTTGTATGTCAATTATATCTCAATAAAGCTGGGGGGGGGGGGAAAGTGTAAAAAAAGCGAAAACCTCCTCCAAGTACTACTTAAACACTTACTGTCTGAGAAGAGAATGAATGTACCAAATACTGCCCAGGGAGAAAAAATTTCTCTTAGAAGATCAGACATTCTTTCCTCAGAATCATAGCTGAAGTTTCCATTCTTAGAAATTCTCAACAAATACTTTAGAATGAAAGTAAACATTAGTTTCGGTTAGGTAAATAAAGCAACTGTCTAGGCTTCCACCTTAGTATTCTTCTCTCCCTCACCCCCAGCCTCTGTTTGCATTAGACAACTCAATTGCAAAGCAGGGACACGTTCCTTTCTGGTCCTAAAGTGAAAACATCACTTTGAACCTGAGGCTATGAATTTCTAAGTCACCACAAGACTTTCTGTAGTTGCTTGAATTGTGGATTATGTTTTATACTAGTTAAATATTTAGGGTATCTCAATAAACTACACATTTTTGGCAAATAGGACTGCTTTGACAATTTGTACATACAATCAAAAAGCCCTCTCCTTAATTTATTTTCCCATGGCTGGGATCAAGAAAACAGTATCTTGAACACTGCAAGCAGAAATATTACTTTAATATTTGTACAGAGAGAGGGAAACTGCATGCCATGAATTGGCGTCTATATTATCATCATGGATGCTAGAAAATGAATTTTTTTTGGTGGTTTTTTGACACCAGTGTTTAATGGCAGCTTTATTACAAGCCATCTCTGTGTACATAAAAGAAAAATATGTTTTAACTAGTAGGAATAAATGGGCATGATTCACCAGCACAGTTAACTCAAGATTTTCCAACCTTATAACCATAACTGATAGGAAGATTTATCACCACAGCTGCCCGTGTTAAACTTCTTTTCCTGCAGTTGAAGGAATCAAATTTCTTCTTGGAGATTAGTCATTTGTGGGGGTGTCGCCAACTGCAAAATGCTTCTGTTATGAATGAGGTGCACTTCTCTGCTGCTGTCTTCCAGTCCTAATTTTTATCTTTTTTGTGTCTTTCCCACTTGCACACAAGTTGCAATGACTTACACAGTCAAGTTTTCTTTACTTGTTATTCAAACCTAAAACTCTGGGTTGCTTTGCTGGATGGTAAGATGGGTGAGATGAAATGTGAAATCTGAGCAGATGAGAAATTCTACATGAGGGTGAGAGCGGAAAGGTAGCTAACATTTCTTGGGTGGCTATAAATGTGCCAAGCACTGTGCTAGTCTCTTTATTGAAGGGATCTTATTTCATCCTTAGAGCAATCTTGCAAGAGGTTACGTAATATTCCCATCTCATATGTGAGGAAATTAACTTTTTCAAGATAGTGTGACTTATCAGTAACTAACTGAACAGGTATGAGAAACTAGCTCCCAAAGACTCCAAAGTGCCTCTGTTTTCTTTCTCCACTTGGCCATATACCCTCTGAGGTCCTAGAGGAATGCAGTTGGACAAAGTAGTTTTATAACTATACAGCTTACAGAGATTTTCAAGACAACAGCTCTATTGAGAAATAATTCACATATCATACAATTCACCCATTTAAATTGGACCATTCAATGGTCTTTGGCATTTGCACAAACTTTTGCAACTACGACCAGTCAATTTTAGAATATTTTCATCACCTCAAAAAAGAAATCCTGTGCAATTCAACTATCACTGCCATATCACCAATCCTCCCTCCAGTCCTAAAATGCCACTAATCCACCTTCTTTGTCTATAGATTTGTCAATTATTGACATTTTATATGAATGCAATCATATATTATGGGTCCATTTGTGACTGGCTTCTTTCACTTATTGTAATGTTTTAAAGATTCATTCATGTTGTAGCCTACATCAGTACCATGTTCCTTTTTATGTCTGAATAATATTTGTATGGATATACTATATTTATTTATCTACCACTTACAGGGATGTGATGCCATGTCTACATAAGAAAATTCTGAAGCCAAAAGAGTCATCAATGTTTCATCTGTTCTATTATCTATCTAAATTGTGCAAAACTATGTCCTACTTTTTCCTACAGGCTTCTGGGAACATGCACCCCCCAACTTGCTTAGTACCACCTCATAATTGTCTTTGTGAAATCATCTTGATTAATCAGATTTTGGTTAGACCTATATGAAGATAAAGGAACTACATATAATGTCAACTGAAGGCAGATAACAGAACAACTGAGCAAAGAGTGAGATTTCAGTAAATCCATCAGATGAATTTATTTCATGCCACTTTGACCAGTTTGGGGCTTCCTTGATAGCTCAGTTGGTAAAGAATCCACCTGTAATACAGGAGACCTGGGCTTGATTCCTGGGTTGGGAAGATCCCCTGCAGAAGGGAAAGGCAACCCACTCCAGTATTCTGGCCTGGAGAATTCCATGGACCATATACTCCATGGGGTTGCAAAGAGTTAGACACGACTGAGTGACTTTCAGTTTCACTTTTCTTTCACTTGACCAGTTTAATTTTCACTAAATTGACTAGTTGTTTTGCCAACATATAGATAGTTTAACATAGTGTTATTGTTTAGTTGCTGAGTCACGTCTGACTCTTTTGTGACCCCATGGACTGTAGCCCACCAGGCTTCTCTGTCCATGGGATATCCCAGGCAAGAATATTGGAGTGGGTTGCCGTTTCCTTCTCCAAGGGCTGTTACCAATCCAGGGATTGAACTTGTGTCTCCTGCTCTGGCAGGCAGTTTTTTTTACCACTGAGCCACCAGGGAAGTCCCTGTTTAACATATTAGGACGTGACTGAAATGACAGCTGGAAAACATGGAAACTTACATTCAGTTCAGTCGCTCAGTCGTGTCCGACTCTTTGTGACCCCATGAATCGCAGCACGCCAGGCCTCCCTGTCCATCACCAGCTCCCGGAGTTCACTCAGACTCACGTCCATCGAGTCAGTGATGCCATCCAGCCATCTCATCCTCTGCCGTCCCCTTCTCCTCCTGCCCCCAATCCCTCCCAGCATCAGAGTCTTTTCCAATGAGTCAACTCTTTGCATGAGGTGGCCAAAGTACTGGAGTTTCAGCTTTAGAATCATTCCTTCCAAAGAAATCCCAGGGCTGATCTCCTTCAGAATGGACTGGTTGGATCTCCTTGCAGTCCAAGGGACTCTTCAAGAGTCTTCTCCAACACCACAGTTCAAAACAATCAATTCTTCGGCGCTCTGCCTTCTTCACAGTCCAATTACCATATGTAAAATAGATAGCCAATAGGAATTTGCTGTATGACTCAGGGAACTCAAACAGGGGCTCTGTAACAACCCAGAGGAGAGGAATAGGGAGGGACATGGGAGGGAGGTTCATGAGAGAGGAGATATATGTATACCTATGGCTGATTCATGTTGATCTTTGGCAAAAAACAACAAAAGTCTGTAAAGCAATTATCTCTCAATTTAAAAAAATGAATAAAATCAGATTTTAAAAAAACTCAGACATTCACTTAACATCATAACTGCTTGCCTGAGTATAATTTACAAAACTGTAGTGTGGCCAGAAAATTTCTTTAAAAGCTGGAAAAATTATTTCATAGGGAGATATAGCATCTATGCAAAGACAAAACTCTGTCAAAATTTTAGTCAATCAACCAGTTAACGTCATTAAATGAAAGTGATAGGACAATTTTATTATATGTTTAACTGAATTGGCCAGAAACACTGACATAATGTAATTTAAACACCTTTCTTTAGCTATTTAATAGCCTAAGCAACTTTAATAGCCTTCCCATGCCTTCTTGGATTCTACAATGGGAAGAGAAAGAAGCCTTTATTCAAGCAATTGTACAAATGTACAGTAGTGTCTAACACATTAGTACAAACCCTGCAAAATCCTGGGTAGAATGAAGCAAAGAACTCATTAGTATTTATTTCTCTTCTTTTTTTTAGTATTTATCTTGATTAATCACAAAATATAAGCACTTTCAGAAACCACTTTAAGTGCTTTCCCACAAGTGTGCTCAAAATAGTGCACAGAGAGTAGTACCAGGTAGAACCACCATAGACACCCACTGAGAGTTCTTCTGGGTATGAACTGCAATTTTTTGTTAGTTACCTACATCTTCTTGCTGCTTGTCACACAAGATGAATGGAGTTAATACACAATATAGGGTTTACGCAACTGCAATCTAGGAATTCTTCCTCAGATCTCATTTTATATGCAACCCCCCTCTTTGAACTAATGTATAATAGACCTTCAAATCTTATGTTACAGTGATTCCATCTCATGATAAGAATTATCTTTTGTAATGAAAACACTTTATCATTTTAGAAGTACTATTGCATAAATTATTTCTGTTTACATTACAATTTCTTATTTTAAAGTATTTTACATGCAATAAATATTAATAAATGTCTCTCAAACATAATCTTTACAATTATTAAATTTCCATCACATCAATTTTTAATAAAAAGCATAAACTGAGATTGTTATTCTTTCTCTCATCCTGTTTCTTTGCCTTCTCTTCACGGAGTGCTTTAGCAACCCTTCTGGCCATTTTTGCTCTCAATCCTCATACACATTTATGAGCTTAGCATTTCTGTTCTCCCCAAGAGTAATGGCCAAGATTGTGATTCCTTTTCCTATGAGATCTCATATACCTAAATGTGTATGCTCGGTCACTTCAGTTGTGTCTGACAATTTGTCAAACCATGGACTATAACCCACCAGGCTCCTCTGTCCATGGGATTTCCCAGGCAAGAATACCTGAGTTGGTTGCCATGCCATCCTGCAGGAGATCTTCCTGACCCAGGGATTGAACCCGTGTCTCTTACATCTCCTGCACTGGCAGGAGGGTTCTTAACCACTAGAGCCACCTGGGAAGCCCCATATACCCTATGTACCTTACCTTATCTTCTTCATTGGCCAACTAGCTCCCAAAGACTTCTCACAGGCCACATTCATAAGGGTCCTTGAAACTGGATCTCTTCCTTTTTACTCTGTCTCACTTCTCTTACCCTGACACTAATCCACACTAGACTGAATGTTATCTTTGTTGACCAAAACTTCTTACTCTTTATTGATTCCCCTTTTTTAATTTTGTGAATTTTTTTCTCAAATCTATCATGCAAAATCTCTTCTCCAGAGGCATGATGGGGGTATAAGGAGGGGGAAATATCAAGAATGACTCTCAGGTGTTAGGGCTAAGGTTAGTTACATCATACCAAGACAGGGAAAAGGTATGTAAATGTTTTTTGATTGAGTCGACATATTGGCCTGGAGTCCTGGAGAGAGGCCTGTGTGAGTGTGTGTGCATGCTAAGTCGCTTCAGTTATGTCTGACTCTTTGTGACCCCGTAGACTATAGCCTGCCAGGCTCCTCTGCCCATGGGACTTCCCAGGCATGAATACTGGAGTGGGTTGCCATTTCCTTCTCCAGGGGATCTTCCCAACTCAGGGATTGAACTCACGTCTCTTACAGCTCCTGCATTGGCAGGTGGGTTCTTTACCACTAGTGCCATCTGGGAAGCCCAGAGAGAGGCCTAAGCTACTGATAAAAAAAATTGAAGGGATGA
The DNA here is from genome assembly GCF_023091745.1 of Budorcas taxicolor. Taxonomy (NCBI): domain Eukaryota; kingdom Metazoa; phylum Chordata; class Mammalia; order Artiodactyla; family Bovidae; genus Budorcas; species Budorcas taxicolor. The sequence continues at coordinate 40,179,712 of NC_068935.1, forward strand.
AGAAAGGAGTTGGAACTTAGAGTATATAAAGAGATAATTTGGCAGGTGGGGGGCACAGTTATCTAAAAGGTGCTCTTTTCCACTGAGAAAAGTGCAAAAGAGAAAAGGATATTTTCTGATCCAGAAATTTTGTAGCTATGGGGATAAAAATGCATAAACCTGTGCTCAGTACCTAGTTGGCACTCAATAAATGGTAGCTGCATCATCAAAAAGAGAGGATAGCAAGTGTAAGTGAGGATGTGCAGAAAAGGGAACCCTTGTGAGCGATTGGTGGGGATGTAAGTCAGTACAGCCACTATGGAAAACAGTATGGAGGGTCCTCAAAAAATTAAAAGCAGAACCACCATTTGATCATGCAATCCCACCCCTGGGTATATATTCAAAAGAAATGAAACTGGGATGCTGAAGAAATATCTGCACTCCCATGTTTATTGCAATAATAGCCAAGACATGGAAACAACCTAAGTGAACATCAATGGATTAATGGATAAATATGTGATAAAAATTATATATAAAATATCATATATGATATGCTTGCATGCTAAGTTCCTTTAGTCGTGTCTGACTCTTTGCAACCCTATAGACTGTAGCCTGCCAGGCTCCTCTGTCCATGGGATTCTCCAGGCAAGAATACTGGAGTGAGTTGCCATTTCCTTCTCCAGGGGATCTTCCCAACCCAGGGGCTGAACCCGCATCGCTTACGTCTCCTGCATTGGCAGGTGAGTTCTTTACCACTAGTGCCACCTGGGAAGCCCCACTGTATATGACATATATGAATATTATTCAGCTAGGAGGAAAAAGGAAATCCTGCCAATTGTGACAAGATGGAAGAATCTTGAGAGCATTATGTACTCAGTCACTCAGTTGTGTCCAACTCTTTGTGACCACACGGGCTGTAGCTGCCAGGCTCCTCTGTCCCTGGGATTTCCCTGGCAAGAATACTGGCATGGGGGTGCCATTTCCTACGCCAGTGGGGTGCATTATACTAAGTAAAATGAGTCAAACAGAGAAAGACAAATACTGTGTGATCTCACTTACATGTGGAATCTTAAAAACCTGAACTCATAGGAAAAGAGAGTGGAATAGTGGATACTAGGGCCTGGGGTGCAGTGGAAGTGGGGAGATGTTGGTCAAAGTCTACAGATTTCTGGTTATAAGATGAAGAAGTTCTGGGGATCTAAAGCTCAGCATGGTGATTATAGTTAACAATACTGTACTATACACTTGAAAGTTGCTAAGAGATCGAATCTTAAATGTTCTCACAACAAAACAGGAAAAGTAATTATATATGCCATGATCAAGGTGTCAGCTAACAGTATGGTAGTAATAATATTGCAATGTATATGTGTATCAACAAACTGTATACCTTAAACTTACACAATGTTAATGTAAAGCTGTTAAATTAAATAGATAGAGAAATTAGCCACTTCTCCATGCCTATACAATGCCTTTGCCAGACTCTGCTGCCCCCTCTGGGATTGGCTTCAAGTGACAGACTGTTCCTGCCTCTTTTTTTTTTTTTTAACTGAAAGTATACCAGACAAGCCCTCAACTGTCACTGTAGTCAGATGACTTTCCAAATACTGCCATGTAAGTCATTGTATTTTAGTTTACTCCACCAATGCATAAAAGCTTCCATATTAAACTAAGCAAGTAACTGTTGTCTTCTGATTGCTCCCCAGCTCACTGTACCTTAAATGCTAAATAAAGGTTGTTGCCTTGTGGCTTCATTATGTTTCTATTTTGTCTTATGTCCCCAAATGCAGGAATTAATGTCTCACTTGTAGACACTAAAGTCCTGTAGACAGGGGGTCTTTCCTGCTTCTAGTCCCATTATTTTTTAATGTATTTATTTTAATTGGAGGATAATTACTTTACAATATTGTGATGGTTTCTGCCATACATCAACATGAACCAGCCACACGTATACATGTGTTCCCCCATCCTGAACTCCCCGCCCACCTCCCTCTCCACCCTATCCCTCTGGGTTGTCAAGAGTCCAGAGAGAAATCCATGCACCTGTGGACACCTTGTCTTTGACAAAGGAGGCAAAAATATACAATGGAGAAAGGACAGTCTCTTCAACTAGTCACACTATTAAGTCAGCTCTCTGTAGTCACATCAGTGGAGGAGGCTATGTCTCCAACGGGCCCATGTTTGGCCAGTCAACAAAACCACATCACAGAGAGAGTGCTTGTCAGACCACGTGTTTAACTGTTGCCAAGTTGTCTGCATGAATGCATCTCATGTCTTTACACATGTTATATGAAGATATGTTACCTTCTCAAATATAGAGAATACATTATAGTTTATGTTATCCTGAACCCAGAGCTCCCTAAGTCACATTGTACAGTGGATAGAGGGGACATGCTAATCTTTTCAGTGGTGTTCCAATTTTAATATAGGTTCTGCTGGGCTGAGCACAAACTACATATAAAGCACGGGGGCCAGCTGCTTCCTTTAAATCTAAACACAAAACCACTCTCCCACTCTTACGAATTCCACTTATAACTCATGTTCTACTCACAAACCCCCTCAAATGCCATCACTGAAGTAAAACTCTTGTAAGCAAAATCTTAGCGGTCAAGGTCCCTTCAACTTCCATATGTACAGCATCTGTATACAGTCTCTCTATGTGCGACATGGTGTGCTAGCAAAATTGAAAACCCAAGAACATGTTTGAGGGGCTGCTTTAATGACTTCCAGTTATTAACACAGAAGAAGATGTCCAGGACAACATGGGGAAATTTTAAAACTTCTGTGGAGAGCAAAGCGGAGCCTTAAATTCTAAATAGCATGTGTATAGTCTTGTGTACACGGTATAGGAGCAGCTGTCACTGAGTGCCTGCAGGGACTGCCCTCCAAATAACCCCGGGTAGGTGGCTATGCCTCTGATTACACCCTGTGAACCAAAGTCCCAGAAATCACACTACGAGGAGTCCCTCCTCAAATGACATCATTCACGAATGCAACTGAAACCGTTACAATTTTTTCTATTAATAAGCAAACCCAGTAAGGCCACTTTAACTGAGACAGTTTGAAACTGAGGTCATCTCCTCAGGCATTTGTTATAAAGTTGCTAACAGGGATCAGTTTCCCAGGGCTGAAGCGAATTTTGCTGTTGTAACTTGAGTTGAGGCACACAGGACAGCTGGTGGTCTACCAAAAGGAAGGAGAAGCATGCTCAAGAGAATAAAAGCAGCTGTGAGGCTCCCAAACATGGAGTCTACTACATCTGGCACTGGCTGGATTTCCATACTCTCTGGAAATTTTCCAGGCTGCTGTCTTCTGATTTCTTGGTCACCAGTGCTGAGTCTCCTGGAAATGGCTTCTCCAATCTTTGGAAGACACAATATCCATTCATACACAGGGTAGTTGATTACAGTTGTAAACAGGTTCTTCAAGAAATATACTTATGGGCAAAGTTTTTAGAGATCCTCTTACAAAAAGATCCCCAACTCTTCTCCATTGGAGACACTTGTCTCCACTTTGTAAACAAGACAGTTTATCGTAAGCTAGGTTGGAGAAGAAGGTAAGCAGAATCTATACTTGCTGGAATGCCTCAGTCACAGCAAAGGTTCTACCATTCTTTGGGAAGTTTGTCAGGTGAAACCTTAGGATGGATAAATTAAGCATGAATTTTTGAATGCTCTTGAAGTGGAGGGGTGGTTAGGAGGGTGGCTATCATTTTGATAACCTGGGATAAGCAAAGTAAACCACCAAAATAGTTACTTGGCACTATGTATTAATATTTGTACACATGAGTGATTTTCTAATTCAGCTACTAGAATCCTAGTGATCTCAAATTGCCCATCAGGGTCCTCTTAGGAAAAGGTTATACAGGGGACCAAAGTAAGGAGAACTCAAGATACTAAATATGACTCTCTCTAGAGCTGTGTTGTCAGATATGATAACCATTAGTCACAGGTGGCTGTAAGCTTCCCTGGTGGCTCAGATGGTAAAGAATATGTTATGCCTGCAATGTGGGAGACCTGAGTTCGAACTCTGGGTTGGAAAGAGGGCATGGCAACCCACTCCAGTATTCTTGCCTGGAGAATCCCCATGGACAGAGGAGCCTGGTGGGCTACAGTCCACGGGGTCGCAAAGAGTCAGACACAACTGAGCGACTAAGCACAGCGCAGCACAATATTAAATAAAATTAAAACTTCATATCCTCAACTGCATGGCTAACGGGTATTACATGAGACAGCACAGATACAGAACATTTTCATCATCTCATAAAGTTCTACTGAATAGCACTGCTAAAAAGTTTAAGTGGCCCTGTCATATACATGTGCATGCTGCGTGCTAAGTCTCAAAGAGTTGCGTCTGACTCTTTGTGACCCTATGGACTGTAGCCTGCCGGGCTCCTCTGTCCATGGAATTCTCTAGGCGAGAATACTGGAGTGAGTTGCCATGCCCGCCTCATTATATATAGATAGAATGTATATTTATAGTTATAATTTAAACAATCATATTTATACATGATGTAATACATAGGTATATTTATATATATTATATATTTCATACACACACATAGAGAGAGAGAGAGACAAGAGACAGAGAGAGACTGAGAGAGATATATATTGATATAAAGTTCTGCCCATTTGGCCATGTTCATCCAGGAATTCCCCCTCTAACATGCCCAACCCCATCTGACCAATATTATCTCATGTGTTAGTCTGTAGTAGATGGTTTCAGAGAATTCATGTGACTGCACCTGTAGTATGGTATTGATATAAGACCAATCCTAGATAAACAATGTAATGCTGAAGAACAGTAATTGACAGCTATCTCCTCTTGATGGAGGAAGAACATGTTCATACCAGGTCATACTTTCCCCTCAGTGTGGACATGAATTTTTTGTAATCTGAACAAAATAAGAAACTATTCAGGTAGGGATTCCTGGGCTCACTTAGGAGTTCTCAATGTAATCACACTGAAAGAAGGACTACCATCTTCAGGCCTCATCTCATTCCTGCACAATCCCTCTATATTGCAAAACTCTTTACCACAACATGCAGCACTAACCCACCATGGTCCTGTGGTCTTATAATCTGACTCAAAGATTTGGGAGATAAAGTTAATCTTGTTTCCAATTTGATGCTCCTTTGAAACTGCTCTCTGGCCTGCCAGACACAGGCTCATGAACTACATAAATTCCATAAATATGCCACCCAGGCCTGCATGGTGGGCTTCTAGTAAACTGCGCTGCACTTGGATGGATCCTTCTCTGTTGGGGCAAAAGGAGGGGAGAGGTAAAGTCTCAACTTTTAGGATTGATACAAGTCCCCGTGCTTCATATTATTTCTCTTGCTAGAGATGGAATATATTTTCTTTCAATCATGCTCCACAAATATATTTTTGCTAGACCTCCAGAGAATCAGATCAGTTCAGTTCAGTCGCTCAGTCATGTCTGACTCTTTGCAACCCCATGGACTGCAGCACGCCAGGCCTCCCTGTCCATCACCAACTCCCGGAGTTTACTCAAACTCATGCCCATTGAGTCAGTGATGCATAGAACTGAATTGATTATCATTTTCAGTTCATGATACTTCATCCTCACTAGTTCATGAATTAACTTTTACTTACATATCTATTTATATATCTACTTATAACTAAATACCAGTAAAACTAAAATCCAAACCAGAACTAGAATATTAACAGTAATTTATATCTATGTTCTTCTCTCTTATCCAGTCCCCCTATCTGCCACCACTCAGGGCCACCACAAGCCCAACAATTAGAGCTTTTATGCAAATTAAAGAAAGATGCCCTTTCCCTACACACATTTTTTAGTTTAAATATCATTTATTTATCAAAAATAAAAACATGACTGGGTTCAGCACAAATTATATAAAAATTATTTCAAATAATTGAGTAAAAATTAGAAAATCAGAAGTGATTTAAAGTTTTGATTATGTTGTTCAGTCCCTGTGTCTGACTCTTTGCAACCTCATGGACTGCAGCACGGCAGGTCCCCTGTCCTTCACTATTTCCTGAAGTTTGCTCAGATTCATGTCCATTGAGTTGGTGATGTTATTGGAAAATCAAATTCTTTATGATATGAAAGTTTCTTTTAAAAATAGCTTTGGCTATTCGAGGTTTTACTTCAAGCTCTACTACAAAGCGACAGTCATCAAGACAGTATGGTACTGGCACAAAGACAGAAATACAGATCAATGGAACAAAATAGAAAGCCCAGAGATAAATCCACGCACCTATGGACACCTTATCTTTGACAAAGGAGGCAAGAATATACAATGGATTAAAGACAATCTCTTTAACAAGTGGTGCTGGGAAAACTGGTCAACCACTTGTAAAAGAATGAAACTAGAACACTTTCTAACACCAAACACAAAAAGAAACTCAAAATGGATTAAAGATCTAAATGTAAGACCAGAAACTATAAAACTCCTAGAGGAGAACATAGGCAAAACACTCTCCAACATAAATCACAGCAGGACCCTCTATGACCTACCTCCTAGAATATTGAAAATAAAAGCAAATATAAACAAATGGGACCTAATTAAAATTAAAAGCTTCTGCACAGCAAAGGAAACTATAAGCAAGGTGAAAAGACAGCCTTCAGAATGGAAGAAAATAATAGCAAATGAAGCAACTGACAAAGAATTAATCTCAAAAATATACAAGCAACTCCTGCAGCTCAATTCCAAAAAAATAAACAAACCAATCAAAACATGGGCCAAAGAACTAAATAGACATTTCTCCAAAGAAGACATACAGATGGCTAACAAACACATGAAAAGATGCTCCACATCACTCATTATCAGAGAAATGCAAATCAAAACCACAATGAGGTATCATTTCACGTCAGTCAGAATGGCTGTAATCCAAAAGTCTACAACCAATAAATGCTGGAGAGGGTGTGGAGAAAAGGGAACCCTCTTACACCGTTGGTGGGAATGCAAACTAGTACAGCCACTATGGAGAACGGTGTGGAGATTCCTTAAAAAACTGGAAATAGAACTGCCTTATGACCCAGCAATCCCACTGCTAGGCATACACACCGAGGAAACCGGAATTGAAAGAGGCACGCGTACCCCAATGTTCATCGCAGCACTGTTTATAATAGCCAGGACATGGAAGCAACCTAGATGTCCATCAGCAGATGAATGGATAAGAAAGCTGTGGTACATATACACAGTGGAGTATTACTCAGCCATTAAAAGAATACATTTGAATCAGTTCTAATGAGGTGGATGAAACTGGAGCCGATTATACAGAGTGAAGTAAGCCAGAAAGAAAAACACCAATATAGTATACTAACACATATATATGGAATTTAGAAGAAAGGTAACAATAACTCTGTATGCAGGACAGCAAAAGAGACACAGATGTATAGAACAGTCTTTTGGACTCTGTGGGAGAGGGAGAGGCTGGGATGATTTGGGAGAATGGCATTGAAACATGTATAATATCATATATGAAATGAATCGCCAGTCCAGGTTCGATGCATGAAACTGGATGCTTGGGGCTGGTGCACTGGGATGACCCAGAGGGATGGTACAGGGAGGGAGGAGGGAGGGGGGTTCAGGATGGGGAACACGTGTCTACCTGTGGTGGATTCATGTTGATGTATGGCAAAACCAATACAATATTGTAAAGTCATTAACCTCCAATTAAAATAAATAAATTTATATTTAAAAAATTAAAAAAATAAAAATAGCGACATGCCTTGCCTTCAAGAAACTGAATATCATATGAGAATTTGAAAGCTTATTTACTCCAATATCGTGTTTTCAACAGAAGTGGCCAATAGATTTTATAATCTTTCTTATGATATTGTATTCCTTAAGTAATTTGAAATAAATTTTAATTTTGAGGTGCTACAATTCTTTGCTGATGACCAATATTGGAAAAATAAAATATATCCAGAGAGCCACAAAAATATTTTAAAATGTATAGGTCAATCACACTAGGTATGAAAATATGAGAGTTAGTTCCTTACACAGTGATCTTCAAGCAATATCACATCCCTTACAATATCGATTGGCCAATTTTAACTATAAGTTTTTTACATAATTTCAATAGTTCTCAGTCTTCATAATTCATCAAATCACTAGTCATCTGGGACATTGAAAAGGCCATAATATTAGCACATTATTGTACATCTTTGTTTTAAAGATGTTATTTTGTATCCAAATTAGAAAAGCAGAAATTGATTTTGACATTTACTTTTGGATTATAAATGGGCTAACTGCAGAATCTGTGGTCAAAATTAGGCCTCTTCCTTCTTTTCTGATATTTCCTTCATTGGAGAAGTTGGCATCTGTGTTAAGAGACTCTGCAATTTGTTTGGCATCAAAACTATAATTTCATGAAACTATCCTGTTGTTTGCTTCAAATAGTTTCTTACTTCATTTAATGCTTTCAAGGGAATAACACATAAATTTTATTCCTTTATGATTTTCATGTAACATTAATTTTACTTAAAACACCACATCAAATTATTACCAAGAAAATAAACTTAAGCATGGATATTATTTGAAATTATACACTTGACTTAAATTCTAGAATCTATATCTTGTTTACAAGTTTTTAGTTTAGACATATTGGTTATTTTAGTTGTTATTAGTTCAAAAAGGTCTTCCAATTTTCAGACTTGATTCTCAACTGTAACTTTCAATAGAACAATATGTATCCATCACATTATTTTAAAAAACAACTTTGCTTCCAACTGTAGAAAAAATGTTATCTACTGATACTGATTTTGTTAGAATAAGAGCATTTACCACAATATGTAGATGATAATTATAATATATATACAAATGACCTTTCTTTGGAATGAACAATTTTATAATAAAAGTAAGAAAAATTCAAAATGGTAAGATGCTTATTATGCAACTGATTTTCCTTTGATTCAATCTTCTTATGCAGGACAGAAAGTTAAAAATCTACTTCTGATCAATAGCTCTGAATGCTTTACCCTACAGTTTATGTTTATCATTGATTGGGGTGAGCTGATTAAGAAGCAATGATACAACAAAGTTAGGTGACATGCACATTTAGACTACCTATTCACATAGCTGATTTGTAATTTCTGGACCCTCTTGTGCCCAGTACAAATGGATTACTTTATTGTACAGAAGATTAAATGCCTAGTTGCTATGACTACTCAGACTCATAACATGTTGAATCTAGATAATTACATGCCCAGTTCATAATGCACATCTAGTTTGCAAAGGCTCTTGATATCTTGTGCCCAGTCTCAATCAGGGTCCAGTAACATATCAGAAATTCTTTTTGAACAGAGTATTTCTCAGTTATGGGCAGCATGGTCTTGCTCCAGGGCCCTCGAGGCCTATACTGGTGCTCTCCTACTGGGGCCAAATTAAGTGGCGTCCTTCTCTCTTGGTGGAAGGAGGTACAAGATGCAACAATCTGTACTCTCCTTAGGAAAAATATCCCAGCAGTTTCTAGACAATCCTATATCTTCATCAATATGATACAAATCTTTATGGGGTTTATCTCTCACCTTTTGACATCCAAATGTCTTACTTAGTTGTCTAGGCATAATTGCCACTCTAGTTCAGCCAGTCAAATTTGTAAGTTGTGTATAAGAATAACTTCTCAGGAATTTTGAGATATTCAAGGTTCCTACAGCACGGTGTTAGTGGCTCAGTTGTGTCCGATTCTGTGAACCCATGGACTGTAGCCCGCCAGGCTCCTCTATCCATGGGATTCTCCAGGCAAGAATACTGGAGTGGGTTGCCATTTCCTTCTCCAGGGGATCGTCCAAACCCAGGGATCAAACCCGGATCTCCTGCATTACAGGCAGATTCTTTACCATCTGAGCCAGCTGGGAGGCCCCAGCTGGGGTTCCTAGAGACTATGTTATGTCAATAAGCATGAGTTAACATAGTGCTGAGGCAAGAGAGTGTTTCAAACTGTTGTCTTTACCGTGAAAATATAAATTGCTTTCAGTTCTCACTGATGTATATCAAGATGAAAGCATTCTTTCAAATCAATAGCTGTACACTAAGTGCTAGAAAGTAGGTTGATCTGCTTTCATAAAGATATTATTATTATACATCAAACACTGCAACTGCAATCAGGTCTTTCATTAAGTTTATAGTCATCACTGTTATCAGCCATCAACCACCTGGTTTTACAGAGATGATATAAGAACACTGAGAGAAGAAATCACATCTTTTAAATCTTTGATGGTGATACCAATTTCTGTAGTGTCTCTGGGAATGGAATAGATTTCTGACTTAAATTTCTGGCAGGGGAAGGTTGAGGGGCTCTTACTTGGTCCTTCCTACTGTAGTGATTCTTAGCACACAGGTCAGAGAAACAATGGGAGGGGTCTTCTAGCATCTAAGAATGTGTATCTCAATTATATATTCAGACACCAGAGAAAGAGTCATAGTGTAAGTGTGCAGACCCACTGACCCCCTATGAGATGGACTTGGGCCAAAACTCCCTTTCTTATGTGGATTCAGAGAGCATCTGCTCTAATCAGATGATCATGATGATGGTTCAGGTCCTCTGTGATCAAGGTCAGCTCAAACTCTCTATATATCAGTCCTAGATACTGCATATCTCCTTTTGCCCAGGGTACAACTTTGCTGGAAAGTGGCCAAAGGCCTCTTTGGGGAAACATTAAAGGAACATTCACTGTTGATATCTGAGGGTACTAGCATCATCTTGAATCAATAGTTCTAAGAACTGACTTAAATCTGGAAATGGTATGAGGGAGGGTGAGCTTCCATCGCAGCATCTGACATCAACCTTCTGATCACAAACTTTCCATTTTTGTAATCAAACTCAGCAACAGCCTGGCTGGCTCCCAATTTAGGAACACCGTGATCTATTTCAATTGCCATGGATTTCTGTGCATCAAGGCACTATGATTACCATTCCAGCTTCTCTATCTATTAATAACGATTGGTGGCTCAGAGTTATCATCTGGCCTCTGTAATTTCAGAATGTCATTGTACACATTAATACTGTAGAGCCCATTTCAATGGCAGAATCTCTAACTATTAACTCTAGTCTACAGACAGCAACCAGCACTGAGCTAAAAGATACTAGTGTCTCTGTCACTAGTTCATCCTCTGTTAAAGAAGTGGTCTCCGGCTCTCCTAGGGTACAAAGTCAGTTAGCAAATTTTCAAGTCTTACATTGTAAGTCCATTCCATCCCCTTGAGCACTCCAAGAAAGTTTAGGTATCTATACTTTGGTTACTGTAGGTCATCGACATGACCAGGCTTCAAAGAACTATCCACGTAAATATCAGGACCAGCTCTAGATAACCTTGCCAAAACATTAAATTTGAATTCACAAATAAAGTACACTAAAGGAATGTGGCAACCACATGCCCCATGTGATACGCGATTTGTACTCTGTGGGAGAAGGCGAGGGTGGGATGATTTGAGAGAATAGCATAGAAACATGTATATTACCATATGTAAAATAGATGACCAGTGCAAGTTCAATGCATGAAGCAGGGCACTCAAAGCCAGTGCTCTGGGATAACCCAGAGGGATGGGGTAGGGAGGGAGACAGGAGGGGTTTCAGGATGGGGGGACACATGTGTACTGGTGGCTGATTCATATTGATGTATAGCAAAAACCATCACAATATTGTAATCATCCTCCAATTAAAATACATTAGTTAATTTTAAAAAGGACATCATTAGGACAATTGGTATACTTTGTCTTTTGTTTTTAAAAATTTTTATTTTATATTGGAATACAGTTGATTAACAATGGTGTGTTCATTTCAGGTATACAGCAATGTAACTTTGAATAAAGTTAATTATATTAGCTAAAAATAGTACATTACTGTTCATTTCTTCACTTTGATAATTTACTGAAGCTGTATGAGAATGTTTTTGATTTTAGGAAATATACATTGAAGTATTTAGGGTTAAAGGGCAAAATCTCTCTAGTGAGTATGTGTGTGCGCATTCAGTTGTGTTCAACTCTTTGCAACCCCATGGACTATAGCTCACCAGGCTCCTGTGTCCATGAGATTTCCCAGGCAAGAATACTGGAATGGGTTGCCATTTCCTTCTTAAGGGGATTTTCCTGACCCAGGGTTCAAACCCACATCTCCTTCCATCTCCTGCATTGACAGGCAGGTTCTTTACCCACTGAGCCACTGGGGAAGTCCCCAAATCTCTCTAGCTTACTTTTACTCTCAAATATTTCAGAACTAAATAGTACATATATATGTGTGATGGGGAGAAGGGAAAAGAGGGAAGGAAGAGGAAAAGGAAGGAAGGAAGGAAATGGGGGGCAGGCATAAAGTATAAGTGGGAAAATATTAACATTGGGGGAAATTAAGGTTCTTTGTACAATTTTTCAACTTTCTTAAGTCTGAAATTATGTCAAAATAAAAGCTTTTACGTGTTCCAATCCATATATTAATTCCCCATGACAATGAATTCTTTCCCAGACTTACATTCTGTCACATATTGATCTTAACCCTTCAATTCACATGTAATAACCCTGGTTCCTGCTTGCACATATTCATTAGGTCTTATAATCCCTTTTATATTTAGGCTATTTCTCCCTGGACTAGCAATTGCATCAGGTTGAACCACATAAAATTATCCTGACTTGAAGGGTAAACTTTTAAGGCCCTCCAAATTCAAATCTACACATCCATGAGGGATTTGAGGAAGCACGTGAACTGAATAGAGTACGTGAAGGACACATAAAGTTCCCTGCACTTGCCTACAAGGAGCTGCCTCTTTCAAACTAATTAGGAATTTCACCCCTGTATTTCTGCACTAGCCAGCACCACTATGATATCAGACACTGTTCTGTATCAAGAGGAACTATAAGGTCTACAGAATGACCTTGAGTTAGACTGGGATCATTCTAAGTAATGTTTCCCAAGGTAAACCATCAACTAAGTTTCCTGACCCTACAGGAAACTCAAATACCAGTCCGAGGCCCATTTCAAGTCAAGGGGGTTATAATACCTACCATCTTCTACTTCCAACCCCTCATTTCTTTACATATAGTGCTCAATTCCTTATATCCATCCTCTGAACTCACTCATATCCCACACATTTACATTTCATCTGAATAATCAGAAACAATGAACCACAATTTTCATTGGTACAATGTTTGCCTCTCACCACCTTTTACATCAGCTGTACAAAAAACCTATAAATAATATGAGTGCAGTGTGGAATATCATGAGTATTCCTCCTATACATGCTTTGAGGCACATTGCAATCTTTCTTGAAGCTATCCTATGTACTGAAAATAAATACATAAATGGACCTTAATCCACAACGTGAACATATGTAGAGTATCCTTCCTCTTAACAAAAGGTCAAGCTTGGAGGGGTGTGACTGTGTGGATCACAATAAACTGTGGAAAATTCTGAAAGAGATGGGAATACCAGACCACCTGACCTACCTCTTGAGAAATCTGTATGCAGGTCAGGAAGCAACAGTTAGAACTGGACATGGAACAACAGACTGGTTCCAAATAGGAAAAGGAGTATGTCAAGACTGTATATGGTCACCCTGCTTATTTAACTTCTATGCAGAGTACATCATGAGAAACGCTGGGCTGGAAGAAGCACAAGCTGGAATCAAGATTGCCGTAAGAAATATCAATAACCTCAGATATGCAGATGACACCATCCTTATGGCAGAAAGTGAAGAGGAACTAAAAAGCCTCTTAATGAAAGTGAAAGAGGAGAGTGAAAAATCTGGCTTAAAGCTCAACATTCAGAAGACTAAGATCATGGCATCTGGTCCCATCACTTCATGGAAAACAGATGGGGAAACAGAGGAAACAGTGTCAGACTTTATTTTGGGGGGCTCCAAAATCACTGCAGATGGTGATTGCAGCCATGAAATTAAAAGATGCTTACTCCTTGGAAGAAAAGTTATGACCAACCTAGATAGCATATTAAAAAGCAGAGATATTACTTTGCCAACAAAGGTCCATCTAGTCAAGACCATGGTTTTTCCAGTGGTCATGTATGGATGTGAGAGTTGTACTGTGAAGAAAGCTGAGAGCTTTATTGTTTGTAGACTTTTTGATAGCAGCCATTCTGACCAGCATGAGATGGTACCTCATTGTGGTTTTGATTTGCATTTCTCTGATAATGAGTGATGTTGAGCATCTTTTCATGTGTTTGTTAGCCATCTGTATGTCTTCTTTGGAGAAATGTCAGTTTAGTTCTTTGGCCCATGTTTTGATTGGGTCATTTATCTTTCTGAAATTGAGCTACAGGAGCTGCTTGTATATTTTTGAGATTAATTCTTTGTCAGTTGCTTTGTTTGCTATTATTTTCTCCCATTCTGAAGGCTGTCTTGTCACCTTGCTTATAGTTTCCTTCATTGTGCAAGAGCTTTTAAGTTTAATTAGGTCCCATTTGTTTATTTTTGCTTTTATTTCCATTACTCTGGGAGGTGGGTCATAGAGGATCCTGCTGTGATTTATGTCAGAGAGTGTTTTGCCTATGTTTCCCTCTAGGAGTTTTATAGTTTCTGGACTTACATTTAGATCTTTAATCCATTTTTAATTTATTTTTGTGTATGGTGTTAGAAAGTGTTCTAGTTTCATTCTTTTACAAGTGGTTGACCAGTTTTCCCAGCACCACTTGTTAAAGAGATTGTCTTTTTTCCATTGTATATTCTTGCCTCCTTTGTCCACAGGTGCGTGGATTTATCTCTGGGCTTTCTATCTTGTTCCATTGATCTGTATTTCTGTCTTTGTGCCAGTACCATACCAAAAGACCCAATTTTCAAACAAGATTACATTTACGATTTCTGGGTGAACATGAATTTGAGGGAAGTGCTTTTCAACCTAGTACATTCTGCCCCCTGGTCCCCACAAAATTCATGTCCTTCCCATGAGCAAAATACCTTAACCCTCCTTCCAACATCTCTGAAAGTCTTAACCCACTCTGGCATTAACTATAAATCTAAAATCTCATCTGAATATCATCAGCTTATAAAAATTCCAGCTCTCATCACCTAAATCAAGTATGGGTGAGACATTGTATATAGTCCATCCTGAGACAAAATCCCTCTCTGTCCACAGACCTGTGAAACTAGAAAAGAAGTTATCTGCTTTCAAAATACAATGATTGGACACCCACAGGACAGATATTCCCATTCTGAAAGGGAGAAAATAGAATCAATAAAGGGATTACTGATCTAAAGCAAGTTCGTAACACAGTAGGATTCAAGGCCTGAGAGTAACCCTCTATGGCTCAGTGCTCTCTCATCTGGGCCCTCTGAGGTTGTGGCCTTGTCTTCTCTGGCCTTGATATCCATGCTCTGCTTCAAAGTCATTCTTCCTTAATTTATCAGTCCAGGCTAGCAGATAGTAATCATAATCATATCATAAAGGGTTGCTATGAAAATGAAATGGGATAGTGTATGTACTTAGTATAACGCCTAGATGGGTAATCCCATGGACAGAAGAACCTGGCGGGCCACAGTTTACGGGGTCGCAAAAAAGTCAGACACGACTTTGCTACTAAACAACAAATAGTCATTACCCAACACTGATTTATCTCATCCCTCACCTATCCAACAAATAAGTAAGGGGATGTTTCTGTCTCTTGGATGCCAGCAGCAACTGTGGCATTTCAGTAACTCTGGATGCTCTTCACCTCTTCCACCACCACCCTGGCCCACTGTAACATACTTTATCCTTACTGAATGGAGAGAGATAACCTCCAGTGCAACACAGTGAGCCATCGTTTTGTGTGAGAGAATCCCTGGGAAACATATCTGGGCCTGAGTGCATGCTTATTATGGAGGCTGTTTGTGGTTGAAATAGATGCAGGCAGGAATTGCTCACACAACATATGGCAATATTAAAAGCTTGGAGGAACCATCTTGTCTCATGACTATGACTGTGGCACTTGATTTTTGAGGATCAGCTGTGAACTAAGGATTTTGACCTTTGGGTTTTTAGGGATTCATACTAACCCAGATAGAAGGTTCCTTGTTTTAATGCTCATCTCAGAATTACATCCACAAACAAAGTCAAATGACATACTTCTAGACAGTGGACTAGCACTGAACATCTACTCAATTCTCACTTTTAGCAAAGCCAGAGTCTTTTGGACATGGGACAGCAGAAAAGTTCTTCTACTAGGTATTCTCTTCCTACTTGCCTAATATTTGGGGGACTCAGAAAGACATACTGACTGTATGGCCCACAGGCAATGCTTCTGGCAGAAAGCCTAGGTAAATCTCTCGACTCAGCTTCTTTAAGACACCATGAGATCATGGATTGAAATGATGTATTTATCCAGGGCTGCAAATGATAGCTTAGCCAAAGAGAGAACCCAAGTCATGATTAAGAGGGAAGCTATAGTGGACACTGATATATCCCTACGATACTCAGTCCCCAGTCTTCCAGAAATATAATCTCATCTTTTGCTTGATGATATACTTTGCCCAACTTTCAATCCATTTGATTTGGTTGGAACTGACCTCCACTCTCAGCTCCAGGAGTAGACTTTATTTGGCCAAAGCAAATAAGCACATCCCTGGCCATAGTGATTATCTTAGGGATTGCCATTTGACTAAATTAGAACCAATGAGAAGTTATGAGCCCTTTATTGAGGTTTCTGAGAGGTAGACGTACTTTCCTGTTCCATTGATTTTGGCTTTATGAGAATATTAAATTCGGGGGTGCTTCAGTCATCTTGTTATCAAGAAAGGAGGCAACCTGGAAAGACCAGCAGAGAGAAAAAGTAATGCCAAGATATTCATAGAAACTGGCCCTACTATTATCACTTGAGCCTCTGGAACAAGTTACAATTGAAGACATTATTATCCCAATAAGTCCCTCCTTTCTTGTTTACATCATCTATGTTTGTCATCAAATGAATCTTGATACAGAAGCCAAAGATTAAAGCTAGAAAAATAGTGACAGCGAAAGCGTTAGTCACTCAGTCTTTTCCAACTCTTTGCGACCCCATGGACTGTAGCCTGCCAGACTCCTCTGTCCCTGGAATTCTCCATGCAAGAATACTGGAGCGGGTTGCCATTTCCTTCTCCAAGGGCTCATCCTGACCCAGAGATCGAACCTGGGTCTCCTACAATTGCAGGTGGAGTCTTTACTGTCTGAGCCACTAGGGAAGCCACCAGAAAAATAGTATGAAGTGGTAAATCTCAGAGTTGAGTAAAACTATAAATGGGAAAGAGCACCCTAGAAAAATCAGAGCACAAACCAGGGGCTCCATTAATAGGAAAAGTGTGTGGAAATACAAGACGGTGCCTGGTTGCTATAGGGGGGGTGAATGGTGTCCTCTCAAAATATATGTCCATCTCAATCTCAGAATGTAATTTACTTAGAATAAGGGTCTTTGTAGATGTAATGAAAGTAAGGATTTTGACATGAGATCATCTTGGATTACAGTGGGCCCTAAATCTAATGATAAGTGTCAAAATAAACAAAAAGGGAGACACAGAGGGAGACAGAGAGGAGAAGACCATGTGAATATGGAGGCAGAGATTGGGATTATGCTGCCACAAGCTAAGGAATGCCTGGAACCACTAGAAACTGGAAGAGGCAAAAAAGGATTCTCTCATAGGGTCTCTGGAGGGAATGTGGTTTTGCTGTCACTTTGACTTCAGACTTCTAGCCAAACCATAACTGTGAGAGAGTAAATTTGTGTTTTTCTAAGCCACCAATTTTGTGGTAATTTGTTACAGCATCTTGTAATGCAGATGCTATGGAAGACAGATGCAAGATATAAAATACGTTATGAGGAGAATATCTATCACTGCTGGAAAAATGCCAAGACTGTGCAAATGAGACATGTTGGAGATAAAAACTGGATTGACCTCTAAGAGGAATGGGGAAGGGATACAATGATCTCTTCAGTTCAGTTCAGTTCAGTTCAGTCGCTCAGTCGTGTCCGACTCTTTGCAACCCCATGATCGTGGCATGCCAGGCCTCCCTGTCCATCACCATCTCCTGGAGTTCACTCAAACTCACGTCCATCGAGTCGGTGATGCCATCCAGCCATCTCATCCTCTGTCGTCCCCTTTTCCTCCTGCTCCCAATCCCTCTGAGCATCAGAGTCTTTTCCAATGAGTCAATTCTTCACATGAGGTGGTCAAAGTACTGGAGGTTCAGCTTTAGCATCATTCCTTCCAAAGAACACCCAGGGCTGATCTCCTTTAGAATGGACTGGTTGGATCTCCTTGCAGTCCAAGGGACTCAAGAGTCTTCTCCTACACCACAGTTCAAAAGTATCAATTCTTCAGCGCTCAGCTCTCTTGGGTCACCCAATTCTGTTTCTGATTATTTAAAATACGAGACTGCTAGAAGTCTTGGTAAGCTTAACCACTATTTTGAAAGGACCGCAGTGGTGGTATTGTGAGATAGGTTCATGGGTACAGCTCTTCTCCACTGGGAGTACAGCTGTGTATGATCTTCCTTATCATTATAAAGTACTTTCCAGATAAGATCATATCTTCTACCAGGTTTATTTACCAGGAATTGACTGAATCAGGCTCTGGGGTAGAGGTTGCTGGAGTCAGAGTCTTGTTAGGACAAAACCAAGCCCCATCACAATGTCAAATTAATTTTATTTTGTTGGTATAAAGCAATGGTAGATCTAGGTTAGGGAATTAGCCAAAGGTAGAGGAACTTGATGACTTGCTATTTCAAAGGCCCATATAGTCTTTTACTCTTTAGTAAGTTGTTTACTATGGCTCTAAAAACAGAGAATTGTAGAATGAATAATTGGTAACTTTTAAATTCTGGAAGAACTAAAGTTTCTCCATTCTAAGTTCTGTCTAATGCAAAATATATATATACAACACGGTAAATTGACAGTCAGAAAGGGATCAGAGGGTATCAACTTTATTACTGAACAGGGCAAGTGCTCAATAACCCCCCAAACATATGGCTTTCTTACTAAAGCCAGATAAGGGAATGTAGCTGTATCTTGAGATCACAACAGCATATTTCTTTTACCTTGCTGAAACCGGACTTTTGGACGTGTCTGTTCAGAGAGTTGTATGTATATTGTAAGTCCAGGCTTACAGAGTCATTTCTAAGGACCCAGATCTGCTTTACATATATAGTTACCATAATTACCAGCAAGAGCACAAACAAAAGCGTATGTGTGCATGCTTGTGTGTGTGTGTGCATGCATGTGCAAGAGAGAGAGAGAGAGATGCTGACCAAGTTTCCATACAGAGGCCACATTATAGGCCCTGCATAAATGGATGCAGGTAACTGCTTACACATTTACCAGTCCATGAGTAAGGCAGTTAGAATAAGGAAAAAGTAAAGAAAAAGAGAGAAAGAGTAATAATAATTCTGTTTTGGAATTATTGTTACTTTACCCATTTGTTGAGTGTGGCTCAGTGGATGTCAAGCAATCACCAATCATGCTAGTTATTCTTCATCAGGCAGAAGCAAGTAATGAATGGACAGAATAAATGGGGCAGAATTTCCTTCCCCTAAACTATCTTTGAAAGGTAGAAGAGTTGATAGAAATTCTGTGTTCCCTGGTGGTGGGAATGCAAACTAGTACAGCCACTATGGAGAAGAGTGTGGAGATTCCTTAAAAAACTGGAAATAGAACTGCCATATGATCCAGCAATCCCACTGCTGGGCATACACACTGAGAAAACCAGAATCGAAAGAGACGCGAGTACCCCAATGTTCATCGCAGCACTGTTTATAACAGCCAGGATATGGAAGCAACCTAGATGTCCATCAGCAGATGAATGGATAATAAAGCTGTGGTACACATACACAGTGGAGTATTACTCAGCCATTAAAAAGAATACATTTGATTCAGTTCTAATGAGGTGGATGAAACTGGAGCCGATTATACAGAATGAAGTAAGCCAGAAAGAAAAACACCAATACAGTATACTAACGCATATATATGGAATTTAGAAAGAAGGAAATGATAACCCTGTATGCGAGACAGCAAAAGAGACACAGATGTATTGAATAGTCTTTTCGACTCTGTGGGAGAGGGCGAGGATGGGATGATTTGGGAGAAAGGAATTGAAACATGTAAAATATCATGTGTGAAATGAATCGCCAGTCCAGGTTCGATGCAGGATACAGGGTGCTCGGGGCTGGTGCACTGTGATGACCCAGAGGGATGGGATGGGGAGGGAGGTGGGAGGGGGGTTCGGGATGGGGAACACATGTACACTCATGGCGGATTCAAGTCAATGTATAGCAAAACCAATGCAATATTGTAGAGTAAAATAAATAATTAAAAAAAAAAAAGAAATTCTGTGTTCCATGGCCTCGGGAATGGGGAGGAAGTGTTCATTTACCGTACTACTCAATGGATTCCAGGAAATGATAAACATTTCTGATTTACATGGGAGTTTCTCATTGTAGATCCTCTAGGACATATCGTCATAAGATGTCTGGACTGGGCAGAAGATAGCCAAGGAATTCCATTGGAGCACACTAAATCATTATTTTCTCTTCATTAGCATGGGTTTATTGGAGAAAACAATGGCATCCCACTCCAGTACTCTTGCCTGGAAAATCCCATGGACGGAGGAGCCTGGAAGGCTGCAGTCCATGGGGTCGTGAAGAGTCGTACACGACTGAGCGACTTCACTTTCACTTTTCACTCTCATGCATTGGAGAAGGAAATGACAATCCACTCCAGTATTCTTGCCTGGAGAATCCCAGGGACGGGGGAGCCTGGTGGGCTGCCGTCTGTGGGGTTGCACAGAGTCGGACACGACTGAAGCGAATAAGCAGCAGCAGCAGCAACATGGGTTTATCATCACCACTTAAAAGCAATATCATAAACACCTTAGTATTTAAATTTTCAAAGATCAATGCTCCATGAAGTTTATCCATGAAGATTAATAGTTATAAGTACAATGATCAGATATTGTGTAGAGACCACAGTTAAACCATCCTTTATCATCAGGGAAGCACTCCATTTTTCTTTAGAGGGGAAGAGAAGTGGTTGATAAACTGGGGTCAATAAACTGGCAGAAGTCTTTGATACCTGAAGACACTATATAAATTTGGCAGGAAAACAAACACTGGGCATCAAATCACTCACTCAGTCCCATTCACAATACAGGAAACTTTTTTCTTCATCATGTCCAAAATTACTTACAAATCTTAGGTGTAGAGTGTCATGAAAGGCAAGACTTGGTGGTAAATGAAGTAACTGCTAAAATGTGTGCCATGGGTGCAACTCAAGATAGAACAGGGTGTTCATTCTTGCCAAACAGATATGTATTCAACTTCCAGGTCTTTAATGATCATACAGATACCAACTGAAGCTAGAAGTTGTCTGTGCCCACTACAGGAGTGCCTTGGTGAATTTTACTGTTGTTTAGTAGCTAAGTCATGTCTGACTCCATGAACTGCAGCACACCAGGCTCCTCTGTACTTCATTATCTCCTGGAGATTGCTCAAATTCATGTCCATTGAGTAGGTGATGTTATATAACCATCACATCCTCTGCCATCCCCTTCTCCTCCTGCCTTCAATCTTTTCCAGCATCAGGGTCTTTTCCAACGAGTTGGCTCTTCGTGTCAGGTGGCCAAAATATTGCAGCTTCAGCTTCAGCATCAGTTCTTCCAATGAATATTCAGGATTGATTTCCTTTAGGATTGACTGGTTTGATCTTCTTGCTGTCCAAGGGACTCTCAAGAGTTTTCTCCAGCACCACAATTTGAAAGCACCAGTTCTTCAGTGCTCAGCCTTCTTTATGGTCCAACTCTCTCATCTGTATATGACTACTGGAAAAACTATTGCTTTGACTATATGGACTTTTATTGACAAAGTGATGTCTCTGCTTTTTTAATATGCTGTCTAGGTTTTTCATAGTTTTCCTTCCAAGGAGCAGGCATCTTTTAATTTCATGGCTGCAGTCACCATCCTCAGTGATTTTGGAGCCCAAGAAAATAAAATCTGTCACTGCTTTCACATTTCACCCCTTCTGTTTGCCAAGAGGGGATGATACTGGATGCCATGATCTTAGTTTTTTGAATGTTGACTTTTAAGTCAGCTTTTTCACTCTCCTCTTTCACATTAATCAAGGGGCTCTTTAGTTCCTCTTCACTTGCTCATGTTCAATGACAGAGAGAGAAAAATCTTTCCCCTGATCATAAAATAAAAAGTACTTCCCTTCAAACTGACTGAATCAATGTTACAAGCCTACTTCTGTATCAATAACAGTTGCTAGGTGTATGTCATGCATTTATTAGCTTAATTTTTATTTCTGAACTAATCACTGGGAAGGAGGTTTGCATTACCTCCATTGACTGAAACAGTCAAGTCCCACTACTAGAGCTAAGGACAAGATCACTATCTCCTCAGCTTAGTGTGACTGGGGAGTAGATGACAGACATCTGAATAAAATCAGGAGTCTGTTATAAAATCTGAAGATGGAGAGTGAGTACTAGGTAGCCATCCAAATATGTCCACTACAATGATATTATTATATAAATGCAGGTGTTTCCCTCTTCCCTATGCCCTACACAGACTCTTTAATGTCACTTACCAAAAGCATCAGTACCCAGTTTTCCAAAGAAGATCTAAATATTGGATAAAAAAACAAAGAATTATAATATTAACACCAAAATAGGAGGCTCTCTGGAGAAAAATCAGTGAGCTTATTCTATTCTGTGAACACTGAGTGGGTGCCTAGGCTGAGATGAAAATTCTAGGAAGTCTTGATTCAGTATAAGGAAGAACTTAAGAACTGGGGCTGAATATATTGAAATGGCCTGCTTCATAAGTTAGTGAGCTCCCTGTTATCAGAAGTACTTAAGAACCTGCTGAATGACATCTAGACATGGCTACTGTAGAGGATATTCCTCTATCAAGTAAGAGGTTAGAAGAAATGACTGCAAAGGTTATTTTCAACTCTTTCGTGTTATAATTCTATTATGGATCTGTGATTCAGCTCAAAATAAATGACAAACACCTCTCAGCACACTAAAGAAGCTATATTGTGAGAGACAAGGCCTGTCAATGAGATAGATTAGATTCAGATTTGATGGACAACCAATCGATGAGATAGACACGCCTGTACAATGGAAATGGACAGTGAAGATACTATTGATGAACCCCTAGCAGTGTCCAACTCAATGAACTAGACAGTTTGTCTTTGGGGAAGGGATCTAGAGAATGCCTCCTTACCTCATCTTGTTTGTCCTTGAATTTGCTTCTAAATAGGAAGCAAATGAGTATGCCAATCACAGAATTCTCGTGAAGCCTGAAGGACTATGTATTCAAACGATGCAGCCTTTCTTTGACATACTCCATGTGCATCTTAGATCTTCATTGGCAGGGGTGAATCTACATTCTCAAGTAAATTGGTATGAGTTGCTATCTTCATTTAGCAAAGTGAGGATTATTTTCTATCATATTTGTTTCTAAACTTGTGGCTCAAATAACTTTAGTGATCTTAGTTCCCGTTGTTCATTCCACTCATTTGAAGCAGAAGTCTCAGAATAAAGCTAAACTGCACTTACCCCTGAGCGACTTTACTTTCACTTTTCACTTTCATGCATTGGAGAAGGAAATGGCAACCCACTCCAGTGTTCTTGCCTGGAGAATCCCAGGGACGGGGGAGCCTGGTGGGCTGCCGTCTGTGGGGTCGCACAGAGTCGGACATGACTGAAGTGACTTAGCAGCAGCAGCAGCACTTACCCAAGGATGCAAGTCTATCTGGAAACATTGGGAGAATGATTGGAATTACCTGTTACATTCTACTTGTATTGGAGACCAAGGAAAAAAATGACCTTAAAGAGTTTAAATCTCCCATTGTATAACATTTTCTATCTATGTACATTCATTTCTCTCTCTTTTATTACCTTATTTAAAAATTATTTCTCTTTACCTGTATATCAGTTTGTTAGTTGTACACTCATTATTCTTAATGTTACTCAATACTAGAGTAGTGACACTCAAAGTGTGGTCTATAGATCTCTGATAGTTCTTCAGATTCTTTCAGAGGTCCACAAGGTCAAGACGCTTTTCATAAAAATTGTAAAAAGTCATTTTCCTTTTTTACTGTGTTTACACTTGCACCCATGGTACAAAAGCAATAGTGGGCAAAACTACCAATCAGGGAAGTAGCACCAAACTGTACCAATTAGTAACTGTATTCTTTATCACCGTGCACTTGAAAGGTTAAAATGTCAGTTTCACTTAAGAATGTCCTCGATGAAGCAGTTAATTTTAAAAAATATCAACCCTTTAATGCACACTTTTTCTTAATATTCTGTGTGACAAAATGGGAGGTGTACATAATGTACTTCTGATATGTGTTAAAGCAATAACTGAGTCAAGAAAAAGCATTTTGCATTTGTTTCAGTTGTCAGTTGAACTAGCGTTGATTTTCTTGCAGTTTTACTGAGATATGATTGACATATGGCACTATATAAGGTTAAGGTATATGGGGTAATGATTTGACTTACATACATCATTAAGTGATGATCACAATAAGTTTACTGAATAGCCATCATCTCATACAGACACAAAATTAAAGACATTAAAAAAAATTTCTTGTAATGAGAACTCTTAGGATTTACTGTCTTAACAACTTTCACATATAACATATAACAGTGGTAATTATAGTTATCATGTTGTACATTACATCCCTGCATGCATGCATGTTCAGTAGCTTCAGTTGTGTCTGACTCTTTTGCAAGCCTGCCAGGCTCTTCTGTCCATGGGATTCTCCAGACAATAATACTGGAGTGGCATTATCAGAGAAATGCAAATCAGAACCACAATGAGGTACCATTTCACACCAGTCAGAATGGCTGCTATCAAAAAGTCTACAAACAGTAAATGCTGGAGAGGGTGTGGAGAAAGGGAACCCTCTTACACTGTTGGTGGGAATGCAAACTAGTACAGCCGCTATGGAGAACAGTGTGGAGATTCCTTGAAAAACTGGAAATAAAACTGTCATATGACGCAGCAATCCCACTGCTGGGCATACAGACCGAGGAAAGCAGAACTGAAAGAGACACGTGTACCCCAATGTTCATCGCAGCACTGTTTATAATAGCAAGGACATGGAAGCAACCTAGATGTCCATCAGCAGATGAATGGATAAGAAAGCAGTGGTACATATACACAATGGAGTATTACTCAGCCATTAAAAAGAATACGTTTGAATCAGTTAATGAGGTGGATGAAACTGGAGCCTATTATACAGAGTGAAGTAAGCCAGAAAGAAAAACATCAATACAGTATACTAACACATATATATGGAGTTTAGAAAGATAGTAACAATAACCCTATATGCGAGACAGCAAGAGACACAGATGTATAGAACAGTCTTTTGGACTCTGTGAGAGAGGGCGAGGGTAGGACGATTTGGGAGAATGGCATTGAAACATGTATGATATCATATGTGAAACGGGTCACCAGTCCAGGTTCAATGCATGGGACAAGGTGCTCGGGGCTGGTGCACCGGGATGACCCAGAGGGATGGGATGGGGAGGGAGGTGGGAGGGGGTTTAGGATGGGGAACACGTGTACACCCATGGCGGATTCAAGTCCATGTATGGCAAAACCACTACAATATTGTAAAGTAATTAGCCTCCAATTAAAACAAATAAATTTATTTTTAAAAAAAATACTGGAGTAAGGTTGCCATGCCCTCCTCCAGGGGATCTTCCCAACACAGGGATCAAACCTGTATCTTCTGCATTGCAGGGGGATTCTTTACCCACTGAGACAACTGAGAAGCACACGTTACATTCCTAGTACTCATTTATTTTGTTTGTACCTTTGAACTTCCTTTATTCAGTTTCCCCTCCCCTCACTGCCCACTGCTGGAAACCATAAATCTGATCTCTTTATGAGCTTATTTGTTTTTTGAAATGTAATTGACCTACAACACTATGCTAGTTTCCATTATACAATACAGTGATTTCATATTTCTATATGTTTGAAAATAATCACCATGATAAGTCTAGTTACCGTCTGTCACAATACAGATATGACATGGTTATTGACTATTCCCCACATTGCACATTTATTTTGCACCTGGAAGTTTGTGCATCTTAATCCCCCTCACTTATTTCTGTCCCCTCCACTCTAGTCACTATTTGTTTGTTCTCTGAATCTCTAACTCACTTTCTGTTTTGTTAAGTTTGTTCATTTGGCTTTTACATTCCACATATAAGTGAAATCATATAATATTTGTCTTTCTCTGTCTGACTTATTTCACATAGCACAATATCCTCTAGGTCCATCCATGTTGTTGCAAATGGCAAGATATTCCTTTTTAAGGCTGAGTAATATACCATTGCATATATACACATATGTATATATATATGTACATATATATATACATTTTCTTTATC
Source organism: Budorcas taxicolor (assembly GCF_023091745.1). Taxonomy (NCBI): domain Eukaryota; kingdom Metazoa; phylum Chordata; class Mammalia; order Artiodactyla; family Bovidae; genus Budorcas; species Budorcas taxicolor. Next base: position 40,206,032 of record NC_068935.1, read on the forward strand.
TATTCATCAATTAATGAGGACTTAGTATTGCTTCCATGCCTTGGCTATTGTAAATAATTCTGCAATTAACATAGGGGTGTGTATTTTTTTCTAATTAGTGTTTTTGTTTCCTCCAGATAAATGTTCAGAAATAGAATTGCTGGATCATATGGTAGTTCTATTTAAATTTTTTTTTACAAATTTATTTCTTTTAATTGGAGGCTAATTACTTTACAATATTGTAGTGGTTTTGCCATACATCAACATGAATCCACCACAGGTGTACACGTGTTCCCCATCCTGAACCCCCTCCTTCCTGCCTCCCCATACCATCTCTCTGGGTCATACCAGTGCACCAGCCCCAAGCATCCTGTATCATGCATCTAACCTGGACTGGTGATTCATTTCACATATGATAGTATACATGTCTCAATGCCATTCTCCCAAATCATCCCACACTCTCCCTCTCCCACAGAGTCCAAAAGACTGTTCTATACATCTGTGTCTCTTTTGCTGTCTCGCATACAGGGTCATCATTACCATCTTTCTAAATTCCATATATATGTGTTAGTATACTGTATTGGTGTTTTTCTTTCTGGCTTACTTCACTCTGTATAATAGGCTCCAGTTTCATCCACCTCATTAGAACTGATTCAAATGTATTCTTTTTAATGGCTGAGTAATACTCCATTGTGTATATGTACCACTGCTTTCTTATCCATTCATCTGCTGATGGACATCTAGGTTGCTTCCATATCCTGGCTATTATAAACAGTGCTGTGATGAACATTGGGGTACATGTGTCTCTTTCAATTCTGGTTTCCTCAGTGTGTATGCCCAGCAGTGGCAGTTCTAGTTAAAAATAAATAAATAAATAAATAAATAAATTTTCTGAGGACTTTCCATATTGTTTTCTATAGTGGCTACACTAATTTACATTCTCATCAAGAGTGTATGAGGATTTCCTTTTCCTCCACATCCTTGCCAACACTGGTTAATTGTCTTTTTGATAATAGCCATTCTGACAAGTGTGAGGTGATAACTTATTGTAGTTTTGACTTGCATTTCACTGATGATTAGTGATTTTGAGCATCTTCTTGTATGCCTGTTAGCCATCTGTATGTCTTTTTTGAAAAAATGTCTATTCAGATCCTGTGCCCATTCTTTAATTGGGTTGCTTGCTTTCTTGATGTTGAATTATATGCGTTCTCTGTATTTTTTGGATATTAGCCCCTTATCATTTGTGAATATCTTCTCCCAGTCAGCAGGTGGATTTTTTGTTTTGTTGACAGTTTCCTTTGTTGTGCAAAGCTTTTTAATTTGATGTAGTCCCATTTGTTTATTTTTGTTTTGTTTCCCTTGCCTGAGGAGATATATACAAAAACTATTGCTAAGATTGATGTCAGAGTGCATACTGCCTATGTTTTCATCTAGAAGCTTTATGATTTCAGTCTTTAATCCATTTTGAGTTTATTTTTTATATGGTTTAAGAAAGTGGCCAGTTTCATTCCTTTGCATGTAGCTGTCCAGCTTTCCCAATATTTATCAGAGATTATCTCTTTCCCATTGTATATTCTTTGCTCCTCTGTCTTAAATTAATTGACCACGTAAGGTAGGTTTATTTCTGGGCTATTTTGCTTCACTGATCTTTTTGTCTGTTTTTGTGCCAGTACCATATAGTTTTAATTATGATAGCTTTGCAATATAGTTTAAAGTGAGGGAGCATGACACCTCCAGCTTTGTTCTTCTTTCTTCAGATTGCTTTGTCTATCTGTGCTTTTCTGTGGTTCCATACAAATGCAAGAATTATTTGTTCCAGTTGTGTGAAAAATGTCATTGGTATTTTGACAGGGATTGCATTAAGTCTGTAAATTGCTTTGGATAGTGCGGACATTTTAACAATATTAATTCTTCCAATCCATGAACACAGTGTATATTTCTATTTTTTCTATCATTTTCAGTTTCTTTCATCAACGTCTTACAGTTTTCAGAGTACAAGTTGTTTGCTTCCTTGGTTAAATTTATTTCATTCTTTAGATGCAAGTATAGATGGACTTTAAAAATTTTTTCTCTTTTAGATAGTGCATTATTAGTATATAGAAATGCAATATATTTCTGTATATTTATTTTGTATTCTGAAACTTCACTGAATTCATTTATTAGTTTTAACCACCAGCATTTCTATCCCCAGAGAAAGCTGCACCAGATCCCTGTCCCTCTGGCACATACCCTAAAATTAGTCAGTGTATTTTCTCGTATGATTCAGATGCTTTTCAAACTGCTGCCTCTGCACTGGGACTCATAACAAATGAGTTTGTGAGCAAGTCATTCAAGAGCTCAGCTTCCCACAGCCCTCTAACTCTCCAGACATAAGCCTTACTTGTTTTCAAAGCTAGATGTTACAAGGGGTCAGCATCACCTAGGGAGCCTGATGTGGGACTTGGATCCCTCATTCTGCAGGGGGACTTCTGCAGCTATGATATCCCTCATACTTATTGGTCATCACACCACAGATGTGGGTTCTGAATAGTCTCCATCTCTTCTCCTCCTAGCCATATCGATATGGCCTTTATATCCTAAGTTGTTGAAATCTCTTCTGCTAGTCTTCAGGTCACTCTCAGAGATAGTTGTTCTATACACTGATATAGTTTTGGTGTGTCTATGGGAGGAAGTGAGCTCATGAGCTTCCTACCCTACCATTTTGATCCAGAGCCAGAAGAGGCTTTGATGAATTTTAAATACAAAGCATCTTCCCCAATCACAATGGAATAAAACTTGAAATCAATAGAAGAAGGAATACTGGAAAATTTTCAAATATGTGAAAATAAAACCACATTCTTAAACACCCAGTCAAAGAATAAATCACAAGGAAAATTAGAAAATTTTTTGAGGCAACTGAAAACAAAAAGACAACATACCAAAACTTATGAAAGGCAGTGAGAGCAGTGCTCAGAGGGAAACCTATAGCTGTGAAATGCCTACAGTAAAAAAGGAGAAAGATCTGAAATCAATAACCTAATTTTACAACTTAAAAAGTTAGTTAAGCCTCAAAGGTGCCTCAGAAATAATTCCTGATCCAGGGAGCCCCACAACAGGAGAGTGTCCTCTACTAGTGTCTGCCAGCTCTTGTGTACTCAAGCACATCTTTCAGTGCAACAGATATTCCATATGTATGTGATACATGGGTCCTGTGGGTTCTGCTACTCCTTTGCATGTAAGTTCTATTCCTGATAAATCCTACCATGGCTACAATGTGTGTTGTTAGTGCTGCAGCAACTTGCAACTAGAGACCAGCATGACAATCATTAAAGAATTGTGAGACACCACTGAAGAGAAAGGCAACTGTAGGAAGTGATTTGAAAAAATCTGGGCTGACTTGAGAAGAAAAGACAAGGAGGATCAGCATCAAATATCCCAGGAATTGCTGTGTAAATTTCAGGATGACAGAGGTTTTGTAGATAAAAAGAAGTAACTGTCTGTATCCTAAAGAAACATGCTAGTAAAATTTATGGACTATGGCTCTAAGGAAAGGCAAAGCAAAGATGAACCAGGGGATCCAGTCAAGGGTAGTAACAGAGCTTGGTTTTGATGGGGAAATGTCTCCCGAGTGGGACTATGCAATTTAAGGAGATAAAAGTGGACAATATTTCTCTGAACAGTGTATACTTTTGGAAGAATGATAATTTATGTTCCATTTATCTCACTAAGGGAGATCTCACAGGAAGAACCTAGAAGAGTATGTTTTAAAAAACTCTAAATCAAAATGCAAATAAAAAGTAAAAGGATCCAGCACATAGAAAAGCAAAGGAGGAAAAACTTAAGGAGGAAATTCAGCTGTTATAAACTTAGCTGAACCTTTCAGAAGAAATGAGAGAGGGAGATGGAACACTTGGAGCATACTCCATTACTGCAGAAAAACATTCAAATCCTGTAATCGTCAAAATCTCAGGTAAAAGTAGTACCATAGTGAATACCATCATGGGAAATTTCTTCTATTTGAATTTTCATTTATCCTCTTCTGGCTTTTGTGTTACTGTCATCCATTTCACTTCTACATGTTATCCATCCCATTTTACCTTGTAATTCTTTCATTTAAACCACCAAATATCTTTTAAAGAGTTTCAATAATAAGAAAATAAAAGTTCTTGAGTATTTATCCATGTAGTTACCTTTCCAGTACTCTTCACTCCTTTGTAAGGACCCATATTTCCATCTAGTATCATTTCCCCTTCTGCCTGAAGGAAATTCTTTAACATCTCTTATCATGTCAGTTCTGAGTTGATTTTGATTGATGGATTTTTCCCTCAGTGTAGGTTGAATTTTCTTGCTTCTTTGCACACCTGGTAATATTTGATTGGATGCCAGACTTTGTGAATTTTACCTTGTTGGGTGCTGTATATTTTTGTATTCCTATAAATATTCTTGAACTTTGTTCTGGGACACTGTTAAGTTACTTGGGAACAGTTTCATCCTTTTGGGTCTTGCTTTTATGATTTGTTGGGCAGGTTCACAGCAGTGTTTAGTCTAGAGCTGAATCTTTTCCACTGTAGAGGCAAGACCCTTTTGAGTACTCTACTCAATGACCTGTGAATTATGAAGTTTTCCAGTCTAACTGGTTGGGAACAGGCAGTATCCTGGCCCTGTGTGAGCACCAATCATTGTTACTTCTAATCCTTTCAAGTGGTTCTTTCCTTGACCTCAGTTATTTTTCAAATATGCATGTGCTGATAGGAATAGCTCTGAATACGTGGGTGAGATTCTCTGAAGACCTCCATGGTTCTCTCTCCCTCTCCAGCTCTGCCATCTCCAGTATCCTGCTCCGCCATCTTGGTCTCCCAGGACTCTAAGCTCCATTTCCTTAATTCAGGGAGCCTGTCAGGCTCTGGCTGTGTTCCTCCTTCTTGCACCGTCTGGAATCTTTCTCAGGGTGTTGAGTTAGGACTATCATATGGCTAACTTCACTTGTTTCCCATATCTCAGGGATCTCTGTCCTTTGTTGCCTGATACTATGTGTGCTGAAAACAATGATTTTACATATTTTGTGTGGCCTTTTAGTTGTTTCAAGGAGGAGGGTAAATCTGAATGCCTTTACTCCATCTTGATCATAGGTTGAATTCCCAAGGTTTTAAGCCTTGAGTTTAAAAACCATATATTTATTATCTACAATCTTGTCCCACGTCGAGTAACTTTTTTGGGGAAGAGGAGACAGAACTTTAATAAGACAAATGAGTAAAATATACAGTGAGTCAGACTGTAAATCAGTGCTCAACAGAAGCAAATAATGGGGGGAAAGTGGTTGCATTTTCAACAGGATAATCAGGGAAAGCCTCACTGAGCAAGTGATACTTGCGCAAAGATCTGAAGGAGTTGAGAAAGCAAGCCATAAAGATAACTGAGAGAAGAATGGCTCAGGCAGAAGTAGTAGTAAGTGTAAAGGCCCTGAGGTAAGGCCTTGGGGGTCTGAGGAACAGCAGTGCGTCCTATGTTGCTGGAGAGGAGTGAGCAAAGAGAGGAGCAGTAGGAAATGAAGGCAGAGAAGTAACAGGGAACCAGATCATGCAGGCCTTGACGTGGAGAGATGGCTTTGCCTTTGTCATTTACTCTGAGGGTGACGGAAAGCCATTTGAGCAGAGAAGTGAACGGCATCACTTACGTTTTAACAAGCTAACTTTGGCTACTATCTGGAAATAAACTCTAGGGACAAGAGAGAAGGCATATAGAGCAGCTAATAGGCTATGGCAGTAATGCAGGAAAGAAATGGTGGTGCCTTCCACTAGAGAAAAAGCTGGAGAGGTGGTAAGAAGAGGCTGGATTATTGAGACCTTTTGAAGGTAGAGCCAATAAGGTTTGCTGATGAACTCTCTTTGTTTTTAAGATTGTAAAAGAAACACAGGATTCAAGGATAACTTCAAGATACCAAGGGCCTAAACAGCTGTAAAAATGGAGTTGCTATTATTGCGATAACAATAGATAGCTATTATTGAGAGAAGACTAGGAAAAGGAGTTCTTAGGGGAGTAGATCAGGAGTTCTGACATCGTGAGTTAGAGTTGTCAACTATACATCCAAGTGGAGAGGTCTAGTAAGTGGCTGGATATATGAGTGTGCAGTTCCCAGTTGAAGTTATAAATGTAAGAGTTCTCAGCATGAGTGGAGCGCTTATTAAAGAGAAGAGGCCCCAAGATTAAGCCCTGTGATACTCCGATGATTAGGGGTCAGGAAGACAAGGTGAAGATAGCAAAGATGTTTGAGACAGAACAGCCAGAGAGGTAGAATATGGTGTTCTGAAAATCAAGTGAAGAGAGAGTTCGAGGAGGAGAAAATAATAAATTACGTCAAATGCTGCCAACAAGACAAATAACATGAGAACCAGGAATCAATCATTGGATTTGGCAATAAGGAAGTCATAGATGGATTTGATAAGGACAGTTTTGATGGAGGAACACAGGCAAAAGAGAAATTCGAGTGGGTTCATGAGTAAATAGGAGGAGTGGAATGGGAGACACAGAATATTGATAACTCTGGTCAGTAGCTTTTCTGTTAACAGGAGAGAGAAAGACAGAGGGAGAGAGAGAGAGTACATAGAGGGAGGAAGTGGAGAGAGGATTTTGAGGGGTTTTGTTGTGCTATGTTTTAGGATAGGAGAACTGTTTGAGTATGGGAAAACTCAGTAAAGACAGAAAAATGATGACATAGGAGCAAGAAAATTTGTTGGAATAAAGTCCCTATATCACAGACAGGGCATTGGCTCTGGTTTAGAAAGAGAGCCTTTGCTAGGAGCAGGGGCAGTGCATCCAAAGTAATCAGAAAGAAGCCTGTTAGACTACAATGGGCACAAATGCCAGTAGGGGGGTTTATCCTACTATATCCATCTAGTGATAGGAGCTTATAAAAAAATCTCTTACGAGTGCTTCTATTTCCTCAGTAAAATAACCACCAAGACCATCAGCTGAGAGTGAGAGTGGGAAAGAAGGTGTTGGAGTTTGAGGAAAGAAGAACTGGTACGAGAAAGCTGTCGAGGAGAACGGGATAATGAATGCACTAGGGAAATGTATTCTAATTGTCAGCAGCAGTTAGGGCTTGCTTAAGGTTCATTACCATGAAAAGAATGTGAGATAACTCCCCAGGGTTGTGTATTTCTTCAGCCATGTCCACCCAGGTTTCAGGTTCCATATTAATATAATTAATGTACAGTTCTTAATCTTTTCCAGAAGCAAAAACATCAACATCACCCACCATTAATCTCTGTAAGATACCCCCAGTAAGAAGTAGTATTGGGAAAGTGGCTTCATGAGTCAGAGAATCAGATTAAGTCACTGATCTCCTTTCCAGAGGAGGGAGCTCTATCCCTGGTTGGCCATATGCTTAGTGGTTAAGATGACAAAACACTAGGAAAGCTGGGTGGACATAATCTCTCACCCTTCAGGGCTCCACATGAGGAGATTCCTTAACCACTCCTGGCCTCTTACCTCACTTCTTGCTCAATGATCCATGTCAGAGAAGGATATAATTAATTGGTGAGCATGGATGAATAACCTGGGAATCTCTGCCTTGGAATCCTCCTCTCTTCTCCTTTGGGATCTGCCTGCCTGCACAGGAAGGCCCTTTCTGGTATTGTTCCACTTTCCCATAGGAAAGTGAGAGACCGTCTCAATTAAAAGCAAGGAAGGTAGCCTTGGCGAGGTCCCCAAACTTAAGCTAGGTTCTCTCACCAACATAGGAGAAGTCAACTGTTTTGATTGTCATCTGCCTGACCATTGGTTCTCTCTCTCTCTCTCCCCACATTGGTTCTAACCTCAGATAGAAAGCATAGAGATATTTATTAGTTATCTTAAACCCCAAGAGAGATTCTTACATTGTTCAAAACAAAACTGATTATTTAACGTGACGGGCAGTAAAACCATACACTGCAAAACTATACAAGTATATGGGACTTCCCAGGCAGCGCAGTGGTAAAGAATCTGCCTGCCAGTGCAGGAGCTGCAGGAGACGTGGATTCAATCCCTGGGTTGGGAAAAATCCCCTGGAGGAGGAAATGGCAACCCATTCCAGTATTCTTGCCTGGAAAATTCCATGGACAGAGGAGTCTGGTGGGTTACAGTCCATGGGTTCACAAAGAGCTGGGCATGACTGAGCATGCATGCACACATGATACAACTATATGATAAAGTAGAAAATTACAAACCTGCCTGAAACACAGCAAGTGCTCATTCAGAAATATATGCTGAATGGATTTTGTGGATTTTATAGATTAGAGAAGTAGGGACAACAGTCCAACTAGGCCAAGATTTACTACATGCCTCATTCTAGCTGTGAAAACAAAATTGGGGGCAAATTTTTATTTCATTGCTAAAAACTTTGTTGCAACTCCACTTTGTGAGTTCCCCACAACTTCACTTTAGAAAACAGGCTGGAGTCTAATAAATAGTGAATTAGCTATACCCTCACAAAGGGCCCTCATAATTATAACGATGCTGATCTGATGCTAGTGATAGTCCTAATGTAACCTAACATTTACTGAGTGTTTGCTTTATGCTATGCACTGTTTTCAGTAATTTATATGCATTATCTCATTTAATTCCCATAGCAACTATATGAGGCAGGTATTATTATCATTTCTATGTTAGCGGTGAAGGGAACCAGGCAAAGTTAATTATTAATAACTTGGCTAAGATCAGACAGCTCAGAAGATCTGATTCTAGAACTGCCTTCTTCACCATTAAATTATACTACCCCATAGCCAGAAATTAAACAGAGAATATATGCATCCTATTTATAGCAAAAGCACCAAAGCACATACCATGGGGAATTACTAAAATCCATAGAAAAAAGCCCTGCTTTTTAAAGCCATTCATAATCTACTCTAAGCAACAAGAATGTACATTCCATGGGTAATGAGACTATGTGAGCATATTGCTGACGCTCACTTTCTTCTTCCTAGTTGGATCAGTCCAGGAATCAAAATTCCTGAAATGATTTAAGGGAGACTTCTGCTCACCTTCAGTCAATCAAGTGAATCCTAATCTCCCAAATTTATATATGCCAGTGACTGAAAGAGCAAATGCTAATCTTATGGTTTGATCACCTAAAAGGAGGATATATTATACTGTGTCTGAGAAAGCATATTTAGTGAGATAGGAATCCTGCTAATGCTTTGGGGTCCACGACCAGATGCTCCCAGAAGACAATCTCCTTGTGATCTGGAACATGTTCTTCCCTCACTTTCCACCGAGAATGGAAGCAGCCTTACTCTAAGTGTCTAGACATTAGACAATGGCACAGGGAGGTGGCATCACCATGCTTGTTCCAAACATTCCATTGACAGTAATTTATGGCCAGAGAAGGGACAAAAGAAGGAAGGGAGATGAGGAGGAAACTAGTAATTGCCGCGTTCTGGCACTGTGCTGGGTTTCCCTTGTGGCTCAGTGGTAAAGAACCCGCCTGCCAATGCAGGAGACACAGGAGACACAGGTTTGATCCCTGGGGTCAGAAGATCCTCTGGAGAAGGGAAGAATCCCATGCGCAGAGGAGCCTGGTGGGCTACAGTCCAAAGGGGTCGCAAAAGAGTCAGACACAACTGAGTGACTAACAGCAACAACAGGAAGCCCTGTGCTAGGTGTCTTCTTTCACGCTCTCTCATTTACCAAAATACGTTTGCTCTCTAATTTACAAATACGGAAACTGAGGCTGAGATGTTAATTGATTTGCTCAGGGTTGCACAGCCACCGAGTAGCAGAAATGTGAATGAAATCTGCTTTTATCTGTTTCAAAGTTCATATGTTCTCAAGATTGTCTCTTTGAAGGAGCTGTGACCTCAATAGGTCCACTTTTTTATTTTAAAAATGCAGAGGTTGAGGCCCAGAGCACAAATTACCTTGCCCAAGGCCACTGGTTTCCCTAATTTTCCTGTAGGTAGGTATGCTCCAAGGAAGCAGAGTGAGGGGGACGCGACCAATCCCAGCAGGGCCCTGGGCAGGAGGAAAGCTTGCTGTGCCCTTCAGAGGGCGCATGTCACCCTCCTCAGCCACTGGGGAAGAGTGGAAATGACAAGCAGAGCCTGGACAACCTTTGGAAATAGTTTTTCACAGCATCGTGACGAATACTTTCCATGTGTGACACATAGGCCAGCCTTATTTTCCTGTTTTCTGAGGAGAAAAAGACACTGTGCTGCTTGAACCAAATTTTAACTAGAGAGTTCTATTGAAACTGGATTCCAAGCTGTGGGCAGCCCTGAAAGACTAGGGCAGTGAACGTCTAAGCATCTTCACTCCCAGCCTGGGAGAGACAGGAGTGGAAGTGGAGGAGTGCCCCTTTTCACTGACTCCACTAAGCCAAGTTGTTTCTTGAAAATGCTTGGTGTGGGCCTTACCAAACTATTCCTTAGGAGAGTGGAACTTTCTAGAAATGGATGTAGGACAAAAATTTTGTGGATTTAGGCCATGAGATTTTTAGGCTCTTTTTGGGAATCAGACTAGGTCCCAGTGCTGATCAGTATCCTTGGCTCCTTATAGAAAATCCTAAATTCAGTAGTTATTTGGGGACCAGGCAGAGACCATGGTCCCTATTACCTTTTTAAAAAAACTTTAAATTTTTTTTATTTTTACTTTCTGGCTGTGCTGCATGCATGCAGAGTCTTAGTTCCTTGACCAGATATCAAACCCACGCAGAGGAAGCGCTAAGTCCTAACCCCTGGACTGCCAGGGAAAATCACCCCCCACCATTACCTTTAATGGGAAGTGCACATATTCACACTCAGCCGGTGACTTGAAATACATTTATTATTGAAATACATTTATTGCCCCCTTGGTGTCAGGATCTGTGCTAGTAGGTTAGGGTTATATGACAGTGAATATCACAGACATACCCCTATTCTTGTGAAACTTTCTGGATAGCAAGCTCATCACCTGTGAGACAACTAAGAAGGCCCCTGCTTCAGAGGATGATGGAGATAAGATGACTGAACTCAGTGGAGACCAGGCCAGAGAGAAAACATGCTGTGTAGAGAAACAGAGGTCACATCTTGATTCACTGGATCAGGCTGGAAGGACTGGGGGGAAGCAGCGAGCTAGGGGTAGTTCAGAAAGGCCTTCTGAGATGAAGTGGCTTTGTAGGTGACTCTGGCAGGCTAAGAGAGACCTGTGAAGAGATGTTAGCAGAAGCCTTGAAATGACACAACTGAGGGGTCAAGTTTAGTGGCCTGCCCAGTGAGCAGTCAGACTGAAACTCAAGGATTATGGCTGGGGCTGAAAGGATGAAAGGAAGGAAAATCCTATAAATGAGGAGTAGGGAACAGCCCACCATTATGAGTGAAAGGAGCGGAGCGAGTAACACAGAAAATCTATGGTCTGAACCTAATCAGTGCGACCTGAGCTACACTGAGAGGATTCAGGAGACCCACTTGTCATGTGTTTTAATGGATTTCCTCTGTTAGACCGTCCCTTTGGCCCAGAGTAGCAAAGAAGATTGTCTTCCCTGTAGCCTCGTGATGTAGACACAAGGCTGTACTGGAGAGCAAAACAAAGAGGCCAAAGTCCAAAGCTATGTGATCTTTCATGGAGCAACTTCTGTGACCTCAAATGGTGGCAAGAGAACGATACCAGCAGGGCGCCCTAGGTGAAGCCAATCCAGTTACATCTATATCAGGGAGGCAGGTCTTGGCTGTAAGGTCATCTCAATACTACTGATAGTGGGCATTCCATGACTTCACTTGCCCCAACATCGCCTTTGAACATAGACTATGACAACTGGGAGGACCATTATAAACCATCCACAACAGTGGTTCTTAACCTAATGCTTCTTTCTAATAAGAAAAAAAAAATTTTACTCCTCCCGTTATCCTGAAGTAGGAAACATAGGTGATTCAACCCATCTACATATGTATTTAAAAAATAACATCGTGTGATCAAAAGAGTGAAAAAGGGGGACATTATTTATTCTAAAACAATATTTATTTCTATATGTAAAGACTTGGGTAGAAATATATAAGAAGACAAACCTGTCCCAGCAAACTTTCAAAGCCTCTTCCAGAGGGCAGTACGAGCCCTGGTGAGAACCTCTGCTCTGTGCTGGCCTCAGTTCCCACGTGGGCAAAGCCGATCCCAGAGAAAGGAAGGATCCAGTCATGCTGCCTTTCCTCTGTGGGTCACAACAGCCTTTCAATGAGCTCCGCTTCGAGTTTCCAATCAGAAATGATCTGGAACTCCAAGGCTAGTAAACCAGGAAGTGCATGTTCTTTTTGGTAACTCTTGTGACCTTATAGCTCAGTGATTAAAAGCATGGGGTTTGAAGTTAAAATCTTTGTATTTGGGCTGCCACTCAACAGTAACATGACCCTGTGCCAGATACCCTATCTAACTCTATTTTCTCCTGTGTAAGTTGGAGATGAGCTAGTATCTACTGCATGGGATTATTATAAAGTATGAAAGTGGTCTGACACAGTAAGCCTCAAGAAGCGGTGTGATTGCTTTTAATATTAGTGGCAGACCATTAACTGCTCCCAGCACTCTGTTGATGCAATTGTCACAACTCCATTGCCGCTGCTGCTACCACCACAACCTCAGTATGGAGCATATTTTCCTTTTGGTAACACTCTTTTTTTGAAAAACTTTTATTAAAAAATTTTTATATTGGAGTATAGTTGATTAACAATGTTGTGATAGTTTCGGGTGAACAGAAAAGTGACTCAGCCTTACATATACATGTATCCATTCTCCACCAAACTCCCCTCCCATCCAGGCTGGCACATAGCATTGAGCAGAGTTCCCTGAGCTATACAGTAGGTCCTTGTTGGTTATCCATTTCAGATATAGTAGTGTGTACATGTATGTATACCAAACTCCCTACCTCTTCCCCCATCTTTCTCCCACCTGACAACCATAAGTTCATTTTCTAAGTCTGTGAGTCTGTTTCTATTTTGTAAATAAGTTCATTTGCATCATTTCATTTTAGATTCTTCATATAACAGGTGCCATACGATATTTCTCCTTTTTTAACTTACTTCATTCAGTATGATAATCTCTAGGGCCACCCATGTTGCTGCAGATGGCAGAGTGATATTCCATTGCGCCTATGTACCATACCTTCTTCAGTAACACTCTCTTGACCAACCTAACCTGATCTGTTCTCTAACACATACGATTGTGTGTGAGGCAAAGTATCCTGACTACTCTGGGTTTTGTTCTTTGCTGTGCAAATAAGGTCTGAAGGATCAGGACAGACAGCATGTGAGGGTCACCTTCCAGAGTCCCATTAGTGCATTTCTCAATGCTTCAAAGCCAGTGTCACAAGAATAAGCCCAAGGATCTCTCCTTTCCTACTTTCAAGTGATTTCCTGTCAACCTCCCTTGTTGCAACAGTCTTTGTCTCCCCTTCTTTGTCGACATTTTTAATCCTGCTGTGCTGAGAGCCTTCACCATTCATTCCAGGAGGCCTTCATGTCCTTATGCAAATAAGACTGCTGGTAGCTTACCCTTCTCATCGCAAAGTTCCTGAAATCAAAAATTGGATTTGGTCCCCATCATGACCCTTGTCTCAGTAATTTGGATAAACCCTATGGTTTCTTTCAACAATAATGAACCCCTGATTTGAGGTTTAGCCAGTCTGCAAGCCTGCAAGGCTCACTCTCATCAGTCTGGAGTCTTACCACAGTGTAGATGCAAGGTACAATTAGATATAGGTAGGGGTCTTGGACCTTGGCAAACAACTGACTTCCACAAACAAGTATGTCCCTCACACAGCTGTTAAGACACCTGAACACACACTCGTTCTCCAACCCTCCCTGTCCTCATGTGAAAACACATTTCCCCAACAACTAGTGTAAACAAGAGATCCTGGGAAGCGTTTGTAAGGAGTATGTGTGAGGGAGGAATACTGAGTTTCTCCTCTTCAATTTATGCTGAGGTTAGACACCTACGTGAATTTTATATCTGTCCCTATTATTATAACCCCTAAGGCCTAAGGAGATTAAAACAAGATTTTTTTCAATATGATTTCTCAAGTTTCTTTTTCACAGCTCTGAGAATATCATGCTACTAGTAGCCCTCAGGGTATCTGCCAGCGTTGTGCTGGTGATTACTGTGATGTTTCAATCACAGCAAAGCACAGGGATGGGGAGAAGCATACACACATGTACTCATGGATGAGTGTGTGCATGCACACACGCACTTGCACAACCCAGCATAAAGCTATAATTCTCATATTCTCATTGTACACTCAAAAATAGCTCCTCTAAACCCTTAGAAATTCTTAGACAAAAGAGGAATCTTAAGCTCACTTTTTATGTTTGAAATATGTAAATCATCATTATTCGAGCTCCTCAAGCATGCATTATCTTATATATTTGAACTGAGCATTCTTGGATGGAACTTCCCTATCAAAGACATTATATAAAATGAAAGAGAAATAAAGTGGAACACACTATGCAAGCAACCACGGACACGTGTATGCAAACAAACACCACACACACATACATACACTCCAAATCATTATCAGAATTATCAGGAACTCATAATTACGAGGATGTGTAAAAACAGAGATTTAAGCATAGTGTAAATTGTATGTGAATAGGAGCCTGGTGGGCTGCCATCTATGGGGTCGCACAGAGTCAGACATGACTGAAGCGACTTAGCAGCAGCAGGAGGAGGACAAAGCTATGAAGTCAAGATTTCTGTGGGTTTTATAAAAGTCAGGAAATCAACAGAATATTGAAGAAGATAATAGCAGTAGATAGAGAAGCTAGCTCTTTTAAATCCACATAAGTCAAAGAACAGCACACACTACTATTGAAACAGCACTCTCCATCTCTAATCACATCAGTCTTCCATACTGTCTTGATCGCTCCTTGTAGTCACTTAACTGGTTCTTCACCCTCCCTGCAACCTCCAATCACTCAGTACCTCCCATTTCATTTGAATCATGACCATATGATTTGACCACAACAGCCTCCCTTCCCAGGTCACACTCTGTGGTCAGCTAATTTAATGGTGCCCTCCTCTCTACTTTCTGCTCATGTTTCAGCAAAGTCCATTCCAACTACGTATTTGAATTCCTGGCTACGGGCAGTAGCAGCCCAGCGTGATGGTCAAGAGCTCCAGCTCTGGAGTCAGACAGAACTGGAGTTAAACCCCACATGCCACTCTATGATCCTTGGCAAGTTACATAATTTCCCTCAGCCTCAGTTTCCATTTTCTGAAAAATGGAGAGGTAATACTAGCACTGAGCCCACAGAATTGGTAAAGATAAATATCATCCATGTGAGAGGTGTGTGGCCCAGAGCAGGTATTCAGTAACTAGTAGCCGTCACCACCACCACCACCATTCCTTTCCCAGTGTGATGAAACTGTCCAGATGACCCTTACCGTTTAACTCTGAAACATCCCACTTATAAAATCCATGGAAGTAAAGAAGCTTCTTTCAACTTCCGATTTCACTTCAGTTGCTATCATACACCCCAAGTCTTCCATAGTTGTACTAAATAATTCTAGGACTTTTCTGACAGTTACATGTCTGCCCCCATGGGTCCAAAGAGCTGTGATGTAGTAGGTTCTGGCCCTTGGGATACTACAATGAAAAGTAAACACTACTTGCTACTGGGACCACACACAATGAGAAATTCCTCAAGAGGAGGCTGGAGAACTATCAAGAGGGTGCTGACAGCCAGACTATGGCAAATGTCTGCTATACCCAGGAACGCAGTGTGAAAGCTACCAACCTAGACCCTAGGAAGACAAATCCTAATAAATGTTGACCAACTTCTCCCTTCTCGCAGCACCCCCGTTCCACACTGAAGAAAAGTAGCATAGCAACAGAATCCTCACATTTTAGGACATTGTCTTAGGAGTTCAAGAGTCTGACTCTCTCATGGGATCTCCTCTCCATGCAATCGCTTCCATGAGGCTTGACAGGTATCAGCTGTATTCTTTCTCTCCCTTGTCTCTCTCTCAGTTTGAGTCCTTTCATCCTCAGTTGTTAGATATTTACTCTGGTAGCAAGACAATACATGTCAGTCAGTGGGAAGCAGATTAAAAGATTAAGGCAACAGAGTAAGATAGCCAGAATCAGAGTCAGAGCTTAGACCAAACCTTAGCCCAGCAGCCTTGCATCTCATGGAATAAAAGTCTATTTGAGTTGTGAGTGTCCCTTGATAAACAGGTGTTGTTGGAACTCCTCCTATGTCCCTCGGTCCTTTCCATGTGTTTGCACTGAGTTCCAACTGCCAGTATCTGCATGACTGCTTGAGGGCTCTTTTCCCAGAACTATAGATCTCTATGCTACCTATACATGCAACAATTTAAAAAATGCCAGTGAATTCCAGGAGAGGTAAGATGTGGCCCATAAGTTGGTGTACAACTACTTCAGCTCCCTTGCCTGTTGGGTGGGATAATTCTGAGGTAAATGTGTTGCACCATTTTCCAGAGGTTCCCTATATGATTAAGTATTAGTCCACCACTATGTTAGCCAGCTTAATAGCATACCCTTTTTTAAAAAAAAGCTTATTGATGTATAGTTGGTTTATAGTATTTGATAATAATCTATATGGGAAAATAATCTGAAAAAGAAGATATATGTATATGTATTCATATATCACTGTATACCTGAAACTAACACAATGTTGTAAATTCACTTCACTGTATTGTAGATTCACTTCACTGTACACCTGAAACTAACAATATTGCTAATCAGCAGCATACTCTTTATTGACTGCCTTTTTTTCTTTTTACAACTATCCCATTCCCTTACAACTGTTACCTGCAATTCCAAACAAACCATTTTCATTCAATTCCTTGTCTCAGGATCTGATTCCTAGAGAAACTAAGCTATCCTTGAGTCAGTCGATAAAGAACCATAAATGAGACAGAATCTTTCCCAAAGTGTTTTTGCTATTTTATGTTACAATAATTTATATAATGAACCTTTGGATCTTATGTCATATCCTATTGAGTCCTTATCAGCCAAATGGGATATAGAGAAAGTAACTATAGATCTGATATAGTACAATGTACTTAGATAATTTCCTCTTGAGAATATTAATCTTCTAAATGTAAGAAATGTGGAAAATCTTCATTTTACTATGAAATGGGAATGGTGGGATCAAGGGTCATTTTCAAATATTGGCAAATTAAGGGAATGAAAAAAGCCATCCCTAATTACTAAAAACATAAACTTTCTCTGAATAATCCAAATGAATGCAGAAATGCTTGACATGATTTATTTGAAAAAAATTTTTTAAATATTAAGGATAAATATTTCTGAAACAAGCCAAATACATTGTAACAGTTTCAACAATAGCTGAATGACAAAATCAACAACAAAAATAAAAACCGTCATTTTTGAGTATTTATGTATAGACAGTTTGCTAAATGTTTTATGTACATTATTTCATTTAATCCTCACGATCATTCTTATAGGTATTATTTTTTATTCCCATTTTACCCACAAGAAAAAATGAGGCACAGAAAGGTTGAATAATGTTTCCAAGATCAGAAGCTAGTAAATGGTACAAACAGGATTTGCAATCATGTTTTTCTATTCCAAAGTGTTTGCATTTTCTAATTTACCTCTTTGCTTCTCACTCATACACATTTTTCTTGCTATTATAGTTCTCTTCATGTGTTTATTACTTTAAATAATGATCAATTGTAAAATGCAGAACTAAATGTGATTTAATATTTCAACCTTAGAATAATTTATAACAACTTTATGTAAATAAATTCAGTCATGAGACAAAATCCTTAGTTCACGTGTCTGATCTGGGAATCATAAATTATAGTTGTCATATTCACAATGAGTCAAAAGCACATCATATGCCCAATCAGGTCTGTACACTCCGTATACTGGGCTTTTTAAAAAGCCAGTATTTTCTTTCTCTTTTTGGCTGTGCTTGGTCTGCATTGCTGTGTGGGCTTTCCTCTCTATGGTGAGCAGGGTTCCTCTCTAGCTCTGGTGCATGGGCCTCTCTTTGTGGTGGTTTCTCTTGCTGTGCAGAACAGGCTCTAGGACGCACGGGCTCGGTAGTTGCAGTCTAGGGCTCGGTAGTTGTGGCTCCTGGGCTCAAGAGTGCAGGGTCAATCATTGCTGTACAGAGGTTTAATTCTTCTGCGGCCTGTGGGATCTTCCCAGATCAGGGATTGAACCCATATCTCCTGTATTGGCAGGCAGATTCTTATCCTCTGCACCACCAAGGAAGCCCTATACTTGGCTTTTTGACACTGTCAAGTCGGGCACGGTTTACACTTTTGATATGGCTACTGAGTTCCAAATTGTCACATTCCTGATTCAGGACCTAGCAGAGGGCCTTGCACACAGTAGGCTTTCAATAAATGGACTGAACTGAGTCCCAAGTTTCCTTACTGGTTTCCAGGCCCAAGGCCCTCGCCTAAGTTTAAAACTATAATCAACCCAATCACCAGGATTGGAGGCCATTGGTTTCTTCCCTCTGAAGTCAGTGATGAGAAGCTCTTTCTTTGACCTCCCTGCCCTCTAACACTCCCCCACCCACCTAACCCCACCCCATCACCTCCGAAGCCCTGGACAATTTTCAAGGTGTTCTCCTAGGTCCTGGAGCTTGATCTGATTTCTAGGTCCTCAGGTTCCTAAATTTCTGGGCACTGACAAAAGAGCCTCCCTGTCCTCAGAAGTGCTCCATGCCTTCCAGCCCCTTTGCTGTTGTTTGCAGTTTCCCCTTGGCTTGGGATATCCCCCTCCCCCATGTCTTGGCATCTGCCTGGCATCTGCCTAGCTCTTGTCTCAGATTCCTGAACCCTGCCTGAACCAGGTGCAGACGTAATTCCAGCCCCAGCCTCCAGGTGTGCTCCCCAGACCAGCTGGGAGTACTCATTTCAGCCTACTGGGGTCTCCAACCTTGACCTGGCCCCTCAGGTCTGGTGGCTGGCCAGTGTGAACCTAATAAGGAGGCAGAGGGCCCCGAGAGGTCTCCACCAGTATGTCTGTCAGCTGGAGGCCTGGTTCCAGCATGTGCCTGCAAATATCTAACTTATTTATTCATCCTGCCTTTTGTTTGCATTCTTTGAACACAGCAGGTTCCCCCAAATGATTTCAGACAGAACAGAAAGAACCTTGCCATCATCAGTCCATGAGCGAAATGGCAAGTCAGGCCTGTAAATAGGATTCTGACCTTTACTAAGGCTCAGCTGCCTGTAGAGACAGGCACATCCCCCACAGAGCTACAGAGCCCGGAGAGGAGGTTGGGAAGATGGTTTGTGCTCCTCTGGATACATGATGCTCTTTGAAAGGGGGACTAGACTCTTGGTGAGAATCCTGGGGACTCCAAGGGGAGAGCAGTGATATGATGTGTTGTAACGAGGGTCCCACTGGATTTCGAAACTGCAGTTGGCCTGATCCGTGGCAGGCCTCAGCATATATTGTCAACAATTTGCACACTTTAATTTTTTTTTATTGTCTTCTGAAAACTGAGCATGCTTTATGTACTATCCTGGAATACAAAATAGCCAAGGGCTTCAGTGTTTGCCTGAGGTACATTTTCACTTGTGGCTGATGAAAGATAAGTCTGGACCCTCTTCTTGCTACTTCAGCAAGAAGTACTCGCTACTTGCACCTTCAGCTGGAAATGAAAGCTCCAGGTGGTTGGAACCCTTACTCTCCCTGCTAATGGCCCAGCCCAGCAGAGGAGCTCCTTCCTATTAGTGCGCCCTTGCAGAAGGGCATGTCGTCACTTGCCTGGATGCTTGCTGTTTTGTAATTGCCTCACCCTGACCATCAGCCTTTCCCCTCCTCACCAACTCTTCAACTCCCCTGCAGCCCTCACCACAGTCCAAACTTCCACCAGTGCTACTGAAAATTATTAGAGCACGTACATGGTGGTTGATTTCAGCCCTAGAAAAATATTTCTACAAGTAAAACGAGGGTAACCTGTTGATTTTGTTTCCAATATATTGGCATTTTTTCCAATAGAGCTGAATTCCATTTGTTAATGCTGCATTGATTGCACTATTGATTGGAAAGACCAGGGAGGCAGGTTCCCTGAAGCCTCTCTCCACACAGTGAAGCGCAACTTGAATTGGATTACTTTGCTTAGCAAGGGGTCAGCTCTTCTCAGACATCAGAGCCTCTGAGACAGTCCCTTCCATTTTAAGTTACTGATTTTAAGAAAGTTCAGATCCCTTTGAATAATCTGAGATGTGTGAAATAAGGTTAGTCACAGGATTTCCTGCCACCAGAGCTCACAAACAAACTTTCCTCACTTCCTCTTTTTTAAAGTTCAATTTAGGCTCACTGGTCTAGTTGCTTTTGTTTTAGTGGTTACAGTCTCCACCCTGTACCAATAGTTAAAAGGTTTGACAGAATCTCAAGTTCTCTCTTGGCCTGTGTCTCCTTGTCTGTCTGTCTCTCTCTCTTTCTCACATGCACACACACGCTCTAAAGGCATTATATTGAAATAAGACATTCTATCCATGAAAAACTTAGAAAATTTAGTTTCTTCTAGTTTCAGTTTTGGCTTGGCTCTCTCTCTTCTTAACAGGCTTTGTTATCTGTCTTCCATCCACAGAATTTACCATCCTCCCATTCCAGCCTATCTTCTGCTTTGATCCTCTCCTTCCTCCCCAGACGCTTTGGTTTTTAACCCCCACGGAGCTCCAGGCCCTGAATTTTTACTAGCTGCCTGCACATTCTTTCTGTCTGTCTCCCCTGCCCGCCCCCACTCCCACTTTCTCATGTAACCTCATCCTACCTAACCTCTTCATGAAACGAACTTCCCTGTACCATCCTCACACAAGGCCCTAAGCACAGCTAAACTGTGAGCTTCTTGGAAGGGGGGATTGGGTTTTATAAATATGTGTACTCCTAGCATTGTATCAGGCCCTTGATGTTTGTTGAAAGAATGGAGACAAAACAAATGAATCAGATAAAGGTTATCCCTCCAAGGTATGAGAATGAGATGGTTAGATAGCATCACCAACTAAAGGGACATGAATCTCAGCAAACTCCAGGAGATAGTGAAGGACAGGGAAGCCTGGCATGCTGCAGTCCATGGGGTCACAAAGAGTCGGACACAACTTAGCGACTGAACAACAACTCCAAGGTAACAAATTTTAGTTCAGTGAAAAAACACTGTTACCTCAAGGCCATGAAAGATAGAATCTAGTGGTGGGAATTTTAGAATCTCAGGCATGCTTCCCCCACTTTGACATAGCTCATATTCTGAAGATGCCATGTGTAATGGGGCTGGAGATTTCTTTACTTGGAGTTGTAAGTTCTCCATTTTCTCCAGACTGTCCAGGTTTTCCAGTACGATTCCTCTGCTCATCTTAGCCACTGAGGACCAGAACAAGTAATTTATAACTCAGGCTCCCTCCAACATACAGACATTCCAAGCTCTATACTTTATACCAGTAAAGTTTCTCCCAGGTACAGTTCACAAGGCTTAGTTTGAACAGATATAAGGCACAGGTGGATTCTATTCAGATCCATCACCTGGCATTTTTTCTAATCATAGGCCTTTTCATAGTGTGATGGGATTCAGGTTGGTTCACTTTACTTCCATCCACCAGTCCAGGGTGGAGCTATTATCTTTGGTTCTCATTCTGGTTTCTGGAGGTCTACAGGGCTCTGTTTTGTTTGAGCCCTATATGGAACCTATTTGCTTCTGGTAGAACCCACCTCTATGTATGCAGTCTCTGCCTTCATCATCAACACAAGTGGCACACTGACTACTCTGCTCTGTGAACTTTGCTTTTTACCTCCTACTCCGTGCAGCCCACAACACAGGCCTTGCTCTCTCCATGCACTGTCCCATGCACTTTTCTGTCTTAGGAGATTCTACCTGGCATTACTCACCATCATGCCTCTAGGATCCTCACTTTGAATCTTCCTTTTTCCTTACTTAATTTTTTTTTTTTAGTTTTTTATTTTTTTAATTTTAAAATCTTTAATTCTTACATGCGTTCCCAAACGTGAACCCCCCTCCCACCTCCCTCCCCATAACATCTCTCTGGGTCATCCCCATGCACCAGCCCCAAGCATGCTGTATCCTGCACCAGACATAGACTGGCGATTCAATTCTTACATGATAGTATACATGTTAGAATGCCATTCTCCCAAATCATCCCACCCTCTCCCTCTCCCTCTGAGTCCAAAAGTCCGTTATACACAGCTGTGTCTTTTTTCCTGTCTTGCATACAGGGTCGTCATTGCCATCTTTCTAAATTCCATATATATGTGTTAGTATACTGTACTGGTGTTTTTCTTTCTGGCTTACTTCACTCTGTATAATCGGCTCCAGTTTCATCCATCTCATCAGAACTGATTCAAATGAATTCTTTTTAACGGCTCCTTACTTAACTCTTTAGCCAATCTCTTCTCCCTGGCCTACATTCTCCTATCATAGCTTGTCTGCTCTGTAAGTTTTCTTTAAATGCCTCAATTAATAACTTCATAACATACCAACTAAGGGTCAACTTCACCTCTTCTTCCCATTCATGATCTAGCTAAGGGGTCCCTCGACCACCTAACAACATAAGGGCAAGGAATCTGGTCTATGCGCCCACATGTCCCACACAGCAGTAAGCACAGGGCTTTACAAATATCAAATACTCAATGAAGCTTATTGATTTGGTTTTCTTGAATAACATCTCTCATTCAGAGCTCCACAATGCCCATGTTTTAAAGAAAATTTGGATTTACTTCAATTTTACTGGGAAAACACTTAAGGCCCCACATTTATCAACAGAAACAACAATTTCCAACTCTATGCAGTGGTGGTTGGGGGCTGTTCAAGATCACTCTTGAGGGAAAACATGAAGCTTCGCAGTTAGCTAATTGATAATAGAGGGAAACATTTACGCAGTCTATGCCAGAGTATTACAGCGGGTGCAAGCCATAGACAGGAAAACCACTGGCATCACTTTCTGTTTGAGTGTAAGTGGAGACTTGGCAGTGCTAACCCAGGAAGGGGTGCCCAATGGGCAACACCAAATGTCCACCCTGATTTATTCAAACTTTGACTGATTAAATGAAAAGCAAATGTGCTTTCTTCTCTTCGATGAAAAGAATGATTCTGAATTGCCTTAAAGAAGGTATTCCAAGCGTGTCACATCCCAGACAGGTAGAAGTCTACCTCCTAACACTTGGAGGAATTTAGTTTCAGTTTCTGAGTACTTTCCTTGAGTCAGTCTCCCAGGGGATGATATTTCTCCTTAAATAACACAAAACACCTTCACCTTTTAAAAGGACTTGGTTTTATTAAATCTGATTTACAATGAGTACTGTGACAGTTGCCAGATGGCAAATATTCAATTGCTATTGGTCCTTCATAAGTAATCATCATTTCTACAGGAAAGGGGTGCCTCCCTAGTTTCCAATCTTCTTCTAACTGCTGGAGACTTTTAGTCAGTGCCACACAATATCTCAATTATAAAATGTCTTATGTTGCCTCTTGGCAAAATGAATTGTGTAATTCTCCTCTTTTCAGTAAGGCTTGGACCTAGTACCTTCCCACATGTCACAGAGTTGTGC
The DNA here is from genome assembly GCF_023091745.1 of Budorcas taxicolor. Classification (NCBI taxonomy): domain Eukaryota; kingdom Metazoa; phylum Chordata; class Mammalia; order Artiodactyla; family Bovidae; genus Budorcas; species Budorcas taxicolor. The sequence goes on from NC_068935.1 coordinate 40,229,499, forward strand.
ATATGGTAGATAATTAATCACTGATTATGAGTTTCATGTAAAAAAACTTTTTTTTTTTACTCCTTACTATATTCCAAACACTGTGGAAAGCAAAAAAGCTGGGTATATGTTTCACAGGACAAGTCTTTGGCCCTTATCTCAGAGTCCAGTGGGTCAGATGAACATGTAAATCAATGATTACTAAAGTTGTTAAATGTCATAACAGGAGTTTATATGAAGGTGAACAGAAGGACTATGTCAGGGTTAGAAAATGTCACTGGAGACATTTGTTACACACTCTTCCCACTTCATAAAGTAGGCAACAGGAGGAAGAGATTTTTCCAATAAAATGAAAAACCCCAAAATAAGAAAGGTCATGAGAGATTCAAGGAGGAGAAGAAAGAGAAGAGAGCTAGTTCTAGCCAGAACATAGGGTATATGAAAAGGAGAGGAGGAAAAGGATGAGGAAGGGCCAAGCTAAGGAATTCGGATTTCATTCTGAAGGTGAGGAGCCATTGATGAGTTTTGATCAAATGAGTGTCATATTCAGATTGACACTGTTAAATAGTCCACCCCACTTTCATTTCTTAGAGACTTTTTATTTCATATTGGAGTACAGCAGATTAACAATGTTGTAATGGTTTCAGGTGTACAGCAAAAGGATTCAGCCACACATATACATGTATCCATTCTCCCCCAAACTCCCCTCCCATCCAGGCTGCCACTGAATAGAGTTCCCTGTGCTCTACAGTAGATCCTTGTTGGTTATCCATTTCAAATATAGCAGTGTGTACACGTCCATCCCAAACTCCTTAACTATTCCTTCCCCCGTCTGTCCCCCTGTTAAACAGCCCACTTTAGCAACAATATGTAGGACAGAGCAGAAAATCACAATCAGACCAGTTAGGAGACTACTGTAATAATCCAGATAAAAAGCAATGGTGGCTTGGGCTAGGGCCATAGAAGTGGAGATAGGAATTTCAATAGTGGGTAGATTTGAGAAGCGCTATGCAGGTAAAATTACTAGCAGCTCATGACTAGTAGAAGAAAGGGTTTGAAGGAAAAGTCAGACACAAGGATTATAGACCAGGAACCCTGGTAGATGGAGATAGTGTTAATGAAAATTAGGGTGGGATGTCAAGAGCCTAGAAGTTGGAATCGATGTTGAAATGTTTACCACTTAACAGCTATGAGGTTTAGGACAAGTCTCTTTACCCTAGAAACTCGGTGTTCTCACAGTAGAAGCAAAAATAGCTATGACTTACCTCATATACCTATTACAGGAATTAAATAAAGTCATGTATGAAAGTATGCTTTATATGCTGGAAGGCTCGATATACAAATGTTACTTGTTCTTCTGTTGACTCAAAAACTCACATTTCTTGAATCCAACAAAACAAAATCATGACCTTTCCCCTTAGAACCAGATACTGACAGTCTCCATAATGAAAGAAAGTGTTGCTTGTTCGGGACAGGTAGGCAGAAGGGATCATTCAGGTCATAATGACGAGTCAAGATGATAAGTCAATCATCCACTCTCCAGCACCCTCCCCCCATGCTGCCAAGCAGGAAATGGCTGTCAGGAGTTATTATGCAGGGGACAGTTAACAGCCATACTTTTAACATTCCATCGAACCTAGTACTTTGGTCTGTTTTTAGTCACATAGGTAAGGACTCTTTGTTTAAGTCCTAAAAAAGCAACAGCTGTAACTTGGTGATTTGAGATTTGTATATGCCAGCTAATCAGCAGATTTTGAACAAGAAGCAATGTCCTCCAGCTCAAGGAGGACACAAACGTAAATGGTGTTTTCTCTGAACTGTCAATTAAAAGTTTACTAGATAATAATAAGCATGATCTTTCAATTGATCACCAGTGATGTCTTGCCCTCAAACTCCTATCTTGGAAAGGAATTGTACCTTCATTCTCTTCTTCTAAATTGTGATTTTGAGGGAAACTACAGGTTGACCAGATAACTTACACAGTTTCTAGGTGAATAAGTAACATTGGCTTCTGTTCCCAGCTTTGTTACATCTGCTGTCCTTCTACCCTGCTCTGAGTTCTCGTGGTACTAATTCCAGTGTCAAGTCCATACATTGGATTAGACCTCATCTTTCTAAAGTATAGCTTTCAGGTCTCTGTTGGAACATAGGGATCCTCCTGTCTTCCTATATCTCTTGGGCTTATTTCTTGTGTCATTTTAATCAGGTTTATTTCTTTCTAGCATCAGAGACATTTTATAGAGTTTTTATTTTGAGGTGGCATAAATCTGACTCCACTGAAAGCCTTCCAATTGAGAATATATTAAACATACTTGAGAATAAGCGACCTTAATTTTTAATTGATACATAGCAATAGCTAACATTTCTTGATCATTAGTATGTCTCAGAAATTCCACTAAGTGCTTTACATGAATTATCCCATTTAATTCTCAGGGCAACCCTGTATGATAGGTACTATTATTACCTTCAAAGATCAGCAACTTGAAGCTCAGAATAATTAGGAAACTTGCCTAAGGCCACACAACTGGAAAACGGCAGAATTATCATTTGAACCCAAGTCTGTCCGATATCAGAACTTGGTTTCTGAATCACTTTGAGATGCTGTTTATATAATACCATTTCACATATTATTATTGCTGACTAAAAGCCAAATGTGGATGTAAGATAGGCTTTTCTTGCAGCACTGTTCCCTTTTCTCTTCTAGGACCATCCCTACATCAACCCCTATGTGTCCCATTCTGTACCTTGGGATATGGACTACTATCTTCCCATCAAAATATACCAGTCAGGTGTCTTCCTTAATTAAGGCACCTCCTTTCATTACGTGTTAGTGGAAAGGATCTGATAAAGTAATTCATACCTGGGTGCTAATGACTGACAACAATTCATTACTTCTCTCAGATATTTGTTTATTAACAATGGATTTGTGCCTTGAAAGTGAAGTCGCTCAGTCGTGTCCAACTCTTTGCGACCCCGTGGACTGTAGCCCTCCAGGCTCCTCCATCCATGGGATTCTCCAGGCAAGAATACTGGAGTGGGTTACCATTTCCTTCTCCAGGGGATCTTCCCGGCCCAGGGATCGAACCCAGGTCTCCCGCATTGCAGGCAGATGCTTTAACCTCTGAGCCACCAGGGAAGAATTTGTGCCTTAACCCAGAGTAAATAAGAGGAAACAAGAAAACTTCAGATCAGGGTCTCCATAATGCTACCACATAGGTAGTTTGTGATGTCATGGGTACAGAAGGTTGAGCCTGATGCTCATCACCTCTCTGTGAATGAGAAAGCTAATATGATATGTACAATATTTTGCTATTCACTCCAGAGAGAATATAGAAATTAATAAGTAGAATTATTACAGGGTTTATCTGAGGCTACATTAATAATTGTTACCAGAGTCATCAGTAGAGATGAAACTAGCATTTAGACAGGAATTGTATAATTATAAAACTACTATTGGAATGAGATATTTATGGAGCATCCTCTAGGGTCCTCAAAGTATCATTTGGGAAAATCATACTGTCTCTTTGTATAGATGATTATCACTAAAATTTCTTCGTATAACTGCATATACAAAAAAATCTATATAACCCTGAGGAGTTACCATTATATTTGTTTTCAAGTAACAGGGTTGGAGTCATCGTGTAGATTTATCCATATTCTGTTACTCATGTCCTTTGGGACCTGCAATTGTGAAATAGTTGGCTGAGGTTAGGGTTATAGACTATGTCGATGAAACTGAATGAGGCTAACTTAAACAAATGGGAATTGAACCGTCAACTTTGACCTCAGTAATTGCACGCTCTAAACAACTGAGATTTGTCAGCATCTGAATAAGACTTAACAAATTGATTCTTTGGAACTGAAAGTTTCACTTTTCTTTAAGAGCACCTAGTCAACTCAACCCAATAGGTCCAATACATTTAATTTTTAATATGTCCACTGCATACTATGCATCACTGATATATAAAATGTTATACTTTCTCCTCAAATATAGAAATAAATAATACCTAAATCATAGGAATAATTTTCAAAAACCATGTAATAGTTGTGAAAACACTCTAAAGCACAATACATGGTACACCAATATTATTGTCATAATTAGAAGAGCCTATCTTCTAGTATAGAAAACTAGAATCAAAAGTATATAATAACAATTAGATACATAAATGGGAATGAAAGTGTTAAGAAGAGGAGTAACAGGATCAGATCTGTGTTTTTAGAAAGGTTACTTTGGCAGAAGTGTGGAGAATGGATTGGCAGGGGGTGAAGGACACGGGGAGAGTGGAACCAGGAGAGAAAGAAACATTGGCCTCAGGGAGACCAGTTATTAGCATACTGTTGCAAATAGCTCAGGCAAGAGATAATGGATTCAAGAGACATCATAGAGAGTAGAATCAGTAAGTTTTGGCAATTAACCCATTGGTGGGTTGTTGTGGGGAGGTGAGTATGAAGAAGAGGAGAAATAGTAATTCTTCATATCTGAGAAGTCAGAACTATTAAATAGTATATACTATAAACCATCACTTTTCTTCCTCATGTACTGTAAATAATAGAGAAATTCAGTCGGCTCTTCTGTATCTAATGATTGGGCAATCAAATTCTTTCCCTTCCATTTGTTTTCTGTTCCTTCTGAGAGCAGTATCAAGGAGTCACAAATCTCTCATATCTGAGTTTTGTTCCCTGGATCTGGTGTATGGCACAGGGGTACCTTTCATGGGGGCCTGGATAAACGTCCTAGGGAATGGGTTGGTCCCCATGCAGCACTCATTCATGGATGCCAAGAGCAGTCTAGTCAAGTAGAGAATCTGATAATTGACCAAGCGTTAGTCAGAGCTTCCCTGGTGGCTCAGACAGAATCTGCCTGCAATGCAGGAGGACCAGGGTTCGATCTCTGGTTTGGGAAGATTCCCCTGGAGAAGGAAATGGCAACTCACTCCAGTATTCTTGCCTGGAGAATCCCATGGACAGAGGAGCCTGGTGGGCTCCAGTCCATGGGGTCGCAAAGCTGGTAACTGGCCAAAGAGGACTCCAAAAAGGTTCAAGTTGGAGAAGTATACCAAGTGCTAGTTCCTAGGGTGAGGCAAGGCGCTAAGAGGAAAAAATGAATCATGAGGTCAGACATGAGAGCGGACTGAGGAAAAGGTAAGAATGAGTACGAGATAAGCTGGGGTGAATGGTTCAGGACAGCAGCCATGAATTCTGAAAGAATGGGGGAGGCCTGTTTCCATGCAATGTGGGTAGGCTGGTACAGGCAAATACTTGATAGCTTAAGGCACTGAACAAGCCCAGACACTGTATATGGAATCCCTAGTCTCTGCATCAACAGCTGAAGAAGCTTACATTCTTAGAATTCTAGCAGAGGTTCCTATTCCTGTTTCATTTTCCTAAGATTTGCAGTAGAACTATATATTCTCAATATGTAAGAGCACAAGTTTCTTACACCTCCTTCAAATTCATGGGACAGATGATTTGTAATTCAGAAGTCTAAATCCAAGGCTATCTATCTTTTTCATTCTATTAGGTTACTATTTTCAAAGACAAATCCTCTGATTTATAAATACAGGCTACTTCATTAACTGTGTTTAACAGGTAGCAGAAGCTTTGTTACTGACAACTGCCAGGCAGTGACTTGGAACACAGCCCTTGGTTTTTGAATTTGCTGTAACATGATCCAGAGCACATAGCACATATTTTACTTCAAGAGAGATCTCTAATTTTGTTAAACTTCTTGCTCTGGCTGCCACAATCTGTGCATGCTGCTCTAGGCTCTCCAAGTTCATATTGGCCTTGTGGTCGACAAAGAATAAAATAAGGGAGTAGGAAATGCTCAGAAAAAAAATACAGTGACTGTTTCCCCATTCCTCCCAATAGAGTTGTAGTTATAAAAGGGATAAAAAGCTTAGGCAAGAAAAAGCTTGTGAGGGAAAATCCAAGCTGGGAATGGCTCTGTAATCACAGCTGTCTCTGATTCCTTTTCATCTGAGTCTTGAGCTTTGTTCTGCTGTAAGAGTTCTCATTGCCACCACCTTCCCTGGTCTCCAAGAGTCCTCTGATTGCCTAAGCTCTCAGTTACGGGCAATTCCCTTTGGTCTACCAGAAATAAGGGTGGCATTTTTCAGGTGAATGTTTTATTAAGACAGAAAGAGGAGACAAAAGCAAGGAGACTTGGATGCTTAGAACTGGACAGGATTCTTCGTTCTTTGACAGTGATTCTCAAAGTGGGCTTCCAAGGTCAGGGAACTCATTAGAATTGCCAGTTCTCAGGCCCTATCCTCAACTTCTGAATCAGACACTCTGGGAATAACGCCCAGTCCTCTGTCATTTACAACTCCCTCAGGTAATTCTAGTACAGGCTCAAGCTTGAGAACCACTGTTTAAGGGAACTGCAACCTAGTCCTAGGTAGCCTTGACCAGGCTTCTTTTTCTTTCCTTGCGTCAACTATGTTTGGTTCTGTCTGCCTACAGCCTGCTTACTAGCAGCTGACTCTAACTTTTGGGCCAGTGGACTTCATGTGGTGGGCTAGCACATGTACCAAGTATTACTACCACTAATCATTCCAGAAGATTCCAGATTTTTTTGCTTGTTTCTCGTGTGCTCTGCACTATACTAAGCACAGTACACTCAGTGTTTCACTTAATCCTCACAATATCTCCTTAAGGGAAGAATCTGAATCTTCCAAATGAGGAAATGTAGACTCAGAGAAGGTGACCTGCAGAAGGGATGCCAGGTAAAATGAGGCAGGGCCAAGATTTCATACCTATGTGTCTATGACTCCAAAGCCCCCATATGTACAACCTTGATTTCATACTGCCTCCGCACAGCTATGTGGCTCCTGTACCAGGCACCACAGTCTGGGCAGCTTCTGTCATCACATATCAGTTCACTGTCTAGCTGACTCCTCTCCTTCCGCACTAGCTTTTTCATAAATTATACCAGGACAAGTTACTTCACCTCGCTGAGCTTCAGTTCCCTTGTCTGTAGGCTGGAGAAATAACCCTCACCTCAGAGAGTGGCTTTGAGAACCAAACAGGTAAATGTGTGTGAGAGTGTTGTCAACTGTAATAGAAATGAAGGGTATTATTAGCTCCATTCTACAGATGAGGACATGTAAGGTCACTGTGGTTACCTGATTTAGATAAAAACGGTTGGCTTTCCACCAGATATTTGAGGGTGTGAGGAGGCCTCTGCTCCCAAAATATCTCTGCTTGCAACTCCAAGTAGAGAGACAGCCACATTTCATAAATATTCTTTGTAAGATGAATAAGATGAAAATATTCTCAGGTCAGGATATCAAACAGGCAGATATCAAACAGATATTACGCAGGTCAAGGTATCAAACAGATACATTTTGACCAAGAGAGATGAGAATGGCCTAGAACTGAGGCACTGTGAGGAAGTACTGGCTTAGCCACTAGCTGTTGAAACAAGCTTTGGGCAGCCAGAGGACACAGGGTCAGAGTGAGGGGAATGAAGAGAGCAGTCTCTGCTATGAGAAGTAGGACAGCTTGAAGGATTGGGCAGGTTCGCCATTTTGCTGATGGTGCAATTATCCATTTTACCATTTAGATCCACATTTAAAATTAAATTAAAGCCTGCAATTAAAAATTAATAATTTTTTTAAGATGGAAAAAAGGAAAACAAATTTTGAAGAGATTTTTAATTTTTATTATTTTTGTTGTTGGCCGCACTGCACTTTTGCAATATCAGTTCCCTGACCAGGGACTGAACCTGGGTTACAATGCTGAAAGCCCAGAATCCTAACCACTAGGCTACCAAGAAAGTCCCTAAACAATTTTTCATTGCCGTATAATACACTTCAGAACAATCTTCTCTCTTCATTTGTCCCTTTCCCCTTCCTCTGTATGTCAGCTTTCCAAGTTTTTTCATTTTTATCTTTTCATACTTCCTACCGACAGATAAAATTAGTTCTCTGTAACTAGACATTCACTTCAAGACTTTCTACTCCCTTTCTTTTTCATGGTATGCGCAGAGCACATACAATGTTTCAAAAAGGTAGAGGTCAGCAAGCCAAGGGAGGAAGTTGGTGCATTCTGTGGAATCCAGCAGTGTTATACCAACAAGACCCGAGAAGCCCTCAGCAACGCTGGATGGTCTGTGCTTGAGTTTCATAAAGATTGATCTGACCGAGAAGGTATCACGTAAGTTTTCATATGATGGTTTTTACACAGGAGTATTCTTTTAAGCTATTTCTTTTTCCTTGTATGAAATTTATTTTCTCTGAAATATAATTTCTGAAAGATATATGAGCATGAAATAACCCCAAATAAATACTGACTAGAGGCTGGATATTAAAGCAAACCCCCCTACCTGCTCTCTGTGTGGCAATTCACTCTTCTGCAAGTAATGTTTGGAAAAAGATCCATTTCTACAGGGCTAAGCTTTGCTTAAAATAGGATTCTGTGTATCAATGAAGACATTCAAGTATAGCATAAATTACAACCATCTTGAAATGCCCACAGGGAATTCATGTACCATTCCCTACTTATGTCATAATTAAAAGGAAAAGCCACACTTGGCCAAATTTCTGGCCCATCCAGCCCAGAATTTGTACAGGGGGACTCAGAGACATTTTGGTAGTAGGAGTGGAAAGGGTGTGGTGGTCCTCATTAATGACAACCTCAAAGATTACGGATATTTCACAAGATTCTCTTCACAAGCTATTTTGGTTTTATATTCTACCAATATAGTCTAAATCCTTCTTGGAATCTCTTTTCAGCTCAACATGTACTGTTGCTTTAGGTGGTGAGTTCCCTAGGTTTTTCTGCCTACTGTGTAAAGTCTCACTTCCTTTTGTTTGTCTTGGATTTGGCTCTTTTGACTTTAAAGGTCTATTCCGAGTTCCGGCCAGTGAATAGTTCTGATTACTATTTACTCTGTACATACCCTTTATGATGCTTTCATAATGAGGATACGAGTGGGACCTACCTTATAGGTATAATAGGTATTGAAAGATTCAATACATGTCAAGTGTTTAGACCTGTGCCAGGCACAGAGTGAGTACTAAATTAGCACTAATTATTAGTGAACTTTGGCCGTTGCCTCTATCTTCACCTTCCTGGGTTAAAGAATCCTAACACTTTGAGGCTGTCTCAGAATAGCACCTGCTCACTCCATTCTTGAAGTACATTTTCCCTTTCTTAAAACCCCCAGAATTAAATATTCTGTTCCAGACAAGGCTGTATGAGGTTTAATTGTTTTTTCAAAAATAGGATAGTATGGTATTCTGTTTCTAGTCTGTTTTCTATTGACACACAGCATCTTGTTGACCTTACCACCCAAAATGGCCAGTCAGCTGAAATTGTTCTAGAAATACCTACAACTCCTAGGGTCTCTTTCCAGAGCCATAAGTAACAACAGATCTTATTATAGATATTGTATAGTTAGGATTTTTTTAAATAAATGTTTTACCTTGCTGAGGTAATGTATTGTACCTTTTCCCTACTCCCTCAATTTGGAGAGGTTTGCTTGCAACTTATCCTGTGCCAGCTTACCACTTCACTACTGAGAAGAGCTTAGTGCCAGCTACAAACACAGAAACACCACTGTGTATACCTTATTTTACACAACTTACAACATTTAAGTAAGGCAGGGACCATGGGAATCTCAATGCTGACACCTCTCCATCCAGAGAAGCACCCACTTTTTCCGATCCTCCATTTCATTCTGTAAATTAGCTCACCTTTCATGGCAAAACGTATCCCCAAGTCCCATAACAACTCATTTAAGAGCAACAAAAATGTCAACAGTATGGAAGCTTGTCAAAAGCTTTTTTAAAAGTCTATGTAAACTCTATCTCCTGGTTTCTCTTTGTCAATATGTTATTTACTAATAGATTAGTCAGACATGATTTTTCTCTCACAGAGACCCTGCTGTCTTTCTTCCAAAAGGTCATGTTTGACTGTGACTCTAGATTTATTATTTGGCTATAAAACAATGACTCAGAGATTTCCAGATTTTGCTTTTTAAGAAAATTTTTTAATATAATCGTTAAATGTCAGTGCTGGAAGGAACCTTAGAGATGGACCAATTCTCTCCATTTTACAATGAGGAAGTTGAGGCCTGAAAAGGCTCCTGCCAAACTCATTTTTCATTTATCAGTCTTTTAACAATTTGAATAAAATGCTTATTCTAGATTGTGTTGTTAAAATATTTGGGCATATGTTTTCTCTGATGTCTCAAATGGAATGTATTTTCTTACCAGGGAATATACAATAAATATAATTTATAATTTATAGAAACAAAATGTTCTCAAGAACTCTAATATTTTTAAGAGAAGCTTAATATCCCTGGTGGCTCAGAGGTTAAAGCGTCTGCCTGCAATGCGGGAGACCTGGGTTCTGATCCCTGGGTCAGGAAGACCCCCTGGAGAAGGAAATGGCACCCCACTCCAGTTTTCTTGCCTGGAGAATCCCATGGACGGAGGAGCCTGGTAGGCTACAGTCCACGGGGTTGCAGAGTCAGACACAACTGAGCGACTTCACTTTCACTTTTACTTTCAATATCTAATACTTAACTGTTGGCACTTCCTTTAGCTCACAGATTTGCTTTTGATTGCATTATTCCTATTAAGAATTCTACTCCCCAAACATACCTTCCTTCTTGTTATGATTAACATCACTTTGGAAAGCTTATATCATGTTACTGTGTGCCAGGGCTTCCTTCCCAGGTGGTGTTAGTGGTAAAGAACTCACCTGCCAGTGTAGCAGACATAAGAGACCTGGGTTCGATCCCTGGGTGGGGAAGATCCCCTGGAGAAGGAAATGGCAACCCACTCCCGTATTCTTGCCTGGAAAACCCCATGGACAGACAGAGTCTGGTGGGCTACAGTCCATGGGGTCGCAAGAGTTGAACAGGACTGAAAGTGACTAAGCACTAGCACTGGGCACTGTTCTAAGCATATCACATAGATCTTCATTTAAAGTTCAAAGGTAGACAATAGGAATCCACAATGCTTGAAGACAAGAAGTGGATACGTTTGGGCTGGAGGAGGTAATGACTGGATGAGGGCATCGAGAAGACTTCTGGGGTGCAAGCAGTGTTCTGTTTCTTGATCGGGGTGACATACAGGAATGTGCTAATTTTGTGAAATTCACTGAGCTGTTTGGCACAAGATCTGTGTAACTTTCTGTATGTATGGCATACTTCAATAAAATTTAAAGGAAAAAATAACACACATTATGGACCTTAAGTCAACTCGATTAGATAGGTATTATTATTATTACCCACATTTGACAGATGAGGAAACTGAAATACAGAGAACGAAAGAACTTACTGACGATCATGGAGCTAGTGTGTAAACAAGACCGGAATTTGAACTTAAGTAGTCTGACTCCACAGTCCATGTTCTTACTTAGTACACTATATAGCACTTTCCAGGATTTTTTTTTTTCAATAGCAGTTATTTGCTTTCTAATATTATAATGACTTTGTATTTGGTCATAACTGCATTTTGTTTTATTATAGTAACTTTTGTATTTTCCCTCATCATACGTCACCACCTCTTGCTTCAACAACATACATGCACGTGCACACACATCTACACAGGAAAATGCTTTAATAACATACTTTCCCTGCTCTTTCCATTTCTTTTTGTGCCTTTCTGTGTCCCTCAGAAATATCCATGGTGACTTTCCCCATGAAACTTAAGTATATAAACCCCTACCTGAAATTCTAAGAACATTCTCAATGTAGGGGCAACAAAACACCTCCAGAATCCTCACAACTCATCTCTAAGAGCAGAAATCACACTGTGGTTTTCTGTTTTAACCTAAACATTTTAGGGATTCCCAAAAAAAATCACAAAAGAAAGAAAAACATCTTAGGCACTCTGGATTCCAACTGACTCTACCTCTGATTGCTATGTAACCTCTGGGCAAGTCAAAAGGCTTTCATAAATAAGCGGAAGATTTTCAAAGATTCACGAGGGTTGCTGAAGAGTACTGGAGGCCCAGGGGAAGGGGCGAATGTACAGGAGGAAGGAACTACCACTATTTGTGCAAGTGTCTGTTCTGTATTGGATCACATTGGAGAAGTTTATGTTCATTAGCTCAGTTAATCTTCATCATCACCATTTGTAAGAGGCATTCGTAATCCCCATTTTGTAGATGAGGAAAATGAGGCTCAGACAAGTTCACACCACTAATAAGCTCTGGCTGGCTCCAAAGCTCATGTGTTTTCCATTACATTGTATTACCTTTCAAAAAGCTGACGTCCCTTTGCCTGTTCTCAAGTAAAACTATCAAAGAAAGAGAGAAGAAAATGGTGTGAGTAAATATACAACATATTTTTCTTTGAAAAAGTGCTTACTAAGAGAATGCTCTTACTCTTTATACACAACACAAAGCTGCTTTTTGAAGGATGAGAAAGGTGTTTGGAACAATAATACTGATCAGTTAATTCCATTCATCACATTGAATCACACTTTTTCTTTAGTCTCTTTCCTTGGAGAGCACTGAAGAAAAAAAAAATAGTTCAAAAATGTTATGGGTCTTATCAGTTTTGAAACAAAAATTCTCACTATAAATACTGTGTCCAAACAATAGTACAAATTAGAGTAAATTTAATAAATTCAAACTTATAAATCTATGATCCTGTCCATGAGGTATTCACGAGTCATAATATTTTTCAATATTCCATATAAAGTTAATAAAGCACTCTACCCTTGATTCCTTATAATCAATAAAAGCAGAGTGGTTACAAGCATGAATTCTTATTTATATCTTTTTATTTACTTTTTAATTGGGGGAAGATTACAGTGTTGTGTTGGTTTCTGCTATACAACAATGCAAATCAGCCATAATTACACATATATCAGCTCCTTCTTGAGCCTCCCTCCCCTCAACCCATCCCACCTCTCAAGGTCATCACAGAGCACCAGGCTAGACTCCCTGTGTGACATAGCAACTTCTCACCAGCTATCTATTTTACATATGATAGTGTATACATGTCAATACAGACATGAATTCTCATGTCACACTCCCTGGGTTCAAATTCTGGCTCCACTTCTAAGTAACTATGTGACCTTTGCTTGTAGGGTTGTCAGATTTAGCAAATAAAAATGCCAGACAGTCAGTCAAATCTGAATTTCAGAAAATAATATTTTAAAAGTATATGTCTCATCTAGAATTATTCATTGCTTATTAAAATTTAAATTCAATTGGGCATCCTGTTATTTATCTGGCAACCCTATCTTGGATGAGATACTTAATCTCTCTGTGCCTCAGTTTCATCAACTGCAAAATGGGAACGAAATTATGATAGTAGTACCCAGCTCATGGATTGTGGTGAGGATAAATGTTAATTGCAACCATGCCTGACACAGAGTAAGCACTATATAAATAATAGCTTTGATTCCTCTCTTTACATTAATACGAGTTTGACTTGAGCTTCTAGCTTTAAAAAGGACAGTGAAAGAACTACTTTATACATAATTTACTATGTGCAGAACCAAAGTAGAAGAGTGATCCTGAAGCGTATTGTTATGCATACTCACACTGAATACCTTACTCTTTTCTTAACTAGGAAACATATTCAATAAATAGCCCAGCATTTTACAACCCAGATACAGTTTCTTCTGTTATTGTTCATACTAATGACCTTTCCATACAGCAGTAACCTTTTATGTTTTGAGAGTCTGGTAAAAAAAGAAAAAAAATAATCTCTTTTTAGCATATGTTTCATGAACTAAATCCATCCTTCACAACATACTAAGCACTCATTTCTCTATATTTGCATAGAAGGATTCTGTATACTGTTGATGCAAAAGTTACTTTAAAATTTAAGAGCTGGTATATTTCAGTTTCTTGTAACACCTGAGAAAAACCCAAACACATAATAAAATGCATTGTACAAAATATTTAAAATGTAATCTATTTGTATCTGCTTTCATGATCTCAGATTGTAAATGTCTACCACTATTTTCACAATTTATATGAAAAGCATGATTTATCTGTGTTAATTTCAAGTTGGCATTTGGCCACTTGAATGCTTACCTTCACATATGGTTAACTATAGGGATGTGTGAAGTTTCATAAAAGGTCAATAGCACAGAAAAACTGGAAGAACCAGAATGGTATGAATGATTCTGAAAAATTGAAGAAATATTAACTAAAGTTGCTGTGCACTTTCACAGCAGGCAAACAACATGATTTTGCCAGTAATCTGTGCTTTAGATTGCAATAAATTGTCCCTGTTTTTCTTTTCATTGTAGAAGACACTAACTTGGCTCCATGAAACCAGGCATGCATGTCATCTCCCACCTCATTTTCTTTTGAGTGTAGGAGGGGAAATATAATACAAACTGTTCTGGCGCACAATAATCTATTTTACAGTTGCATGCAAGAAAACCATCCCAGAAAACTTGGCAACATAGCATTCAGATCTCTTCACATCATTTCTGTCCTTTGCTCATTCCTTTCTTTATTGTCACTATCATGCATTCAAAGGGCAATCTATGTATGCAGGGACACAGCAGAAATATTTAGTAATATCATCTTATGGACATGAGATTACCAATCATTACTTTGAAGAAAAGTGTATAGTTTTTGCAGATAGATATTATGTCGGTAGGCATGACATCATTTGACTGGACCAAAACATAGAATAGTTATTCAAGAAGTGACTTTCTAAATAGGAAGTGAACGGTCCCAACTTGATTTCTATTTTTTATGCCCTGTATTGACTTCTTGCCATGAGGTTACAAAGCATTTCTCTTTGCAATTCTCAGATGTGTATCTGCAATCTGACCTCTTGTTATTTTCAACTGCCTTCTAGACATCTCCACTTAGACATCATACAGGCACCTCAAATTCAGTGTCCCCAAACTAAACTCCTTATCTTTCCTTCAAACCTGGTCCTCCTGCTGGATGCCCTGGCTCAGTTCCAGGCATCAAACATTTACCCATTTCCCTAAGCTTGTTGTCTCTGGCATTTTAAAATTCTCCCTCTGGTCTTGTCTACATCCAATCAACCAAATGCTGTCGGTTTCACCTCCAAATTGCTTCTGGAATCTATCCCCTCCTCTTCACTCTTACAGCCATTAATTTAGTTTAATCCTTCTCCTGTATTTTTACAATGGCTTCCTAATAGACTCGTAATAGGTCCCTCTGCTTCCAGTGTCTCCTATATCCAATTTATCCTATATATACTAAAGAGAGTGTTGTTGTTTTTTTTTCCTTCTTGAAAATACAAATCTGGAGCAAATTCCCCTCTTTCTTGAAACCACTCAGTGCTCCTAGGAGCCTACGGGATCAACTCTAAAGTTTTTGGCATGGCAGACGAGGCTCACAGTCTACCCCTCACTCCTCCTTTCAACCTCATTGCTGGGTTGTCTCATGTAACAGGCCTCTGCTTGTTGTTAAACCAAACTACCAGATCGTCCTCAAAGACAGCTTGTCATTCCTCTGAGCTAGTGGTTTATAACCAAGAGGACATATCATAATCTTGCCTGGGGAGTGTTTTTTTTTTTTTAATAAAATACAAATACCCTTTCTTCATCCCAGACCCACAAAATCAGAATCTATACAAATAGAGCACTATCTGTAATGTAACTAGGTCACCAGGTGATGGGAACACACACACCTCGCTCAGGCATTTGCTCATGCTGTTCCTTCTATCTGGAATGCTCTTTCTTCTCCACTCCCTTTCCCCATTTCTCTACCTAGCTACCTCCTATCCATTTTTCAAGGCATAGTGCAAATATCACCTTTTTTGAGAAACCTTCCAGGATCTACACAAATAAAATGAATTGCTCTTTGGTGCCTGTTGCTGTAACCTTTTTGAAATTACTTGCTATTATCATTCTGCATCACTTTGAGTGCTCCTTGTTTTTTTTTAAATTTATTTTTAAAGTATTTTACACAGTTTTTAAAGGTTGCTGAGTGCTGCTTGTCTTTTGTGTGTGCGTGTGTGCTATTTCTTGAAAGAAAGCAAACTCTGCATTTCTTTCTACTCCAAGCACTTAGCACAGTTATTGGCACTGTGCTCAAGAAGTATGTGAGAAAGCAAAGAAGGGAAGAGAAGAGAAAGGAAAAAGGGAAGGGTGGTGTAGCCTAGACTGGTTCTGGAGCCCAAGTGAAAGTATATAAAAAAAAATTTCCATCTTCCATTTCTCAGCAAAAATCCCCTGTTGCAGTCTGTAGTTGCACTCTTGTAATGCGCCTCATGGTGGAACATACTAAATTCTAACTAATCTGAAAATATCGATTTGGTACAGAAAAACAAATGAGTAGTGTGGAGCTTTGCTTGTCTACAATGTTGAGTTTCTGCCCCAGAAATTACTGGTAGTCCCTGATAACGGCCCTGTAAAGACTGCCTGCTATTCTCCAGTTCTGTTCATGTTCTCTGAGTACAGAAGCAATAAAACCATGGCAGCTTCTACCACAGGGTGACAGAACCTCAGTGAGCGAGTTGAAGGGTAATTTTTACACAGCTGCCTTTCTTAGAGGTCCTGGCGATAACTTCCTTTTCCTCAGCGTGAGCTGATGGCATAGTCACTTCCTATTCGGTCTCAACTGCCAGTTTTTTTTTTTTTTTTCCTGTTTTTAACTGCCACCTTTGACTAGACTGTTTTCTCAAGAAGCCTACAAATTAAAGAACAAGTGGTCAATTCAATACATTTCAAAAAAAGTTAATTCCAAGGGGGAAAGTATCACCCATATTGGTTGCCTAGCATCGTTTCATGGTGACCCATGAATGGTTCTCCTGTGACTAAAATATGCACTCTGGAGAGTACAAAGAAGCTACCTGACTTCATTACAACAAAGAGCCTAGTCTCCCAAAGAATCTCTTCTAAGAAACTCCCCAGTCTCCTCATGTACCCTATAGCAATACAAAACACAATTATAGGATGAGTGGTACAGCAAGCACTGGTCTGTCATCATTGAGGAGACCGTGAGTGAAGGTTGGCAAACTTCTGAGGCCTTTCACCTTGGATCCAAGGCCTCTGATGATCAACAGTGAGACCGCGTGAGTTTAGGCAGGCAGCAAAACTGGAACCAGGAAGTTCTTTCTTATCCTTCTATCTTTCGACTTCTATCTCTACATGTGAATAAAATGTTCGGGCCAGGTCTACCTCTCGGTTTTGGAACCAATTGGTAAAGGCAAGAAGTAATAAGCTCAATTCTTTTCATATCTAAATGCAAATATTTTGAAGCGTATATGTAAAGAAATGTTCTAAGCAGGAAACCGCTTAAACAGCATCTGCTTCCACCCACCTCCTCTGTTGCTCTACTCCCCTTAGTAGCATCAGGAAGTAAAGCTAGCAAGAAAAGTCAGCTGTGCTATTAGTATGGCAGAGTACTGTGTGAGCCCCCAAAAGTGCACAGTTATTCAAGAGAATTAAGCAATTACACAGGTTTAATTCTCCTTGACTAAGAATTGATTCAATCTGTTTTTCATTGGGATGCTTTGCTGGAATGATAGCGAGGCTTCAACATCTGCAAGAACTATTATTATTTTGTGGTTTCCAATTTGATACCCACAGAGAGTAAAGAGAGTTACAGTATCACGTACACATTTACAAAAAAAAAAGAAAAAGAAAAAGAACCAGTGAATGGTATATTTCCAAATATTAAGAGAGTCTGGTAGCTTACATCAAAATATTCCTATCACTGGATGGCGAGGTTCTAGAATTACCCGGATAATTTCCTGTAGTTTCAAATACTCAGATAATTGAAAGAAATTCAGATACTTGTATCAACTTCTCTTACACTTCAGACACATATGAACTTTATCCATTTTAATGTAGTCATTAGTCTTAAAATGTGATAGTCAATATGAAACCCTACCTTTAAATTCGATAAAGTGGTGTAAAAGGTCAAATTTATCTCAATGAGGTAATATATTTGAAGGCTCCCAGGTAATGCCCTGTACATTAGAACATGGCCCCATGATAAAAATTTTAAAACACAAATCATTAAATTTTTCCTAAAGTTATTTTCTGTTCAATAGTAGTTTTCATTAAGTAGTAGTCACTCGTTGGTGGCAGATGATCTATAGTTTATACAAAGGTAGCTTAAAAATACTGCTTTGTTTCCAGTACTCCCTTGATGTGGCCCAGTATCCTGTGGGATTGTTTGTTTTAACCCCACCCACCACACTGAACTGAAATATTCAGGGAACAGGGATTCTTAGAGTCTTGTTACCTGGTTAGTAACCCCTAATGCAAAGAGTATAGAGCATGGTGTTTCAAACGCAGGCACCACTGACATTTAGGGCTGGCTAATCCTGAGTTGTAAGGGCAGCCCTGTGCATCAGACTGGGCTTCCCTTGTAGCTTAGTCAGTGAAGAATCTGCCTGCAGTGCAGGAGACCTGGGTTCGACCCCTGGGTTGGGAAGATCCCCTGGAGAAGGAAATGGCAACCCATTCCAGTATCCTTGCCTGGAAAATCTCATGGACAGAGGAGCCTGGTGGGCTGCAGTCCATGGGGTCACAATGAATCAGGCACAACTGTCTCTGACCTCTACCTGCTACCAGTAGCACCCTTCCCACCCCCTAATTTCTGACAACCAAAAATGTCTCCAGGAAGCAAATTTTCCCCTGGTTAAGAGCCATTGTCCTAATGCATGACCCCATTATTGCCTACATTAAAGTTTGGCCACTTTTGTCTATCTACACTTTAGCTATGGGCCCAATCCACTCAGTAAATATTTATAAACATAGGAAAAATCAAATATTTAATATTGGGGGCATGACAAATGTCAAGAAACTGAAGCCACAGGTTGTTAATTTTAATTATTAACTTCTGCTGGGCTCAAGGATACAGTCTAACTTGGAATTCACTGACTTTGCTTAATATATAATTAAGCAGATAATTAGTATATAATTTTACTTTATTTATATGGCTATTAAGTATTCATAGCCACTCAGGTCACATCAATTAAGCAAGTACCAAATCTGATCTCAGACACTATGTCACACCCTCTGGGGCTACTCAGAACATAAGATATGGTATCTCCCTTCAAGCTGTGGGAACACATTGTAATATATTATCAGACTCTAGGCTGACATTTTGGAGTAAAAATATTCATGTGCCCTTTTGTGTGGGGGATAACAAAAGCATCCTTGAGTTTCTTGTCATTTGTTTAAATTAAGAAAGAGACACATGAAAAAGCATAAGCAAATTACAAGTTCAGTTCAATTCAGTAGCTCAGTCGTGTCCGACTCTTTGCGACCCCATGAATCACAGCACACCAGGCACTCCCGGAGTTCACTCAAACTCATGTCCATCGAGTCAGTGATGCCATCCAGCCATCTCATCCTGTGTCATCCCCTTCTCCTCCTGCCCCCAATCCCTCCCAGCATCAGGGTCTTCTCCAATCAGTCAACTCTTCGCATGAGGTGGCCAAAGTAATTACAAGTAACTCCATGTAAAAACCCAAGAGATATCTATCAATAATAACAACAACAAAGAGTTTATTTAATAGCACAAAAGCTAGAGAAAGGTAGAAAGTTCAGCAAGATCTCAAACGCAGTGTTTCTAAGGAAATGCCTCGATAGTTCAGGTCTCAAAATGTAGCATTCAGTCTTCCACATGCTTATATAACTCTAGCACAAAATCATGTCAGGAAAAGTCACTTCTTACATATGTTTACATTATTTATTAAAGTTATACAACTTGCCCTTTTAAGTAGTTGTGAAATTAAAGTAACAGAAAAGAATTTAGGAGACAGAAAAATGAGAGTTGAACCAGGCTATCAATAAAACACTATACCAACTAGCACTATACCAAACTCAGCGAAGAATTGAAAGGAAATCCATCCGTTCATTCATTCAATGAATATCTACTGAGGGTTTCCTGTGTGCCATACATTGTTCTAGGCTCTGAGGATACTGCAATGAACATAACCAACATAAATCTTGCCCTCAAAAAGCTGACATTCTATCCAAATAATTCTTATGTAAGAGAAGCAAATGAAATGCATGATATAAGAGAAAAGAACTACAATGTGAGTGCTGCTCCCACCAACATGCAATAGGAAGAGTCTGAAAGAAGGCTTGTAGCAACGCGGAAGAATCAGTGGGGTTGGGACATGAGATGGGCCTTAAATGATGGAGCTTGATTCAGACCCTTGCTACTGAAGGTGTGGTCTAAGAATCAGCACTATGGTACCACCCAGGGACCGGTTAGCAATGCAGAATCTTGGACCCACTCCAAGCTTGCTAAATCAAAATCTGCACTTTAAAAAGAATCCCAGGGAACCGCTATGGAGTTTACATGACACTGTAGGTTTCTGGTCAGGCTGGCATTAAGTGTGAACTGGGATGGTGGGAAATCCAGACTGGATTGAGGCCTATCGTCAGGTTGGAAGTACGGAGGGCCTGGAGTTGAGGATATCCTTTATCATCTGAATGGATACAGAAAGTGTGCTGTATATACATGCAAAGGAATATTATTTGGCTATAAAAGGAAATCCTGCCATTTGTGACAATGTGGATGGACTTTGAGGGCGTTATGCTAAGTGCAATGTCAGACAGAGAAAGACAAATACTGTATGATCTCACTTACACAGGGAATCGAAAAAAATACCAAACTTACAGACACAGAGGGTAGATTGGTGGTTGCCAGGGGAGGGTGATGCAGGAAACAGGTAAAGGTGGTCAAAGGGCTCAAATCTCCAGTTAGAAGATTGTTACATTCTGGGGATGTGATGTATGGCACTGTGACTTATAGTTAACAATACTGTTTTGTATACTTGACAGTTGTTAAGAGAGCAGATCTTAAAGGTCAGAAGGACCTGAGTTTGAATTCCCAGCCCTCCCACTTCTTAAATATGTGATATTTGGGTCAAATTATTCAAGCTCACTGAGCCTTTTTTTGCATTTCAGTAAAATGGAAGAAAGGTAATATGACCTCAGAGGGCCCTTGTGAAGATTCAGTAAGGTCACACACACACACACATACACACACAGAAAGGTAATATGACCTCAGAGGGCCCTTGTGAAGATTCAGTAAGGTCACACACACACACACACACACACACACACACACACACACACACAGCACTTAGCGGTCCCTGACAGAAAATGGAACTCATTAACGATAGCTAAATATATTGATAACAATGACATGCTATCTTTTGAGACAGATTCAAAAGGAACAAGAGAAACATTTCTCGTCTGCCAGAGCCCCAACACCATGGTGGGTACAGCCCTACAATAACCTGCAAGTTAGGGAACTCCATCCTCATTTTAAACTGGCATTTGTGGTTTCCCAAAGGTGCCTTCCTAATGAGATGACTGCAATTGCTATTATTATTTTTTTAATCTCGTTACTGTTAGGTTACTCTCCGAAGAGTCTGCCTCCCTGCTGGAGTGGAACTTCAAATGGGGTGGAGGCAGGGACTTGCCGAAACCACTGCTCTGTATGCTGAATTCAATAATACGTCCTGCGAATGACCCAATCTCATTTCCCAGGCCTCTATTTCCTCATTCATTTTTCTGCCTAGGTGCCATCTGTTTTCCAACTTCCGTCTCTCTTACACGTGCTCGTGATGCGGAGAAGCCCCAGTCTGGTCGCCCTCCCCCTCAACCGCCCAACTGGTAGCCCAAGAGGTAGGGGTAACCCCAGTTCTAAGGCACCTGAAGCCTGACGGGGGGCGGGGAATCCGGAAAGAGGAGAGCGGCCACGGACCCCGCCCAGCGGCGCGGCCCCAGCTGGGGACACGCGGGGGAGAGCAGGGGTCCGCTGGCTCGGACTCGGCGGCTCTCTGCGCCCCCGCCCTCGACCACGTCGAGGACTCGAGAAGGAATTCCGACGCCCGCCAAGTTTCAACTCAACACTTCTCCGAGGCTGCGCCGCCCGTGCCCTCGCAAGCCTGCCTGCAACGTGGCCGCGTCCGGGACGCCCTCGGACCCCGCGGGTCACCCGAACTCTTCCCTTCTCTCTCCAGGCCGAGCTGTGCTCCACGCCCTCCAGTCCCCGAGCTCTCCTCTCGGTGGGCCAGGAGAGCCTCCCTCTTCTCGGGCTCCAGGAGCCCCAGCCGAGCCCCTTCCCAGCGCAGTCCTAGCTCTCCTGACACCGCCCGGCGGCGGGGCGGGGGCAGGGCCAGCGGCGGAACCGCCCCCAACCGCCTCCCGGGCCCGGCGAGCGGGCGGGTGGCTGGGGCGCCTCCACCTCCTCTTCCTAAAGCGGCGAGGCGCAGACGAGCGGCATCACTGGAGCCCAGGTCCCGGCCACTGCCACACACGGCGTCGGGCGCTCAGGAGCAACAGCAGCGGCAGCGGAGGCGGCGGCCAGAGCGGCGGGCGGGCGCCAGAAAGGTAGACTGAGTCCCGGGGAGCCTCGCGGCGGACCGCCCACCTCCCGGCCCCGGGCCGCGCGCGCCCCCCCCCGCCCTGTCACCCAACTCGTGTGTGTCCTTCCAGGCCCGGGTCGAAAAGCCTGAGAGGGCCGCCGACCTACCCCCGGAGGAGGAGCCAGTCGGAGCCCGAGGCGCCGCCGCCGCCGAAGCCGCGCGGAGCCGCTTTCGCCTTCATGGCCCACTCACCGGTGGCGGTCCAAGTGCCCGGGATGCAGGTGAGGACGCCCGGGCCGCCCCCGCCGTCCACGTGACTGCCCGGGAGCTCGGGGCGCGCTCCGCGCTGGGCGCCGGCGACGAGAGGCGGCCTGGGGCTTCCCCGACCGAAGCCGGGCCGGGCGCTCCGGCCAGGTGACCCGGACGGAGAGCTCTCGGTGTTTCCCGGCGTGTAAGCTAGGCGGGGCAGTGTGCCGGCCGGGCGCGGAGGGACTGGGGCGCGCGGCTCTTTGGGGATGCCGGGGGCTGCGGGGGGGCGTTAAAACAGGCAGGGGCGGGACACCTGCGCCGGCTGAGCTGGTGCGCTTGTGGGGGTGGGAATGGAGGCACTTCACTTGGGAGAGATGGAGGTGTCTCGGAATTCGTGGGGTAAAACGCAAGTGGTGCTTACACACACACACAAGTTGGGGCGGAGCAAGGCAAGGGGGTGTCGGTGGTGGCGGCTTTGAATTGGGCTCTTCCTGTGTGCATAGAGCAAAGAGCGAGGTGACTTTTTTCCCCTTTTGGGGCTGCTGCTTTGGGGCCAAGTTGTGTCTCGCTCCCCCCACCGGGCGCAGCCCGTAGTGGGGTGTGAGAAACGCAGGGTCCTAAGTTAGAGCAGCGGTGGTGATGACTCTCCCGCCCCCGCCCCCAGCCTTTCCCACCGGAGAGCTGTGGCAGTGTGGTTGTTGCAAAGCTTTTTGTCCTGGACGACAAGATATTACGGCCTGGGACCTAACTTTTATCATTTACATCTTACCAGCCCTCCCCCCTTACATTTTCATTTTATTAAAGAAGAAACAAGCTATGTCCACAAACTTTCTGCATTGCTAGGTTTTTAAATCGGTGCATTTCAAGCTATCTACTAAATGTTATCCAAGTTGAGTAGCTTTTACGCATTCACATTTTATTTTTTTTCCTTTGCTAGACAGCCTAAACACCCCCACTTATGAATAGGTAAAAGACTAGAAGCCCTTAAGCCTCATTATCTTCTAAAAATGTGAAAGCAAACGTTTTCTAAGTTCAGAAAAAAATGTTTAGTAAATAGCTTATGTTGCTAGTAGAAATCAAAGCGCCATGGATTGGGGCCTTAATTTACTAAATAATGCATGGAATTCATCTAAAAAAAAACAGTTGGTCATATTTGATGCATGATCACACGAAAAAAAGTGATTTTTAAAATGCTTTCCCCCCAAAGGACTGTTTGTATCGGACATATATCTAACTCAGGACTCCTGTGTGTCCTAGGCACCAGGCCTTTCAGCTAAATATAGGATAAGTCTGGGTTGAGTCCCAGGAAATCGATGTAGTTCATTAAAAAAAAAAAAGAAAAGAAAAGGAAGCAAAAGGGAAATGCGAGACATTAGGGCCTTTTAAAAGGTTAATCCATTCAAGCTTTACAAAATGCCTCAAACTTCCTTCTTCTCACGCCACCCTCTCCTTCCCTCCCTCCTTCCCCCCAGCCACTGCCCCTCACCCCATTCATTCAGTTCTGCCTTTGATTATATCGAGAGAATTAGTAGGTTGCCTTATCAACTACAGTTTTGCTCTGTCTGATGTGGAAGAAAGTGGGGAAACTTTCCCACCGTGCTCTCCTTTCCTTCGGGGAGTAGAACAGTCCGCATGTGAAGTTTGTCTCTGAGTGTCTCAGTACTCCTCGCTCTATTGTGTGCACGCGCTGCCTGCGTGCGTGCGTCAGCAGAGTGAGCACCTCCCGATCAAGTTTGATTCTGGGGAACCCTGCGTGCTGAGGAGAAAATGGTTTCTGGTCTTTATTTCATTTGTCTTGACTTTATTTGATTTATATGGTTTCTGGTCCTTATTTGATTTGCCTTTATTTGATTTACATGGTTTAGGAACTCCTTACTGTTCAGTATTTCTTATGGCTCCTTGCT
This sequence comes from Budorcas taxicolor, assembly GCF_023091745.1. Lineage (NCBI taxonomy): Eukaryota > Metazoa > Chordata > Mammalia > Artiodactyla > Bovidae > Budorcas > Budorcas taxicolor. The sequence continues at coordinate 40,253,889 of NC_068935.1, forward strand.
TTGTTTCATTATCTGATTTCCCTATCTTTTGAATTTTTAAATTTTTAAAAATCTTCACTAAGGTGGGTTAGAATGTGAGTCTCATATTTTAAATGATAAATTCTGCCTTTCATTTTATTCCTACCCAAAGTTGTGATGGCTTTGGGAAGGGCAATCATCTCAACATTTGCCAAGAAGAGAGGAATACTTGTCACTGTCTCTGTCTGAATGAAATGGTAAATTCTTACCTTCTTATTTCCATGCTCTCTGTAGATGTGGTTCTTAAGCATTTGGGGCAACAAAAAGGTTTTCAACAGTTAAAATTGTGGGGTATCCTAAAAACAAACTTGATGATTAGCAGCGTGACTCTCATGCCTAGACTACTGTGACTATTCTTTTGTTTAAAAGTAGTGAAAATGAGATGCAGGAATATATCACGAGCTTGTAAAAATTTTTTCTGCAAGAGTTAGGAGCAACTTTTAGATCTTCACAGTAGTGAGAAAACTTGAGTTAGCCATGTGTTCCTGAAATTAATGTATAGTATTTCCACAAATCAGGGTGAAGTGGTCGACCGGCCAGTAACTTTTTAACAGTTTATTTTAGGGAATTATGAAGATTGATGGAAAAATGATTTTTCCAGAAATAAAAACAAAATTACTTTACCCGCAGTGTTTTTCTCCCCCTGAGGAGAGACGTGAAGTCGAGCTACCTGTTCTATCACTTAAGACTTCCAGCATTCCTGACATTCAAACAAAGAAATTTCTGTTGCCTCTAGTTTAAAATAGAAAAGAAACTTGGAGTGATGAAAGAAAACCCAGGATTTGGTCCAGTTAAAACCCTTCCTTATGAATTAGTTATTCAGACTCATATTGTTAATATTTCTTAATATTGTGGTAATGAAATGTTTGCCATATTACACCAAATGTAAAGGATATGAATTTTTTGATGCTTAATTTGTGCTTATGTCTGTAGTATATCGCTAAAGGAATTTTCCATACCAGGAGCTGAACTCTTGAAAAATATTTAAAGCACAACTTAAACAAAATAAACCAACAAACCTGTTTCTTTCCACTCAAATATTTACTCTTTAATGATTTAAAACATGTTGTTTCTTTGAAGTTCACAGTTGTAAATCATACTTAAGTTTAAGATATTTCCCCTTAGAAACTGCATGAGTATTTATGAAGACATGTGTTCTAAATTGGGTGTTAAATCTTTCATAAAGTGTGGGTGAGAGAATGAAGTTAAATGTTGAATTAGAGTACTAACTGTTATTATGCTATGCCTCTTGTGAAAGAATTTTTTTAACTTCGTGCTAAAGAATTTAAACATTAGCCTTCACGTATCTTTAAATATGATCAAGGTGGTACGGTTTTTAAACGGTTGTTATTTTAGATGTGAGATGGAAATGAAGGTTAAGGATTAATGAACACATTATTGAATACTTTTATCTAAGAGGTGGAAAACCTTTTCTTGCATTGGTGAACCTAGTTACTGGGTTCTGGGAAGGATACAGAAGTATGCTACACAATGTCTGCCCTTAAAGATCTTAAAATGTTGTTGGGGAATTAAATCTAGTACATGAAACATGAGATAATGCAAAATCTATGATACTTACTCTGTAATAGAGGGTTTTGACTGGAAGAGTTGAAGTCTTGCCCCCAAAAGATTGTTAGGGTCCATATAATCTTGGTCATGGGATAAAAATCACTTGGACTATGATGAAGAATTGCAATAGAGAAATCGTAGGAGGTAAGATTAGAAGACTTGATTGGGTCCAGATTGTGGCAGTTCTTGAATGCTGGGGAAGGGTTTGGCCTTCGGACTAGCCACTATTGTTAAGTAAGAAAGGCTTAATGAACAAAGTTATATATAGGAAGAGAAATCTTAAGATTGGATGAGTAGGTGAAGTAGAGGATTGAGAGACTTCAGGTAGTTTGATCAACTGAGGCTACTTCAATGAGGCTGTCATATCTATACAGATGCAATGGACCTTGCGTTGACTGATTGCCTTCCATATGCCTTGTACTATGAGTACATATAATTACTAGTATATAATTACTAGACTTAAAATTAGCCAGTTACAGAAGAAAGCATCGAAGCCATTGTGATATCGAATATGGGGAACTGGGACAATTATGGTACATCCAAAAAAAGCTGGAAGGTCAGGGAGAAGAGTCAGATCTGGTAGAATATTAATGATTTCTGTTGCAGGCTTGTGAAGTTTGAGGTAACAGCAGGATGACAAAAATGTAGAGCTGTATGTCTGTTACCTTGACTGTGGAGATGGTTTCAAAGGTGTATGTATATGTACAAACCCATCAAAATGTATACATTAAATATGTACAATTTTTTTGTATATCAACATGCCTCAGTAAAGCCAGTTTTAAAAATGTGCAGCGAATACTTGAAGATATAGATCTGGAGCCTTAGTCATTCATCAGACATTTACTGAGCATTTACTTTTGGCCGGTTTCTTTACTTGAAACTGAAGGATGGGAGCCACGAAGGAGGGAGAGGTCATAATGTCAGAGAGCATGTTGGAGTGAGGGCCCTCATGAGGCAGGAAGCTAAGGTGGAGGATTGTAAGAAAAGGAATGGAGATTTAAGATGCATTCGGGGATGAGCAAATGCATCAGGATCAGGAAGGAGTTAACTGGGGGTGGGGGAGGAATTCTTTATTTTACTCTCATCATGAAACCTAAATTGGAGAAGGAATTCAGCTTGGTGTCAGAATCTAGTATGTAGGTTTCTTACCTTCCTTCCACCTTCTGAAGGGACTAATCAGCTTTGTAATTTGAGATAGAAAGACATAGAAAGCAGTGCTTGCACTAATACGTAAACCCAAACCATTGTCTTGGTTGGTAGGTGATTGATACAGAGATGTTGAATATGTTGCTGATGATGGGAGAAGGCTAGCTGAATCCGAATGATCAAAGACAGTTCTTAGCTGGGAGAGTTGGAGGTAGTTGCCAAGTATGGGGTAAGCAGGCTGGGGCTGAACAGAGAGTAAACAGGAATTGCTCATGGTAGGACATGTGCCTTGAACACTAAGGAGGGTCTAAAAATGGCACAAGAGGACAAAGGTCCATCATGTACCTCCATTGCCTGAGTCATAGCAAATAAGATAATATAATTTAGCCGGTACCTAGGAACCACTGAATATTGTGATACTGTGGGGTTTTTTATTCTGCCTTTCATTTATTCAGTGACCTTGAGCACATCATCTACAAAATGGGGAATAATAAAAGCTGAGTTTCCTTTGCCTTGATGAACTGTTATTAGGATGAGTTAACTATCATCTGTGGAGTATATTTTGAACTCTTTTCATCAAAGGTGTTATGATGTATATGGGCAGTTCATTCTGCCAAACAGTGCTAGGCTAATCACATGAAAACACTGTCAATATCTCTTCTCACTCCTGCTTGGTAACCCTACAATTTTCCTATTGAAATCCAGTCTCCCACCCCCACCCCAAAACACCCACACAAATACCACCACCACCAGACCTGAAGTCTTCTGCTCAGCTTTCCAGACTTCCTGTCATCTGGCTCCTCTCTACAGATCTATACTTAGTTATTTCTACTCCCCAACAAGAAAGCTGTTTTGTTCTACCATGCCAGTTACAATTCAGTAATCACTGAATGGCCAGACCCTACCTGATTTTCAAGGTCTCCATCTTACTTTCTCCATGAACTCTCTCTGAACATTCCAGACTACAGTAATCACTCCCATTTTCCAGCACCTATTATATCCCTTGTCAGTAGCAGACAGTCCAGTCCTTGGTTTATATACTGCCTTAGATTTTTCCTAATTATATATGTTATACTTGTCTCTCAAACTAGGTTGTAAATTTCTTACAGGCAGGGACCATCTATTTTACTTCTCTTTTCCATTAGGTATGAATTATGTGTAAAAGTGTTGGTTAGTGAGTACAGTACATATAGACTAGAAATTTCTGACTTTTCCATTTTGTTTTTGTAAATATATTGTGTTCTGCTTGAATTCTTGTAGATCGTGAAGGCTAATTTATGTGTGCACACTGAAGACATTTTCTACTTACTAAAAATGCATTATATGTGATAGGTCTAACAAAATATACTGGTAACTAATCAGCTGTCCACGCACTGAAACTCTTATTCTTGTCTTCCAAGACCTTTGAGAGAAAGAAGAGCCCTCATTGCTCCCCTAGTAACTAGGGCTGATTTCAGACAAATTTATGTCTTTGAGAAAAATAACCATTTGTCCCTTGCCTGTGTCCCCCTGTCAAAAAAAAAAAATACAAACAAATAAATAAAACCTCTTTACTTCTCTGTCCCAGCTGTCATATTAGAAAGAATCTGATAAATTTCACTGATATTGAGGTGTCTTTGTTTAATGGCTCACTGTGTGACCTCTCCCATGGATGTTGTCCCTCCCCCAAATCCCATATAATTCAAGCAGATCTTCTGAAATGCACATTCAGAGAAACCAAGAGACCTAGTGCCAAGCAGATCCCATCCTTCCCCTCTATTCCTGCTTGTCTCTCCCCATCACCTTTCACTGAGAATAGAGCTTACTCCCTGTCAGCCTCTTCTGGACTTGTTCCAGCATACCTCTGACAGCAACCCACTGAGCTTTTCCCTTCATTTATCCTACGGTCATGGATTAGAATGACCCGCATCCTAAAATACCAGATTAGCCATTGGTACAACAGCTTTGGATAGTCTAGCAAAATATGAACAAAACCGTGGTTCACCCTTCCTGGGGACTAGAGTAAACAAAATTGTAGACAGCTTAGGTCTACAGGTTAAAAATATTCTAATTATCTCTTTTTGAACGTCCGCTTTCCTCCTTTGTGATCAAGTAATTTCACGAAGGCACTGCTGAGGAAATCCAAGGCACTGTGTTTTTATCTTTTTCTCATGGAAAACATTTACAGAACAAAACCTTTTCAATGTTTCATTAAGATCCTTGTAACAAGAGATAGTGTTCTTAGTGGTATTTTTTTTAAGTGAGGAAAAATCGGTAAAACCCTATCAATTTAAAATGCGAAGGACAGAAAAAAGTAGGGTTTAAATCACCCATCATTGAATTTTTCAATTTGTTTATTACAGAACAATAGTGTGTCTAGCTGAAGAATAACAGTTGCTTTGAATCATAGAAGTTGCTTCCCAGTATCAATTTAATGAAGTTTTACTGGATTTGAAATCCATACCACAGTAGATATGTTAGGGAATTTCTAAGCACACTAGTGAATTACTCTACCAGATTTCAGTAGAGTCTGGTAACAATCCAAGGAGTGAATTTTTGGCAGGTGGAGGAAGGGCTTCAAGAACATCTAGATGCATCCAGATTTTTCTTTGAAAATGCATTTTTGCGTAGCTCTGTGAGTGTCTTTTTATCCCCCTCCCCCAGCTTTGCATTAAACCATTGGCTTTGGGACATATCACTTTACAGTATGTTATATTAAGCTAGGATTTAACTGCTTGCTGCACTATAGTATAAATAACACAGCAGTGGGTGGTGGGGAAGGGATGGGCAACATAGATAATCAGGTGGGGCATAAGTTGGTTTTAATGCAAGAAAAGTTGGGGCAACTGAGCCAGTAGAAACCAAGAGGTCATAATTTCTTCCCAGAACCTAGGTTCATCATTATTATTGCCCCCTAGAGCTGGAAAAGTTTCTGGACCCCCTGGTCACAATTTCCTGCTGCCTGTCTTAACTTTAAGTAGAAGCATAAAAGAAACCAATCAGCAAAGCATGCACACATGCTACGAAGTATGGGGATAGAAAATAGAACCTTGACCTCTTATGGTTAAGGAGGCTGTAGTCAGTGTGTCTAGCAGCTTCAGGGGAAGAAGCATACTTCAACTGTGTGCTTTTCAAGTGCTTCTGACCCCATGAGAAGAACAGTTAGTGAATTCATTATTTAGGGTCCTGTTTGCTTCTGTAGTTTTATTTCAGATCCTCTGTCTGAACTTTGCTCTGAGCCTTCTGATGTGCTCCTTCTGTCAGTTAATGGTAATATAATAGACTTCCCAAGTTGGATACTGGTGATCCAGGTTTAATGTTTTTACACATTTAGTCTTCATGAAACATCAAAGGGTGATTTAAGCTGGAAAGTTATTAGCAGCAAAGTTTGGAAGGCCTACGTGATGTAGGACATAGTGCTTGATACCTATCTCTGAAACACACAAAGTGTAAAGAAGTCAAGAAGTTTATACTGTAACTGAAAAGATTAGACATCTGCACATTTAAAGATCTAACAATGCAGAGCAATAGTCAGTCATATAGTCATAGTGTTAGTCACTCAGTCATGTCCAACTCTTTGCGACCCCATGGATTATAGCCTGCCAGGCTCCTCTGTCCTTAGAATTCTCCGGGCAATAGTAATGAATACCAAATGAGATAGAAATGGACATAGTAGCATTCCAAGGCAGAGAAGGCAATGGCACCCCACTCCAGTACTCTTGCCTGGAAAATCCCATGGACGGAGGAGCCTGGTAGGCTGCAGTCCATGGGGTCGCAAAGAGTCGGACATGACTGAGCGACTTCACTTTCCTTTTCACTGTCATGCATTGGAGAAGGAAATGGCAACCCACTCCAGTGTTCTTGCCTGGAGAATCCCAGGGACAGCGGAGCCTGGTGGGCTGCCATCTCTGGGGTTGCACAAAATTGGACACAACTGAAGTGACTTAGCAGCAGCAGCAGCATTCTAAGGAAGATCAAATTAAGGAAGGGAACTATCATTTATACAACACCTTTATACTAGGCACATGTGTTTTTGCCACTGCCCCACATTGCTTCTAGGCAAAGCAGCCCTGAACAGACCCTTAAAGGAGAGTGGGAGACTGGCAGGAGAACAGGCATAAAGGGGCACATACAAAGTTCCTTCTATAACAGAGGTTACCATGAACTATGTCAAAACCAAATTATGAAAGGCTTTGAATGCCAGAGGGCTTCCCTGGTGACTCAACTGGTAAAGAATCCACCTGCAGTGTGGGAGACCTGGGTTCAATCCCTGGGTTGGGAAGATACCCTGGAGAAGAGAAGAGCTACCCACTCCAATATTCTGGCCTGGAGAATTCCATGGACTGTATAGTACATGGGGTAGCAAAAAATTGGACAGGACTGAGCAACTTTCACTTTCTTTGAATGCCTGACTGAGCCAGTTATTTTTAACTCAACCTACAACAAGGTGTTCTTTTTTTTTTTTTTTTTTAATCAAGAAAGTGAACTGATCAAAGCAGTGGTTTATTGTTTGGTTTTGGAAGATTAGGCTTGTAACCTAACAGTCTGGGTTGGAGAAAGGCTAGATATAAGTGGATATTGTAATAGCCCAGGCTTTAGTTGTTAAGGGTGTGATCTAGGGCAGTGATGGTCAAGCTTGAGCATGTATCAGAACTACCTGGATGCTTTTTAAAACACAGATTGCCAGGCCCCAGCTCCAGTGTTTATGATTCAAGTAGGTCTGCAGTGGCCATGAGCTTGCATTTTTAATGAGTTCCCAACTGCTCTCCTGGTCTGGGGACCACTCTGAGTACCACTCAAGGAAGACTGCCAGACCTTGGTGATTGATTGGACATGGGAAGGGGGAAAACATGACAGTAAAGACTCAAAGATATGGCTGAGTTTGGGAGAAAATGTTTTGTTTTTTTTTTAACTGTTGAATTTGTAGCGCTGGCTACACAACCAAGCAGAAGCAAGTAGTAACAGGTTAGTTCAGGAATGAAGAGGATGATGGGAAGTGCTACCTGGAGAGAGAGAGAGTAGATGAAATTGTGAGAGATCAAAATAACATGATTTTCAGTCATCCTTCCAAGAAGCTGAACTCAATTTTGTATTAATTTTTATAGCTTCCAAAATCTTGCTGTCAACCATCACTTCTGTGTCCCTTGATCCAGATAGGTTTGACAGTTCAGTAAATGCTCTTACCTTCAAATGTAAACACTTCTCTTAAGTACATGAAATCTATTTATGCTTATACTTGTGAAAGTGCAAATTGGCTAAAGAGAAATAAAATGCCACTTTCCTAAATGCCAGTAAGTGGCACTATTTACCCCAAAGATAGACATTTAAAAAACTTTTTCCAGTTTTTACACATTTCATCTTTTTTTTTGTATAGAACTTCTTTCCCTCACTCTGTATTATCCACCCCCTCCAAAAAAAAAAAAAAACAAACCCTGAAAGTATTAACTCTGAGCTGCTATTTTGTCAAAAATACCCATTTGGTCATCACATTCCAAAGCCAACTTGTGTTTACATATGGAAATTCTTGGAGGGGAGAGGAAGTTGCTTCAGAATCATTAAGGAAATATCAAACCACTTCCTAAATGGCCTTTCTGACTCCATCTTCTGCCCTCTAAAATATTCTCTATACCTGTCAGATTAATCTATTACCATCTGCCAACAAATATCCTGTAGGAAAGCCTGGAGCTCAGTTTAAACAAAGGATTAAATAAGTAAGTACGTATTAGTAGCTCAGTCATGCCAGACTCTTTGTGACCCCATGGACTGCAGCCCACCAGGCTCCTCTGTCCATGAGATTTTCCAGGCAAGGATACTAGAGTGGGTTGCCATTTCCTTTTCCAGGGGATCTTCCCGACCCAGGGATCGAACCCCGGTCTCCTGCACTGCAGGCAGATTCTTTGCTGACTAAGCTACAAAGGATTAGAACTGGAAATAACAGAAGCAAATGAGCCCATTTAATAAGTTTGCCAATACCAAACAATGTGAGCAAACTTGATCCCCCATTTCATTCACCAGCTTTGGACCTAAGTCACTTTTCAATATCAAAATGAACACAGAACCAACGAAACCGAAATTATCCTTGAGAATCAAAGATTTGGCACCAGTGAAGATGTTCAAAAATGTGTAGAAATGAGCCTTTAAACACACACATTTCAGGTGATGTTTAGTTACCATTAAAATCAGTTTCTTGAGGGCTTTCTTCCCCTTTAGGGAATATAATTTGTTTGAGTTTAAAATTATAAGTTTACCTTATTCCTCACATCTCTTATGGGGTTGCTATCTCTTTTCCAGGATACTTAAATTACTTTTGTGATCCATTTTTCGTTACTCTGTATGGTAAATTATGTTTTTATGGGGAAAAATTCATTGGGGCCATGTGTATATGCACATGCAATGTATATCATATGTGGAGCATATTTTGTGTTTGAAAAACCTTCAAAATCTGTTCAAGAAAATAAGGTTCACCTTTGGCCAGTATTTAGTCATCTGTACCAATTTTAGACATAACTATTTAAAGTAGAAAAGTGCATTGTCAAAATAAAAATGAGTAAAAGATAGGATGATCACTAAGTTCAAGAAGCAGAAAATTATGATTTGGCAATGTCATATAAGATGGTCTGCATATAAAAGAAATTCAGTAACATTGATGTAAAAAGTATGTACTCAGTAGAAATTACAGTATCCATGGATTTGCTAAGTATTTTTATTATATAGAAAATATATAGAATTCTTTATCACCTTTAACAAGATTTAAAAAATCCTTAAATATGTATTTATGAAAGATAAATACATATGTCTATATGTACCTATGTCTACACACTTAACAGGGTTTCCAGGATTCTACACATGTTGCAGTTTTATCATGACTAGTTCTTTTTGCTGTATTTAATATTTAAACTATTACTGTTCTTAAAGAAAATGGACTCATAGCGGTCAGTTCCATACAGGAAACAGATCATGGTAAACAACTTTTAATGAAGTTTAGTACCAATGTTAATCTATTTTAGTGAATTAGAATTGAATTGAACATTACGTAGGATGGTATTATCAAGATTCTCAATTCTCTGCTTAATTTCTCCCATAGAATAGTCTTACAAAGAACCATTGCATCAAAGGAACTGCTTTTGATAAGTATAAATCTGTTTGCCTATTAGCAAAATCAGAGGCATGTGAGTAGTATACAAATGACTTCTGGTTAACAGGAACTTGTGATCATTGTCTAAGCTCTTATTTTGAAGTTATCATTGTTATAGGTACTTTACACTAGATTTTAGGGTGATAGGGAATGGAGGGGATAGGGCATTGGATTCTGTTTCAGTGACAAAATCTTGTATAGGAGAGCTGCTTTAAAAAAAAAAACTATTTATCTCTTCATGAAAAATGGTGACTGTCACTGAAAGATCTTTTTCTTTGGTTCTCTGTCACAGGCTTTCCAAAGGGCACATAAAATGAAAACGTGGGATTTGACTAGTTAAATAATGAATCAATTTTGAGGTTTTAGCATAGGTGACACCTCCATCATCGTCTTTTTGGACTGTGATTTCTGGTAATAGCAAGTGAAAAAAACTATTACCGCTGTTGCTATGGATCTTCTATCTGCTGAGGTTCAGGCATCGTTTTGGAGGCTGCAGTGTAAACCCTGCTTAGGGAAGGTAGAATTTCATAATACCAGACGATTACTGCTGCCTCATGAGCAAACAGAAAATGTAGGTGAGGGAAAAGGTGTTGGACTCTGGAAGAAGAGAAAGAGTATTTTCCCAGGAAGGGAAAAAGTAGTCTTTTGCTTTAAAGATTGAGAATTCTCTCTCTCTATTTTTTAGAATGGGAAATTTCTATGCTTTCTGCAGAGAGGAGAAAAAGCTAACAGAAAAGGAAATTGGGGAGGTAATAGTAATTCGTTTCTTTCTTGTTGCTTATGAGTTCTGTGATACAAGTTACATTTACATAATTGATTTGTTATGGCAAGAAATGTAAAGAGTCTTTTGGTTGGGAGAAAGCTTGTGAAAGATCAGGGGAAAGAGCTGACATCATAGGGATGGTGGTTTCAGCTGCTTTTCTGTTTAAGATGTGCAATTTTGGGGACGTGCATACTGGGCCAATAAATTGTTTCTAGACACTTGGAGTCATTTGGGGTGGGCTTTTCCCGCCTTTGAAGGCAAAATGAATATTTTTCATTAACAAGGAAAAGTGCTAGATTATCAATGGATTCTTTTTGACTTATTTGGGCTGTTATTTGGGGGAGGGGAGGCTGAAGAGAAGAAACCTTTCTTTCCAGTGACTTGGAATTGATATTATTGTTACTTCTCCAGTGGGTTCTGACCTTAAAATTCTCCCTTAGGGAATGATTAAAATAGTTTTTTGGGGAGCATTTCAAGGCTGTGTAGCATCTCAGATTTACTTTAAAATAAGTTTGCCTAATGACTTTTTAGCACCAGTTGATTTATGTCTTGGCTGAGAGAAGACCTCTAGAGAAGCAAAAGTCCATTACTTTTTTCTAAGAAGACCTATGGATACCAAATACTGCACTATTGTTGCCTTTTAACTCTCCAGTAATTTAAAAGGTATAAATGTCTTCATATTAAACAACAAAAAAAATTCTATTCTGCCCAGGGATTGCAGGCCCCTCCCCACGTTCAGGTTAGAGACAGCTTTCTCTTGTTGTCCATCCACGTGCCTAGGTGTTTTGGGAGAATCCATCTGTATGACCAGAAGCATTTTGATATGTTTACTTTTAGGCGTTATTTTTTAATAGTGCACTGTACCGTCATAGTGTAGGTACGATCCTGATTGAAAGAGCAATCACAGTTGTAGATGATTTTTTTAAAACCCCTTTAGCTCAAAAGATGATCCATATATTGTGAAAGGATGCTGCTGCTACTGCTAAGTCGCTTCAGTCGTGTCCGACTCTGTGCGAACCCCATAGACAGCAGCCCACCAGGCTCCCCCATCCCTGGGATTCTCCAGGCAAGAACACTGGAGTGGGTTGCCATTTCCTTCTCCAATGCATGAAAGTGAAAAGTGAAAGTGAAGTCCCTCAGTCGTGTCCGACTCTTCACGACCCCATGAACTGCAGCCCACCAGGCTCCTCCATCCATGGGATTTTCCAGGCAAGAGTACTGGAGTGGGGTGCCATTGCCTTCTCCAAAATTATGGTATAGGTATAGTAAAGTCACTCAGTCGTGTCCGACTCTTTGTGACCCCATGGAATGTAGCCCACCAGGCTCCTCTGTCCATGGGATTCTCCAGGCAAGAAAACTGGAGTGGATTGCCGTTTCCTTTTCCAGGATATTCTTATTTAATATGGCCACATGATTCCAGAGCTTGAGAATTTAATTCCTTTTTTTTTCCTAGTAGGACACTTAATTGTTTTCTCCTAACTACTAGAATGAAGAGTATGGTATGTTCTGTTCCTTTATAGCATGAAATAATGCCTGCATGTATCTCCTCAAATGTAAAACTGTGGTGAGCCTTGGGGATTCTGCTCAGGAGTCTGGACTAGGTTATTATTTATAAAAGATATGCAATCATATATTTATTCCAAGCAAATTCTGAATTGGATGTAATTAATTTTCTACTGAGGCAATTAATGTGTAGTTACTTTTGTACTATGTATAATTAAATTTCTAAGAGGTAGCGAGCGGGGCTATAATGTTTGACTTCTGTTTTGTACAAAATGAAGTTTCCTTAAAAATGTGGATTTTTCATTCTCCCTTGTAAATATTTTTGAATGCCTGTATTTTTTAAACAATAATAATGATCACCTTCTTCCAGTAGTGTTTTCAGAGGTTTATTAATCTAATGCAGCCTTTCTCCATTGGGACTGTTTGAACCATAAAACAGAGACAATGATATGAGTGAATGTTTTCTCAGTTCTGCCAAGAAGGACACAACTAAAACCATCCTAGATGCACTAGAGAGGAGTTTATTTATTAGACAGTAGATTTGGTAGAGCAACAGTTGCAAGCTATAGCCAACGGCCAAATCCTGAGTGCAGTCTGTTTGTGTGTAGGCTGAAAGCTAAAAAAAATTCTTTTTCTTTCTTCTTCTTCTTTTTTTTTTTTTACAATTTTAGAGAGTTCTTTAAAAAGAATATGTGACAGAGATCACAGACTGTACCTAGCCCACAAAACCTTAAGATATTTACGACATGGTCCTTCATAGAAAAAGTTTGCCAAACCCTGTCTTAGGGCATGGAACCTCATTGAGAGTTGCTGGAGGGAAGCAATTTATAGTACTTTCTGTGGGATTAGGGATACAGTAAGATATTAGGAAAGTTTCTCTTTGTTGAGGTAACTGGCTTGTATATTGGTCCCATTATTATAATGCTTAATTCAAGGAAAGACTCCAGATCATAGTAAATAGGGAGATGTGTTCTTGTTTTCTAAACAAAAACTATATTTAATAGTTGAATGATGTGGAAAGTTGTGTTGGAAACAATAATGAATAATAAATTATGTATGTGTATATACAAATATATTTCAGTGTTTTTCTTAGTTTCTACAACAAGAAATAGAAGTAAATTTTAAAGGACTATAAGGGAAGGCATTGATTGCTTTTATCACTATTTTAAATTAAGGGGCTATATCTATTAGAGAAGGAAAGTGAATAGAGAGTGCTAAGTGTCAGATATAATCACATTTGTTTCCTCCTTGTACTGAATAAGTGTGTTCACCCTACAATTAACATCTCAGGTACCTTGTCAGCAGTAAGAAGAATAGTACTTAATCAAAAATGCATTCAAATTATTAGATCATAGCATATGAAATAATCAGGCTGCACCAAATGCCCCTTAACTACTTGATTCAGTGGGGGAGGTACCATCAGCCATAAAACATATATTGGTAAATCACAAAATTACCAAGGGAGAGAAAGACCAGCAGGCATTCTTTGTAATTCGCTGCTGATTTCCTTTATCCCCATATTCAGTTAATCGTGAAGTTCTAAGCAGTGTTTTTTTCTTGGAAAATGTCAGACATCATCCCTTCTTTTATCAAGAGGTAGCGAGCGGGCCTCTTGTCACTAAGTACACTTGAGGCAATGTGCAGACATAATGTAACTACCTGAAACACAGATTTTATTTTTTTTAGTCATCTGCTGAATGCGTTCAGTAGCTCACTGCTAACCTGCTCAGAAATTTCTAGGCTGGGTGAGTTAAACGAGGCTGCTGAGATGGTCAGGAGCGGCTTCACTGGGTGGCTGAGCTTGCTTTAAGACTGGATGGCAAGAAGGGAAAGAAAGGAAGGAAATGAAATTAGACAAGACAAGACAAGACAAAGGAACTTCTAAGGTTGTGTTTTTCAAAATCTTGTATGGGTCCTTTTGGGGTGGGCGGTGAAGATTTGCTTGGTGAATGGTACTTTATCTCTGGTTAGGGCTGTAAAATGATAGGGTACAAGTTGGCTCAAGTTGTAGATCAGAGATCTTTTCGGGTAGTGTACTGTTCAAACATTTTAATTACTTTGAATTGCTCATCAAGCTTATTTTGGCTATGGCAATTCAAAAACTAATTAAGGAACATTGTCATTTGTCTCCATCCTGAGGTTACTTGTTTGTCATTGCCCTCCCCACCCCATCCCCAGCTAGAAAACTCTCATTATAAAATAAAAAAGACAAGCATTTTATAAAGATCACTTTCAGTTCTAAAATCCTGTGATCCTCTAAAGTTCCTAAAAAGATCACAGAGTGTATTTTTTTGGAGGACAAAAAAAACCTGATTTTGTACATGTATGCAGATTTCATCGGAGAAGGCAATGGCACCCCACTCCAGTACTCTTGCCGGGAAAATCTCATGGACGGAGGAACCTGGTGGGCTGCAGTCCATGGGGTCACAAAGAGTCAGACACGACTGAGTGACTTCATTTTCACTTTTCACTCTCATGCATTGGAGAAGGAAATGGCAACCCACTCCAGTGTTCTTGCCTGGAGAATCCCAGGGACAGGGGAGCCTGGTGGGCTGCCGTCTATGGAGTCACACAGAGTCAGACACGACTGAAGCGACTTAGCAGCAGCAGCAGCAGCAGCAGATTTCATACATGTATTCAGATTTCATACTGGATGTTGATTATCTTTGTTGGAGAATTGCAGTTTTGTTGATTGCAAAATGAACAGGACCATATGTTTCAACTAATAAAATATATTATCCTAGCTGTAGTGGTACGGAGAATATTGTAAACAGCCTTATGTTTATAGTAGTATTTCTTAAAAATTAAAAAATTCAACTCATATTAGTAGATATCTCATAATTTCAGTAGCATTCACCCCTTTATCTGAAAATTATTTTTTTTAATATTATGCCTTGGTAACGTGAATAGATTTCAGTAACGTAAACACAGATCAATGGGGATTAAAAACTAACTGGTGAATATGTACCTTTAGGGGTAGGAATTAGAACATTCACAAATGCTATTGACAGTGGGGCAGGATGGAGGTTGGTTTAAGAAACTTTAGTTCAGGGAAAGCTGATGAACTTTGAGAAGATACTAATCTATAACAAAAAGAAGATGAGTTATTTAAGCTGAAATTCTTTGGGAAAATGGAAATATGGCAATATGTAGGGCTTTATTTTTTGTTTTTTCCAAATGAGCTGGTACTTCCTGTACAGAGGAAAGGGAATAATGATAATAAAATCATCATCAGTGAGGATGTTGAAATCCAGCCCCTGTTTTGTTAAAGTAACAAATTTGGCGATGCAAGCTGATTTCTTATATGTGTTGAGTGTATCATGGTGCGAAGCACAGGGCTCACTTTTATGCTCATTTATGGTAGTTGGGGCTTCTCTGGTGGCTCAGATGGTAAAGAATCTGCCTGCAATGCAAGAGAAAGTGAAAGTGTTACTCACTCAGTCATGTCTGACTCTTTGCGATCCCATGGACTGCAACCCACCAGGCTCTTCTGTCCCTGGAATTCTCCAGGCAAGAGTACTGGAATGGGTTGCCATGCATTCCACCAGGGGATCTTCCTGACCCAGAGAGCGAACCTGTATCTCCTGCATTGAACGCAAATTGTTTACCCTCTGAGCCCCCAGGGAGCAATGCAGGATACCCAGGTTCAGTCCCTGGGTTGGGACAATCTCCTGGAGAAGGGAATGGCTACATACTCCAGTATTCTTGCATGGAGCATTTCCATGGACAGAAGGGCGTGGCAGGCTAACAGTCCATGGATCGCAAAGAGTCAGATGTGACTGAGTGAATGTCACTTTTTTCTTAGCTTAGGTTTTCAGGTATAACTGTTACACCCACACATTCGCATTTACTTGGTTTCTGAGTATATTCCTATTTATTAATACACTGCTACAATTATTTTAAAGTAGATGGGACATAAAAAACAATAAACATTATTCTTTTAGCCATGCACCTACCCCACACACACATATAAACACACACTGTGATATTTTTCACTTTGGGGAAATGAAAAGTGGAAAATGAATTGTTGAAAAACTGGAGACCCTTCTTTTAGAGTATTCTATAATCTCCTCTCTGGTCCATTCATAGGGTTTGACAAGATTAAAATTGTTTGCTATTGACACCAGCGTGCCATTGGTATCATTTTCTTGGGATCAAAGAATATTAAAGCCAGTAGGACCCAAGAGATAAATTTCCTTAGCCCTAAGATTCCACTGGGTAACTCCTTGCAAATACTGTTTGATTAAATTTGTTCAAAGTATAGATTTGATTAAAGAGAGAAATGTTGGAGGGAAATTATACTGCAGCCACTTTCTCATTAAGAATGAAAAGGTAAGTCTATGTAAAATTACACTTTTTCAATCAGTGTTAATTTTCTAAAAGAACTCATGGTATTAATAATTTAGTGCTGTGCTTACAAGCTTCAAACCTATTGATTTTAATTGGAGTTCTGCATCAAGAAGGAAGATAGACAGTGAGCAAATCAATTTTATTTTAATCCAATGCATTTTAATAAGTGTGTTGAAGATTCACCATAACATTATCCATGATAGTTCAATATTTGCTCTAAGGGGCCTCTACCTTAGATTCTATCCCAAAGTGTTTATTTCTGAAAGTGCTAAAATGACATTCTTTAATTTTGCCTCCAGTATGGATAGCATAAAATGAGGCTCTCAGTGTTCATCGTGTTAAAGTGCCCTGTGCAGATTTGATTAAATAATGCCCTGTTTTATCATTTATATATTAGCAGAATCTTTGCCTTGTCCCCCCTTTCCAAATGAATATTTTATAGTTAAAGCTTGTTATCAATCCCAGAGCATATTTATGTAACATACTGTCTATTCAGTAATAATCTCTTTAGTTTTAATCTTAATGCTTATGGTTAAACGTGATCCTTGATTGAATGGTGCATTTCTTTCTATATGTGTTGAGCCCAACTAAATTAAAAGCAGTGTTCAGCAGAATGAGACACAGACTGTGGCTCTTTGAGGCCTCTAATCTTTATATAAGTGTATGATATCATGCGAGACTCTCCAGGACAGACAGTAGTCCTGTGACTGTTTGATAGTGATTACAGATGTGCTTCCAGAATCAGATTTGCATGTGCCACTGGTATGCATGCTTTTGTGTATGGTTCCTGACAACTTTCCTTTGAGTACAGCTCCATACTATTTTAAGAATTGCTTTTTTGCTACCCAAAGAGCTCCCCAGTAGAAAGGAAAAACCTCAAAAGTTGTAACTTTGTAAAGTTTATCATGTCAATCACATGTGGGAATAGGAATTGACTTCGAATCTTGTTTTAACATCCTTCAGTTGAGTAAATGTAATCTTCTTGTGCTAAAAGTCAGAAATCAAATACAAATGGAAGGATAACTTCCTGCCAAAGATTTCATCATAGGAGGGCCCCCAGGTAAGCACCCTGAAAACATCCAAGAGCTTCAGTATACAAAATACTGTTCTGGGTGCTGTGAGGGCACCTGGTGCTTAGTGAGTCAGAGCCCCATTCTTAATGTGCTTGCTCATTTAGAAAATGGATGGTTTGGGAGAATGGCATTGAAACATGAATATTATCATATGTGAAACAGATCACCAGTCCAGGTTCGATGCATGAGACAGGGTGCTCGCGGCTGGTGCACTGGGATGACCCAGAGGGATGGGATGGGGAGGAATGTGGGAGAGGGGTTCAGGATGGGGAACACATGAATACCTGTGGCAGATTCATGTCAATGTATGGCAAAACCAATACAATATTGTAAAGTAATTAGCCTCCAAAAAATTAATTAATTAATTAAAAAGAAAATAGGTCATGGCAACGGAAGAGAATGCAAAGATAATGAAATGGCTGTTGTAATGGCGGCTCAAGCAAAGGGCTGTGGGAGGGTGGACAGTGAGACAATTGATTGTTTGGGTGATCAGATTCCCCTGGGGAGTTTGGAATGTAGTTTGCTGTTTGTTTTAGAGATTTGGATATCTAGAAGAGAGGTAGGGTATTGTCGACTGTGAAAATGGCATGGCTCAAAGGCTCAAATGTTAGAAAGTATTAACAGAATTGTTCCCCTTTGGGCATTTACTTTTGTTGGATGTTCTAATTCTGTGTATGGGCGGATATAAATAATTTCATTAGTTTCTGTATGCTTTTTTTAATATAAATTTATTTTAATTGGATGTTAATTACTTTACAGCATTGTATTGGTTTTGCCATACATCAACATGAATCCGCTCTTTACTTTCTGAATAAATTTACAATGAAAAGAGAGGAAGACTAATATAACCTTAGGTCCTGTATGAGCTGAACTCCTGGTTCCCCGTGACTTCCTTGGAGCAGTCACTCATGTATAATGGGGCATGGCTCGTGTGAGGGGGCGAGAGGTCAATCTGGGGAGTAGTTCACTCTGCTGCTCTTTATCCACCCATCCTTGGCTTCTGAGCCTGCTTCATTATAGTATCAGAGAGTTGGAATTTGAATGCAGCCTACTAGTAATTCTGAATTTCCTACTGGAACAATGGGATAGTATGTACTTTTCACTTGTGTATACAACTGTAAAATTGACCATGTGGTCAGTACCAGTTCATCCCTTACTTTAATGATTGCTTCAGAAGTAGAGTTGGGAGGCTTTCCTGGTGTTCCAGTGGTAAAGAATCTGCCTGCTAATACAGGGACATGGGTTCGATCCCTGGTCGGGGAACTAAAATTCCACATGCCAGGGGGCAACTAAGCCTGTATGCCACACCTACAGATCCCACACTCTAGAGCCCACCTGCCGCAACTACTGAAGCCCACATGCCCAGAGCCCATGCTCCATAACAAGAGAAGATACTGCAGTGAGAAGCCCAAGCACCACAACTAGACAGTGGCCGTGATCTCTGCAACTAGAGAAAGCCTTCATACAGCCACAAAGACCCAGCACAGCCGGGAATAAATAAATAGTAAATAAATAAAATTTAAATTTATTTTTAAAAAAATTAGAGTTGGGAACTGCTAGTGATAGAAGAGGGGAACAAAGGGATTTGGCTTCTAGAACATCATTAATTCAGTGTCAGAACAGTAGGGACTTACCGATCACTGGGCCCACCTCTCTCTCTCATTATACAGATGGGGAAGCTGACATTTAATTGTTGATTTCTTGTAATTTCTGGGGTAAGCACAATTATGCCAATTTTGCCTGACCTCTCTGCTCTTTACTTCTGTAATGCTTCTAAGAAACCAGATCTTTTTCCCCTTAGAATGGCTGAACGTCAGAGAGAAATGAGCTAACTGATGCAGTGGAATCTGCATCCAGCATTTATTATGATGACAGCCTTGACTTTTGGTTATTGAAAGAAGAATGTGATTGTTTGCAGGATGTTTCCTTCCCTTTACCTATGGATATAGTTAAAGATTTAGGGAACTTCCACTCCCACAGAGTTAGTAAAAAAGATAAGATTATTTATTCCCTTTAATTGAAGAGGTCTTAGATCCAAAGATGATTTACCTGGCTGAACAAAATAATCTGACATTTCCACTCTCAATTAAAATAAGAATTTAAAGGTCTGGGAAATGGAGCTAATAATTGTGCTGCTTGTTATGACTTTGTTTCTTACTTGAGGATTTCTAAGATGGGGGAAGTTATAATTAAATTTCTTCTCATTCTTTCTGTAGTTCAGTTTTCTTAAGAAAAATGTGGCATGTGGTAAAGTGACAATAGAATCAAAGATATGTTTCATTCTTCTTTACTCAATATAAATTGAACTGTCTTACAAACAGATGTAAAGAACGGCATTCTTCAAATCCCAGAATGTATCCCGCTTACTTCATTGTTCTTTTCCTCTGATCTGAGCTTGGGTGAAAAGAAGAATGCAAGTTAGGAGGCAGAGGAAGCTCTTCTCTTATCCTCTCTTGAGTAGGAGGAATTAAGATGAAGGAATATTATCAATTATGCTTTTGTTCTTAAAGATGAAGTAGACTCAAAATTATTAATCAGAAGAAACTCCTCAAACTGCTATGTTATTCATACAGTTGTGTCAAAATCTTTTGTAATAATTTTAACAAAGTTATCCTTTACTAAAATATTTGCATTCCAAGTATTTTCACTAATGAGGTACACTTAAAAGTAAGAATAATAAAATAAAGGGAAGATGAAAAAGTACTTATAAATTTAACTTTATTTCTGCCTTATGAACATATTTTTCTTGTTGCTGTGCACAGTATGGCTGAAAGTTTAAATTGTTGCCTTGAGAGTACAAAATAATACTGTGTGAGACTTTTGACTTTATGCTTTGCTATGAAGACCAGGACTGCCTTGTTGCTACCTCATCCATCTCAAAACTGCCTTTTAAGTGGGTGAGTAAAGACAGGAACTCAACTGTGAGTTTATAAAATGTGGTCTGATGACCACAAGGAAGCCCAGAGTTGTTTTAACTATATCTCTGACTACATTTCAATTGTCATTATATATACATAAAATTGAACAATTTGACTTTTAGTTTATGTTGAAAAAGCAGGTTATAATTACCTTTGAGAGATGTGAGTATTCCATAAAAATAGGTTAACTAAAAACATTCTCTTTTATGCACTTACATATTTTGAGCTCTCACAAATATGGAAATACAAATTCAAATGACTGACCACCTCAAGAGGTTTGACTTCAAGCCCAATTCTTCACGTTCAATTTGAAACACATACAGACGTACTTAATTTTTTATCTTAGTTCTTATTCCGTTATATGCAAAATGTAGTGAAGCTAAATATTTTACTTTAGAAATATAAATCGCAGAGGTCTCAAGAATTCCATAAAATTTTATCAGATACTTATAATATGAACCTGAGATAAGATAGAGAAGTACTCTGCTAACATCACATTCTTCAGAAATTAAGAAAAATTTATGAGGAGCTTGTTTTATCCTTCTCATTATTAAAATAATCTGAGTACTCACATGGTCATTTAAGCAATTCTATGCCTGTATAAAACCTAGCACAAAAGTATTGTCTTTATTCTTAGATAATTTAATCAATTTGAGAGTCTCACACACTGAACAGAGCTGAAAACCGTAGTGTTAATGGTTACTGAAGTCTAAAATAAATCACTGATAAAGCTGGAATTGGAGCTGTTGGCTTCCAGACATTGGGTCCTCTGGGAATCATGGTATGGAATACCATCACTACCTTGCCTCCCACACTTTAAAGGCTAGTTGCTGACTTGGAAAAAAATAAGCCAGAAAGTCAAGATTACATATGAGACACATCTCTGTAAGACTGTAATATGAACTGTTTGGTAATTGTGCATATATACAGAAATCAATCAGTTGCACAGTGGTTCAAAAATTTTAAGAAATCATGTCTCAAAGAATAGGAAAGTCCTATTTTAAGATTTTCAAATTCTTTAAAGTTTAAAATGTTGGGTTTTTTTTTTTCCAAATTCTTTGAAATTACTATGCAGATATTGGATAGTTGTATGATCTGTGCATGATGGAAAAACAGTTTGGTTTTATAGCCAAAAAATATAATTTAGGTTACAAATTAATCCAAGCTGTAGTGAAAGAACCTTATACTTAAGAATCAGGGGACTTAACTTCAAGTTTGAGCTTTGTCACTAGTTAATTGCCTTATGTCATTGAACAGTATATAACCTCTCTAGACTACAGTTTCTCTCCCTGTAAAAATACGTTTTGGATCACTCTAAATTCCTTTTATCTTGCTAAATCCATTCCTTGCCAAATTCCTGTTCATCCCAGAGACTCTAGAATTCTTTTAATTCCAGGATTTATTTCCTTTTTTAACCTCGCCCTATGTCTATCATCGTGACTTCCCGGGTGGTGCTAGTGATAAAGAACCCATCTGCCAATGCAGGAGACAGAAGAGACGTGGGTTCAATCCCTCCGTCGGGAAGATCCCCTGGAGAAGGAAGTAGCAACCCACTCCAGTATTCTTGCCTGGAATCCTATGGACAGACAGAGCCTGATGGGCTACAGTCCATGGGGTTGCAAAGAGTCAGACAGACCGAAAGCGACTTAACAGCACGTGTCTACCATCATTTTGACATAAATGGCCTTAAATTTCACATCTTCTGTTTGGTGGTATTAACCTAGGACACAGAAGGCATACAATAAATGCTTGTTGCTGATAATGGTGATAAGGAGTTGCATTAAATGACCATTTCCTTCCAGCTCTAAAAGACTGTGACTGTTACAGTTCTATCCAAAGAGAAGTCTATTGTGCTTAGATCATTATAGCACTTAAATAATTTCCCATGGGTATTGAACTCAAGCAGTGCTAAGGGGTAGATGGCTGTCAACTTTTAATCTTTATTTTTTTTCCTTCTGGCAATATCTTTTTTATTTAAAAATTTTTTTATAGAAGTATCATTGATTAACAATTTTGTACCAATTTCTGCTGTACAGCAAAGTAACCCTGTCATACATATACATACATTCTTTATTTATATTCTTTTCCATTATAATTTATCACAAAATATTTAATATATTGAATAGTTCCCTGTGCTATATATTAGGAATTTATTGTTTATCCATTTTAAATGTAACAGTGACAATTTTTAAATGTGGCCAAAATAAACAAATTCTTGGTTAGGAAGTATAAAACAAACTTTGAAGCAGTGTTCATAGGGCAATTGAAAAATCTTAACATAATCATAATAAAACAAATTGAATTTGAGGCTTTTGGAACCACTAGAGAAAGACTTAGATTTCTGTGCATTGTATATTGTTAAACGACATGTAATAGTATAGACATGAAAGTAATCTTGAAAAATAACTCTTTAGCTTAGAAGAACTAATCTGAGCAATTTAAAGAGTGCATCTCCAGTTTTTAGTACATTGTTAACGTTTTTAGTTACTCTCTGTGGTCCATTGCCCATTCCTTCTGGTTGTTACCACTTGAGAAGTTGAAGAGAGTAAGAGATACTCCTTTCTAAGCCTGGATAGCATTAGCACATTCTTTGCTCATAATTTCCTGTGTACCCCTCCTCATTAGTGAGTCACTGATAAGCCTACACACAGATCTTACTTTGTAAAGTGCAAGAAGTATCTTGTAGCCAAGAATACTCATAGTATGGATTTTACTAAGGTTGGGAGGCAAATGCAAGACGTAGTTTGAGGTCAGCCTTGCTTACTTCTTGGTTTCTGAAGGTTCGTTCACCAGAACTCAACCCTTCCTGGTCAAAACTTCGGAGAAATGTATCTTCATTTTCCTAAATCTATTGTTTTCACTTTCAGTTCCAGACTAGAGGGCTCACGTAGCTACATCAGATTTAAAGAAACTAGATTCTTCAGCGTTGGTTCTTTCCCACCTTTGGCTTTCCAGATCTTCATACTGCTAGAACTCCAAGACAAATTTTAGTTCTGCCTGCAATTTTCTTGTTTCTTCTAATCACCTAATGTCCCCTGATGGCGTTCAGGGCACAGTAACCCCAAAATATAGCACCTTGATATGTTGAATATTTTAACTTAAAGGAGTTAGAGAAAGACTTCCCCCTCCCCTGCTGCCTTAAAATAGGTCATGAAACTGTCATTTGAGAGGTCTTCTCCCTATACCCAGATGGAAGGGGCATCTTTGTCTCCAAAGGCAATGGGATGCCAAAAAGCATCGGAACAAACAGGTGTTGCTAAGTTTCCTGCAGTTTGTTGTGTTCAGCACATACCCTTTGCCCAATCACTCTTTCCATGATGTTCCACCCTCCACTCTTCATCAAACTTAACATAAAAACATGCAGGTTTAGCCATTTCTTTCAATCTTCGTTTGCTCATGGAGGTTAAAACTTTTATAAAATTAGATTCATTTCTTCTGTTCATCTGTCTTAGTTTAATTTTCAAACCTAGCCAGAGACCCTAACAGGATTGAGAGAAATATATATATTTTTTGCCCCTGCACCCCACTGCACAGTTTGTACCCATTTTCTATAAGCTACCTTTTACTCTTTGTCAATGTTGACTGTTGATTCAAAATGGTCATCAATTAAATCTTAACTTATTATGTATCCTACTATTACAGAGACTGTACTGGGTACAAATTGTTCAAGAATACATACATAAGGAATATGGGATATGTTACATGTGTTTTGCTGAATATTACATTTATAGTCTTATTTGAAGTGTCCTTCCTTAGAAGAAGTATAACAGACTCAATTTTTAAAATATAGGTATGTATATATAAATACCAAAGATCTCTTGGTTTTATTTTAATCTCCAAGTTGTCCACTTTTAGTGTGCAGAGTTAGAAGAGCGCTATATGCTTGCCTGGGAAAAATAGCAGAAATGAGTTCCCTATAATGAAGGATGCCGTTTTCGGATCTGTTTGCTCAGTGGTTCTTGAATGATCATTTTAAGATTAGTGGCAAAATAACTGCATAGGTAATAGTTTGGAATGATTTTTTAAAAAATACTGATTCCTGGGCCCCAGTCTCAGAGATTCTGAATCAGTAATTTTGGGATAAGGCCTATGTATCTGCATTTTAAAAGTTGTACTCATGATTCTAATGTGTAGCGAGGACTGGAGATCACTTAGAAAAGACTTTAAGAGAGTTCTTCCAGCCCTCTTAATTCTCTGATTTAAGTATGTAAGAAGCCTTTCATCTGCCCCTGATTTGCCTTTTTTTCTTTACTTATAGTTGATTACAATAGTATATTAGTTTCAGATATACAACATGGTGACCCAATATTTTTATAGACTATACTCCATTTAAAGTTAATACAAAATAATGGCTATAATTCCCTGCACTATACTGTATATCCTTGTTGCTTATCCATAGTAGTTTGTACTTATTAATCCCCTACCCTTATCTTGCCCATCCCAAGCCCATCTCCTCACTGTTTGTTCTCTATATCTTTGAGTCCATTTCTGTTTTGTTATATATGTTTATTTGTTTTTTATTTTAGATTTCACATATAAGTGATAACTTTAATACACTATTTATCTTTCTCTGACTTATTTCACTAAGCATTATACCTTCCCGGTTCATCCATGTTGCTACAAATGGAAAAGCTTCACTCTTTGATGGCTGAGTAATATTCCATTGTATACATATACCACTTCTTCTTTATCCATTTATCTATTGATGGAGATGGGTTGTTTCCATATTTTGGCTATTTTAAATAAAACTGCTGTGAACTATGGGGTACACATATCTTTTTTCAATTGATGTCTTCATTATCTTTGGATATATACTCAAGAGTGGGATTGCTGCATCACATGGTAGTTCTAGTTTTAGTTTTTTGAAGAACCTCCATACTATTTACATAGTGGCTGCACCAGTTTACATTCCCATCACCATTGTACAAGGGTTCCGTTTTCTCAACATCCTGCCCAACATTTGTTATTTGTGGGTTTTTTGATGTTAGCCATTCTGACAGGTGTGAAGTAATATCTCATTGTGGTTTTGATTTGCATTTCTCGGATGATTAGTGATGTTGAGCATCTTTTCATGTACCTGTTGGCCATCTGTATGTCTTCTTTGGAAAAATGTATATTCAGGTCCTCTCCCCATTTTTAAATTAAATTGTTTGCTTTTTTTTATATTGAGTTGATGAGCTGTTGATATATTTTGGATACCAACCCCTTATCAGGTATATCATTTACAGATATTTTCTCCCACTTAGCAGATCGCCTTTTCATTTTGTCAGTGGTTTCCTTTGCTGTGCTAAAGCTTTTAAATTTAATTATTTCCTGGTTTTTTGTTTTTTTTTTTTTTGCTTTTATTGTCTTTGCCCAAGGAGACAGATCTAAAAAATCTATTGCTACATTTGTCAAAGATTTATCTGCTATATTTTCTTCTGCGAATTTTATAGTTTCCAGTCTTATATTTAGGTACTTAATACATTTTGAGGGTTTTTTTTGTTTGTTTGTTTGTTTGTTTGGTATGTGGTATGAGAAAATGTTCTGATTTCATTCTTTTTTAAAATTTATTTATTTATTAAGAGAAGGATAATTGCTTTACAGAATTTTGTTGTTTTCTGTCAAACCTCAACATCAATCAGCCATAGGTATACATATATTCCTTCCCTTTTGAACTTCCTTCCCATCTCCCTCCCCACCCCACCCCATAGGTTAATACACAACCTCTATTTGAGTTTCCTGAGACATACAACAAAATTCCCGTTGGCTATCTATTTTATATATGGTGATATAATTTCCATGTTACTCTCTCCATGCATCTCACCCTCTCCTCCCCTCTCCCCGTGTCCATAAAGTCCATTTTCTATGTCTGTTTCTACATTGCTGCCCTGCAAATAAATTCTTCACTACCATTTTTCTGGGCTTCCCTAATAGCTCAGTTGGTAAAGAATCCACCTGCAGAAGACCCTGGTTCAATTCCTGGGTTGGGAAGATCCACTGGATAAGGGATAGGCTACCCACTCTACTATTCTTGGGCTTCCCTTGTGGCTCAGCTGGTAAAGAATCCGCCTGCAATGCAGGACACATGGGTTCAATCCCTGCGTTGGGAAGATCCCTGGAGAAGGGAAAAGCTACCCACTCCAGTATTCTGGCCTGGAGAATTCCATGGACTGTAAAGTCCATGGGGTCACAAAGAGTCAGACATGACTAAGTGACTTTCACTTTCATCATTTTTCTAGATTCCATATATATGCATTGCTGCTGCTGCTGCTAAGTTGCTTCAGTCGTGTCTGACTCTGTGCGCCCCCATAGATGGCCTCCCACCAGGCTCCCCCGTCCCTGGGATTCTCCAGGCAAGAACACTGGAGTGGGTTGCCATTTCCTTCACCAATGCATGAAAGTGAAAAGTGAAAGTGAAGTCGCTCAGTCATGTCTGACTCTTAGCGACCTCATGTACAGCAGCCTACCAGGCTCCTCCATCCATGGGATTTTCCAGGCAAGAGTACTGGAGTGGGGTGCCATTGCCTTCTCCAATATATTCATTAGTATATGCTATTTATCTTTCTCTTTCTGACTTACTTCATTCTGTGTAATAGGCTCTAGGTTCATCCACCTCATTAGAACTGACTTAAATGAGTTCCTTTTTATGGCTGAGTAATATTCCATTGTGTATATGTACCACAACTTCTTTATCCATTCATCTGTCAATGGACATCTAGGTTGCTTCCATGTTCTGCTGCTGCTGCTGCTGCTGCTAAGTTGCTTCAGTCATGTCCGACTCTGTGCAACCCCATAGGTGGCAGCCCACCAGGCTCCCCTGTCCCTGGGATTCTCCAGGCAAGAACACTGGAGTGGGTTGCCTATGCCTTCTCCAGCTTCCATGTTCTTCTAGCTATTGTAAATAGTGCTGCAGTGAACAATGGGATCCATGTATCTTTTTCAGTTTTGGTTTCCTCAGGGTATATGCCTAGGAGTGAGAGTGCTGGGTCATATGGTGGGTTTCCTCCTAGTTTTTTAAGGAGTCTCCATACCATCTTCCGTAGTGGCTCTATCAATTTACATTCCCACCAACAGTGCAAGAGCATTCCCTGTTCTCCACACCCTCTCTAGCATTTATTGTTTGTAGACTTTTTAATGGTGGCCATTCTAACTGGTGTGAGATGATATCTCACTGTAGTTTTGATTTGCATTTCTCTGATAATGAGTGATGTGAGCATCTTTTCATATGTTTGTTAGCCATCTGTATGTCTTCTTTGGAAAAATGTCTGTTTAGGTCTTTTCCCCACTTTTTGATTGGGTTGTTTGTTTTTCTGGTATTGAGTTGTATGAGCTGCTTGTATATTTTGGAAATTAATCCTTTGTAAGTTGTTTAATTTGCTATTTTCTCCCATTCAGAGGCTTTTCTTTTCACCTTGCTTATAGTTTCCTTTGCTGTGCAAAAGCTTTCAAGTTTAGTCAGGTCCCAGTCATAGAAGATTTGATTTATGTCATCAAGTGCTCGGCCTATGTTTTCCTCTAATAAGAGTTTTATAGTTTCCAGTCTTACATTTAGGTCTTTAATCCATTTTGAGTTTATCTTTGTGTATGGTGTTAGGAAGTGTTGTAATTTCATTCTTTTACATGTAGCCATTCAGTTTTCCCAGCACCATTTATTGAAGAGGCTGTCTTTGCCCATTGTATATTCTTGCCTCCTGTGTCAAAAATAAGGTACCTGTAGGTGCATGGGTTTATTTCTGGGCTTTCTATCTTGTTCCATTGGTCTGTATTTCCGTTTTTGTGCCAGTACCATACTGTCCTGATGACTATAGCTTTGTAGTATAATCTGAAGTCAGGAAAGTTCATTCCTCCAGCTCTATTCTTCTTTCTCAAGACTGCTTTGGCTATTTGGGGTCTTTTGTGTTTCCATATGAATTGTGAAATTTTTTGTTCTAGTTCTGTGAAAAATGCCATTGGTAATTTGATGGGGATCACATTAAATCTGTAGATTTCATTTGGTAGTATAATTATTTTCCAGAGAAGGCAATGGCACCCCACTCCAGTACTCTTGCCTGGAAAATCCCATGGATGGAGGAGCCTGGTAGGCTGCAGTCCATGGGGTCGCTAAGAGTCGGACATGACTGAGCGACTTCACTTCCACTTTTCACTTTCATGCATTGGAGAAGGAAATGGCAACCCACTCCAGTGTTCTTGCCTGGAGAATCCCAGGGATGGGGGACCCTGGTGGGCTGCCATCTATGGGGTCACACAGAGTCGGACATGACTGAAGCGACTTAGCAGCAGCAGCAGCATAGTTATTTTCACAGTATTGATTCTTCCTACCCAGGAACATGGAATCTCTCCCCATCTGTTTATGTCATCTTTGATTTCCTTTATCAGTATCTTATAATTTTCTGTGTACAGTTATTTTGTCTCCTTAGGGAAGTTTATTCCTAGATATTTAATTCTTTTTGTTGTAGTGGTGAATGGGATTGATTCCTTAATTTCTCTTTCTGATTTTTCATTGGTAACATATAAAAATGCAAGTGATTTCTGTGTGTTGATTTTGTATCCTGCAACTTTGCTAAATTCACTGATTAGCTCTAGTAATTTTCTGATAGTTATCTTTAGGGTTTTTCAATGTACAATATCATGTCATCTGCAATGAGAGCTTTACTTCTTTTCCAAACTGGATTCCTTTTATTTTTCTTCTTTTATTGCTGTAGCTAGGACTTCCAAAACTATGTTGAGTAATAGTAGTGAAGATGGACACCCTTGTCTTGTTCCTGATCTTAGGGAGAATACTTTCAGGTTTTCACCATTGAGAACAATGTTTGCTGTAGGCTTATCATATGTGGCTTTTACTATGTTGAGGTAGGTTCCTTCTATGCCCATTTTCTGAAGAGTTTTAATCATAAATGGGTGCTGAATTTTGTCAAAGACTTTTTTCCATCTATTGAGATTATCATATGGTTTTTATCTTTCAATTTGTTAATATAGTGTATCACATTGATTGATTTTCATATATTGAATCCTTGCATTCCTGGGATAAACCCAACTTGATCATGGTGTATGAGCTTTTTATTTTATTATTTTTTTTTATTTTATTTTATTTTTATTTTTATTTTTATTTTTTTTAATTTTAAAATCTTTAATTCTTACATGTGTTCCCAAACATGAACCCCCCTCCCACCTCCCTCCCCATAACGTATGAGCTTTTTAATGTGTTGTTGAATTCTGTTTGCTAAAATTTTGTTGAGGATTTTTGCATCTATGTTCGTCAGTGATATTGGCTTGTAGTTCTCTTTTTTGTGTGTTGGCTTTGTCTGGTTTTGGTATCAGGGTCATGGTGGCCTCATAGAATGAGTTTGGAAGTGTTCCTTCCTCTGCAATTTTGGAAAGAGTTTTAGAAAGATAGGCATTAGCTCTTCTCTAAATGTTTGATAGAATTCTCCTGTGAAGCCACCTGGTCCTGGGCTTTTGTTTTTGGAGGATTTATGATCACAGCTACAATTTGGGTGCTTGTATTTGGGTTGTTCATAATTTCTATTTCTTCCTGGTTCAGTCTTGGAAGATTGAACTAAAATCTGTTCATTTCTTCCAGGTTATCCATTTTATGGCCATATAGTTGTTCATAATAGTCTTATATAATCCTTTGTATTTTTGCATTGTCTGTTGTAACCTCTCCCTTTTCACTTCTAATTTTGTTGCTTTGATTCTTCTCTCTTTTTTTATTGATGAGTCTGGTTAAAGGTTTGTCAGTTTTGTTTATTGTCTCAAAGAACCAGCTTTTAGTTTTATTAATCTTTACTATTGTTTCTTTCATTTCTTTTTCATTTATTTCTGCCCGGATCTTTATGATTTCTTTCCATCCACTAATTTTGGGGTTTTCTGTTCTTTTTCCAGTTGTTTTAGGTGTAAAGTTAGGTTGTTTTTCTTGTTTCCTGAGGTAGGATTGTATTGCTATAAACTTCCCTCTTACAACTGCTTTTACTGCATCCCATAGGTTTTGGGTTGTCATGTTTTCATTGTCATTTGTTTATAGAAATTTTTTTTATTTCCCTTTTGATTTTTCAGTAACCTGTTGGTTATTTAGAAACATACTATTTAATCTACATGTGCTTGTGTTTCTTCGTTTTTTTTTTCTCGTAATTGATATCTAGTCTCATAGTGTTATGGTTGGAGAAGATGCTTGATACGATTTCAATTTTCTTAAATTTACTGAAGTTTGATTTGTGACCCAAGATGTTGTCGATCCTGGAGAATGTTCCATGTGCACTTGAGAAAATGTATTCTTCTGCATTTGGATGGAATGTCCTGAAGATATCAATGAAATCCTTCTCATCTAATGTATCATTTAAGACTTGTGTTTCCTTATTAATTTTCTGTTTTGATGATCTGTCCATTGGTGTGAGTGGGGTGTTAAAGTCTCATACTATTATTTTATTACTGTCAATTTCTCCTTTTATGTCTGATAGTGTTTGTCTTACGTATTGAGGTGCTCCTATGTTGGGTGCATATATATCTACAATTGTTAGGTCTTCCTCTTGGATTGATCCCTTGATCATTATGTAGTGTCCTTCCTTATCTATTGTAATATTCTTTATTTTAAGGTCTATTTTGTCTGATATGAGGATTGATAGTTCAGGTTTCTTTTGCTTCCCATTTGCATGGAATATATTTTTCCATGCTCTCACTCTCAGTCTTGAGGTCTGTGTGGGTTTGTCTTGCGAGTTCAGTCTTGAGGTCTGTGTCTTGAGGTCTGCAGTGGGTTTCTTGTACACAGCATATTATATGGGTCTTGTTTTTATATCCATTCAGCCAGTTTGTGTCTTTTAGTGCATTTAATCCATTTACATTTAAAGTAATTATTGGTATATATGTTCCTATTGCCATTTTCTTAATTGTTTGGGGTTTGATTTTGTAGATCTTTTTCTTCTGTTGTGTTTTTTTGACTATATAAGCCTTGATAACATTTGTTTTAAAGCTGGTTTGGTGGTACTGAATTCTCTTAACTTTGGCTTGTCTGAAAAGCTTTTGATTTCTCCATCAATTTTGAATGAGATCCTTGCTGGGTATAGTAATCTTGGTTGTAGATTTTTCCCTTTCATTACTTTAAATATATCCTGCTATTCCCTTCTGGCCTGTAGAGTTTCTGCTGAAAGATCAGCCATTAAACATATGGTCTTTCCCTTGTATGTTACTTGTTGCTTTTCCCTTGCTGCTTCTAATATTTTTTCTTTGTGTTTCATCTTTGTTAGTTTGAGTAGTATGTGGCTTGGTGTGTTTCTCCTTTGGTTTATCCTGTATGGGACTCTTTTCACTTCTTAGACTTAATTGACTATTTCCTTTTCCATGTTGGGGAAATTTGCAAGTATAACCTCTTCAAAAATTTTCTCATACCCTTTCCTTTTCTTGTCTTTTTCTGGGACCCCTATAATTTGAATGTTAGTGTGTTTGATATGGTCCCAGAGGTCTCTGAGACTATCCTCAGTTCTTTTCATTCTTTTTACTTTATTCTGCTCTTCAGAAGTTATTTCCACCATTTTATCTTCCAGCTCACTGATTTGCTCTTCTGCTTCAGATATTCTGCTATTGATTCCTTCTAGAGTATTTTTAATTTCAGTAATTGTGTTGTTTGTCTCTGTATGTTTATCCTTTAATTCTTCTAGGTCTTTGTTAATTGATTCTTGCATTTTCTCCATTGTGTTTTCAAGTTTTTGATCATCTTTACTATCATTATCCTGAATTCTTTTTCAGGTAGTTTGCCTATTTCCTCTCTTCATTTATTTGGACTTCTGTGTTTCTAGGTTGTTCCTTCATTTGTGCAGTATTTCTCTATCTTTTCATTACTTATTTTTAAACTTATTGTGTTTGAGGTCTCCTTTTTCCAGGCTTAAAGGCTGAATTCTTTCATTTTAGTTTCTGCCTTCCTAAGATTGGTGCAGTGGTTTGTGTAAGCTTCATATAGGATGAGATTTGTGCTGAGTTTTCTTTTGCTTTTTCCTCTGATGGGCAAGCCTGAGTGAGGTGGTAATCCTGTCTTCTGATGATTGGGTTTGTATTTTTGTTTTGTTTGGATGAGGCATCCTGCTACTGGTGCTACTGGTGGTGCTACTGGAAGGTGCTACTGGTGGTTGGGTGATGCCAGGTCTTGTATTCAAGTGGTTTCCTTTGTGTGAATTCTCACTATTTGATACTCCCTAGGGTTAGTTCTCAGAGAAGGCAATGGCACCCCACTCCAGTACTGTTGCTGGGAAAATCCCATGGACGGAGGAGCCTGGTAGGCTGCAGTCCATGGGATTGCTAAGACTCGGACACCACTGTGTGAGTTCACTTTCACTTTTCACTTTCATGCACTGGAGAAGGAAATGGCAACCCACTCCAGTGTTCTTGCCTGGAGAATCCCAGAGACGGGGGAGCCTGGTGGGCTGCCATCTATGGGGTCACACAGAGTCAGACACGACTGAAGCGACTTAGCAGCAGCAGCAACAGGGTTAGTTCTATGGTAGTCTAGGGTCTTGGAGTCAGTGCTCCCATTCCAAAGGCTCAGGGCTTGATCTCTGGTCAAAAACAAAGGTTCTACAAGTGATTTGTTATGGAATTAAGTGAGATTAAAACCAATACCCAAAAATGAGCAACCAAAGACAAACCCCAAACAAATGGCAGTTACAAAATCAGGCAACTAATAATTAAAATAATGGAGTATACACATATATACAAGTAAGCAAAGTCAAAACAGTCCAACAAAAATAAAGTAAAATACATCGACCCAGTGAACAAAGGAAACTAAAAATTATATCTACCAGTTAAGAACAAAACTAAAGCACAAACTGGAAAACAAAACTAAAGCAAGGTGCCAAGTAGGGAATAAAGCAATGAAAACAAACCTAACAAATATGTTGAGAGGAAAGGAAAGAAAGAAGAATAGATATTCAAAGTTAAATAGAAGTAGGTAAAGAAGATTTATATACACTAAAGATTAACTGGAAGGGGAAAAGAACAATAGGAAAAGCAAACAAAGGAATAAATGTAAAAATAATAATAGTTTTAAAAAATTAAAGTTAAAGAAGAAAAGAGGCAGAGGTTTGTAACAACAATAAAAAGTGTGATCATTGGACAGTATATAAACTCATTGCTAATACTAACAAGCGGGTACTCTTTCTGCCCCCTTCTGATGCCTATGTCAGAAGCTTTCTCTATCTCCTTTATACTTTAATAAAACTTTATTACACAAAAGCTCTGAGCGATCAAGCCTCGTCTCTGGCCCCGGATTGAATTCTTCTCCTCCGGGGGCCAAGAATCCCTGCGTCGTGATTCAACAACAACCTTTCAATGCGAAGAGCTGACTCATTGGAAAAGACCCTGATGCTGGGAAAGATGGAAGGCAGGAGGAGAAAGGGATGACAGAGGATGAGATGGTTGAATGGCATCAATGACTCAATGGACATGAGCTTGAGCAAGCTCTGGGAGTTGGTGATGGACAGGGAGGCCAGGCGTGCTGCAGTCCATGGAGTCGAAAAGAGTCGGAGAGTACTGAGCGACTGAACTGAACAACAACAACAACAAATCCTCTCTTATAAGCCCCTATGTTTCATAAATTGCTTTTCCTCAAGCTTGAGACATATTTTGAACGTGTGACATGTTTTGAATGTGACCAAGGTGAGAAAACCAAATATGAATGGTGCATATTCATTGTCTCAATATAATAATTCCTTAATAACACAAAACAAATTTTCTGTCTCTCTAAAATTCACCTCTTTAAATAACCTAAATAAAATAATTTAGTCAAAAACCTAAATAAAAGAATTTTATATTAAAACAAAAAACTCAAAAGCTTAATTAGATTTCATAGTGCCAATAAAATCAACAACTACAACAGAGGGAGGAAAAAAGAAAAAAATATCCAAAAGAAACTAGAGAACAGGTAAAAACATAAGAATAATAAATATTTTTTTGAGTTACTGCTGTCAGGGTCCTTTCCCTTGCTGGGAGTCACAGTCCACCTCACCTCCCTAGAATGCCCTCCCACACTGTGCTGGTCTCTGGACTTGCTGTGGGGGCAGCTCGGATTCTAGTCTGGTCCAACTCCTGTGTGTTCTTGCCTCCAATGTCCACAGCTATCAGCACTAGTGCATTTTCTTTTGGGGGAGCTCTCATTGTCTTTTTATATATTCTGTAGACACAGAGTCTGCCTAGTTGATCGTGTGGATTTAATCTGCAGCTTGTACAGCTGGTGGGAAGGTTTTGGGTCTTCTTCCTTAGCCACTTCCACTGCCCCTGGGTTTCAATTGTGGTTTTATTTCCTCCTCTCTATGTGGGTCGTCCACTGGGGTTTGCTCCTGAGGCTGCCCTGGAGGACTTCAGTCTGCCCCAGTGAGGGCCAGTTGCAGAGGTGGTGCAGCTGCTTGGGTCTCAGGGGTTCTGGCAGCACTGGGTACTCAAGGGAGTTGGCAGCTAGGGCAGCAGGAAATCTAGTACTCTAGAAGAGGATGGCAACCAGTATTGGCCAGTACACTCCAGTCTTCTTGCCTGGAGAACCCCCCTGACAGAGAAGCCTGGCACACCATAGTCCACAGTGTCACAAAAAGTTGGACATGACCAAAGTGACTCTGCGTGCATAGATGCAAGACTTTTTTTCCCTGTGGCAGCTCTTCCCCAGTGAGGGTTGAGTGTGAACGTGGCTCAGCTGCATGGGTTGTGGGTCCCCTGGTGGCACCAAGTGTGCAGGGACACAGACTGCCCCAGCCACAGGAGTTATGGCCCTATCAGAGTCTTTTTTTGAGCTTCTGGTAACTGGCGTTCGGAAGGCCTCTTTGGCTAGTCTTTCTCCATAGCTCTGCATCTTCAGGCATTTAGAGGGCTTCCTTGCCTGGGGTCTTTCTCTATTGTTTGGCCTGTCAGGCACATAGAGGGGCCCCCCTGGCTGGGGCCCCACTCTGTAGATCAGTGCATCAGGCACTTAAAGGGGCACCCTGGGTGGGGTCCTACTCTGTAGTTCTGTGTATCAGATGGTTGATGGGCCAGCCTCTCTATTATTACACTGCTGATGCTGGCATGTGGGGAGAGAGAGGCTATGGTGATGGCTCCACCCCCTACATGTGACTCAGCAGTATCACCTTGCTTCCATGGCTGCCTGGCTTTCCTCCATAGGCATTTCCCGCCACAGTGTCCTCCCTCATATCCCCTCAGTCCGTCTCTCCACAGTCAGCAGAAGCTCTCACCCTGGGATTGCTTCACAGTCCCTAAGCTCCAGCTCCCAGATGCTGCGCTTTCTAGGGGACCTGCGTCCCTGTCCAGGGTACGTGTGGCTGCGGCAAGGACTGTCTGATTCTCATTCCATTTAGGCTGACAAAGATCAGCTGTTTCACTCTCAGCCTTAAGTGTTTCTCCTCTGACTCAGACAGTTGCCCCGATGTGGGGATTGGACTCCTGCTTCAGTTCCCACACCCGCCAAGGGTAGGTCCAGTCTTACTAACATCCCTGTTTTTCCCCCTAGTTCCTTCGTCCTCCTGAGTTTTGCGTGGTTCTGTAAATTCTTTTCCACTGGTCAGGTACTCCTGTCTGCTCTCAGCTGGTGTTCTGCATGCACTTCGGTGTCTGAAGGTGTATTCCTGATGTATCCACGGAGAGAGATGTACTCCACATCCACCTACTTCTCTGCCATCTTGTTCTCCTAATTTCATTGTTTTACATGTAACTGTCCAATTTTCCCAGCACTACTTATTGAAGGGACTGTCTTTTCTCCATTGTATATTTTTGCCTCTTTTGGCATAGATTCAGTTGAGTTCAGTCGCTCAGTCGTGTCCGACTCTTTGTGACCCCATGAATTGCAGCACGCCAGGCCTCCCTGTCCATCACCAACTTCCGGAGTTCACTCAGATTCACGTCCATCGAGTCGGTGATGCCGTCCAGCCATCTCATCCTCTGTCGTCCCCTTCTCCTCCTGCCCCCAATCCCTCCCAGCATCAGAGTCTTTTCCAATGAGTCTCTTCGCATGAGGTGGCCAAAGTACTGGAGTTTCAGCTGTAGCATCATTCCTTCCAAAAAAATCCCAGAACTGATCTCCTTCAGAATGGACTGGTTGGATCTCCCAATTGACCATAAATGTGGAAGCCTATTTCTGAGCCCTCTATTCTGTTCTATTGATCTGTGTGTCTGTTTTTGTGCCAGTACCAAACTGGTTTGATTGCTATAGACTTGTAGTAGTTTGAAGTCAGGTAGCATACCTCCAGCTTTGTTATTTTTTCTCAAGATTGCCTTGGCTATTCAGGGTCTTTCATGGTTCCACATAAAGTTTACAATTATCTGTTCTAGTTCTATAAAACATAGTCATGGATATTTTGATAGGGATTGTATTAAATCTGTAGATTGCTTTTGGTACTATAGACATTTTTAATAATATCAATTCTTCCAACCCACGAACATGGAAGATAACTTTCCATTTGTTTGTATCATCTTCAGTTTCCTTTGTCAGTGTTTTATAGTTTTCAGAATATAGAAGTTTCACCTCCTTGGTTAAATTTATTCTGGGATATTTTATTCTTTTGCTGCAATTTTAAATGGTATTTTAAAATTTCTTTTTTGATAGTTCATTTATAGTATGATATAATTATGACAGATTTACATTGTTGTACAGCAGAAATCAAGACAATATTGTAAAGCAATTTTCCACCAATTAAAAAATAAAATTAGTTTTAAAATGAAAACAACAGATTTCTGTATATAATCTTGTATCCTATAACTTTACTATGTTATTTATTCTCTTTTTTTGTTGGAGACTTTAGGGTTTTCTATATAAAGTATCATGTCATTTGCAAATAGTAACAGTTTTACTTCTTTCCTTCCAGTTTAGATGTCTTTTATTTCTTTTTCTTATTTGATTGCTGTTGCTAGGACGTCCAATATGATGTTAGAAGTAGTGAGAGTGAATATCCTAGCTAGTTGTATGGCATCACCGACTTGATGGACATGAGTTTGAGCAAGCTCCAGGAGTTGCTGATGGACAGGGAAGCCTGGTGTGGTGCAGTGTATGGGGTTGCAAAGAATCAGACACGACTGAGCAACTGAACTGAATTGATTCCTGATTTTGAAGGAAAAATTTTGAACCTTTTATCATTGAGTATGATTTTAGCCATGAGCTTGTCGTAAATAACCCTTATTATGTTGATATGTGTTCCCTCTGTACCACCTTTGATGAGAGTTTTTATTGTGAATGGATGTTGAACTTTGTCAAAAGCTTTCTCTGCGTCTGTTGAGATGACCATGTGATTTTTATTCCTACTGTTAATGTGGTATATTAAGTGATGGATTTGTGACGGTTGAACCAATCTTGCATCACTGGAATAAATCCTACTTGATCGTAGTGTATGAAGTTTGCTAATATTTTGTTGAGGATTTTTTAATCTATAGTCATCAAAGATATTGGCCTGAAAATTTCTTTTCTTACAGTGTATTTGTCTGGTTTTGGTATTACAGTAGTGGTGACCCTGCAGAATGAATTTAGGAGTGTTCCATTCTCTTCAGATTTTTGGAATAGTTTAAGGACAGGCATTAGCTCTTCTTTATATGTTTGCTTGAATTCCCCTGTAAAGCCATCCAGTCCTGGATTTTTGTTTGCTGGGAGTTTTTATTATTATTACAAATTCAGTTTCACTAGTGGTGATCAGGCTGTTAATTATCTATTTCTTCTTAATTCAATCTTTGCAGGTTGCATGTTTCTAGAAATTTGTCCATTTCTTCTAGGTATCCAACTTATTGGCATATAATTGTTTGTAGTACTCTCTTCAAGATTTTTTTGTATCTTTGTGATATTGCTTGTAATTTCTCCTCTTCGGTTTCTTATTTGTTCTTTTGGGTCCTCTTTCTTCTTGGTGAGCCTATTTAGAGGTTTTCAGTTTTCTTTATGCTTTCAAAAAACAAGTCCTGGTTTCATTGATTTTTTTTTCTATTGTTCTTTAGTCTCTATTTATTTCTTCTCTGATCTTTATTATTTCCTTCCTTCTGGTGACTCTTGGCTTTGTTCTTTTTCTGTTTCTTTAGATAGTAGGTTAGTCTGAGATCTTTTTCTTGAGGGAGGCCTGTATCACTGTAAACTTCCCTCTTAGATCTGCATTTGCTGCTTCCCATAGATTTTTGAAAGCTGCATTTCCATTTTCATTTATCTTGAAGTATTTTCTGATTTCCTTTTTGATTTCTTCACTTTCCATTGGTCTTGTAATAGTTCATTTTTTAGTCTCCACCTGTTTGTGCTTTTCCCATTTTTCTTTTGTAGTTCATTCCTAGTTTTATACCACTGTAATTGGGAAAAAAATGCTTGATGTAATTTCTATTCTCTTAAATTTGTTGAGAGACTTGTTTTGTGGCCTTGTGATCTATCCTGGAGAATGTTTCCTGTACACTTGAAATGTGTTTTCTGCTGTTTGGGGATGGAATGTCCTATAAATCAATACCTATTAAATCCAACTTGTCTATTGTGTCATTTAAGACCATTGTTGCCTTATTGATTTTTTGTCTGGATGATATGTTCATTGATGTAAGTGCGGTGTCAAAAGTTCCCTACTATTGTTGTATTATTGTCAGTTTCTCCTTTTAAGTCTGTTAATATTTGCTTTATATTATTTAGGTTCTCCTGTACTGGATACATATATCTAAATGAATATAGTATCTTCTTATATTGATCTGTTTATCATTATATAATGCCCTTCTTTGTCTTTTGTTATAGGCTTTGTTTTAAAGTCTATTTGTCTGATATGAGTATTGCTATCCTTTCTTTCTTGTCATTTGTTTGCATGAAATGTTTTTCTACCCTCTCACTTCCAATCTGTGTGTGTCTTTAGCTCTGAGGTGAATCTCTTGTATACCATATATATGGGTCTCATTATCTTATCCGGTCAGCTACTCTGTGTCTTTTTTCTTTTTTTTTTTTTTACTGGAGTATAGTTGATTTACAATGTTGTATTAGTTTCTGCTGTACAGCAAAGTGAACACTGGGCTGGAAGAAACACAGGCTGGAATCAAGATTGCCGGGAGAAATATCAATAACCTCAGATATGCAGATGACACCACCCTTATGGCAGAAAGTGAAGAGGAACTAAAAAGCCTCTTGATGAAAGTGAAAGAGGAGAGTGAAACAGTTGGCTTAAAGCTCAACATTCAGAAAACGAAGATCATGGCATCTGGTCCCATCACTTCATGGGAAATAGATGGGGAAACAGTGGAAACAGTGTCAGACTTTCTTTTTTGGGGCTCCAAAATCACTGCAGATGGTGACTGCAGCCAGGAAATTAAAAGACGCTTACTCCTTGGAAGAAAAGTTATGACCAACCTAGATAGCATATTCAAAAGCAGAGACATTACTTTGCCAACAAAGGTCCATCTAGTCAAGGCCATGCTTTTTCCAGTGGTCATGTATGGATGTGAGA
Organism: Budorcas taxicolor; assembly: GCF_023091745.1. Taxonomy (NCBI): domain Eukaryota; kingdom Metazoa; phylum Chordata; class Mammalia; order Artiodactyla; family Bovidae; genus Budorcas; species Budorcas taxicolor. The sequence continues at coordinate 40,293,725 of NC_068935.1, forward strand.
GTTGGACTGTGAAGAAGGCTGAGCGCCGAAGAATTGATGCTTTTGAACTGTGGTGTTGGAGAAGACTCTTGAGAGTCCCTTGGACTGCAAGGAGATCCAACCAGTCCATTCTGAAGGAGATCAGCCCTGGGTGTTCTTTGGAAGTAATGATGCTAAAGCTGAAGCTCCAGGACTTTGGCCACCTCATGTGAAGAGTTGACTCATTGGAAAAGACTCTGATGCTGGGAGGGATTGGGGGCAGTTGGAGAAGGGGACGACAGAGGATGAGATGGCTGGACGGCATCACTGACTCGATGGACGTGAGTCTGAGTGAAATCTGAGAGCTGGTGATGGACAGGGATGCCTGGCATGCTGCAATTCATGGGGTCGCAAAGAGTCAGACACGACTGAGCGACTGAACTGAACTGATATACCTACTCCAGATTTTTTTCCCATATAGGCCATTACAGAGTATTGAGAAGAGTTCCCTGTGCTATACAGTAGGCACCCTATTTGATTGGAACACTTATTCCATTGGCATTTAAAGTAATTATTTATAGGTATGTCGTTATTGCCATTTTATTACTTCTTTTCCAGTTATTTTTGTAGTTATCTGTTCATTTCTTCTGTTTCTTCCCTTGTTGATTGATGATTTTCTTTAATGGTATGGTCCTTTCTTTTTAGTTTTTTTATTTTTTTTTAATCTGTGGTAGATTTCTGATAGGTGGTTACCGTCAGGTTCCTATATGTTGACCTATAATGTACTTGTTTTAAACTGGTAGTCATATAAGTTCAACCACATTCTAAAATATCTACATTTTAAAATCCTCTTCCCCTAACATCTCTGTCTCTATAAAGTTGCTTCTTTGGGAGCATCCCTATGCAGTCTACATGTACCCAGTGGCTTTGGTGGGAGAGCTGAATCTGATGTGAGCAGGAGTCACACCTTCCCCTGGGGTGTGCTGGCAGCTATCACCATGGTAGAAGGTGGGGCTAGAGATGGAATGGCTAGAGCCAGGGCTTCTCCTATGCTCAATGGCCATCACCACCCCATTGGGGGCAGAGTTGGTGCCCAAGGTACTGGAGCAGAAGCCCTGAGGATCAGGTCCGAGCTGGTTCCGTTTCAAGTGTGTGCTTTCCTCCCTGGCAATGGCACCTCTGCCCTAGTAGAGAGCAGCACTGAACAACAGGGATTAGCAGAGGACTGCGGGACAGGCCAGGGTAAGTGCTGAGACCATCCTAGCAAGTTAGTCAGAGCCCCAGGCAATTTTCAGGCTGTTTCCTCGCGTGCATGCTGGTAATGGCTTCCTTCTCCTTGTTCAGAGGCAGGGATGTTTCCAAGGCAGCTTCCTTCTCTCTAAGAGTGAACACTCTTCTTGGTGGCAGCAGCCTTTGCAGTAATGCACTGCACTGGAGCAAGAGAAGCTGGAGTGGGCACCCTGCCAGGCAGGGGAACAGGCTGTGGCAGTTGTGGGAAACCAGCCAGAACCCCAGGTAGTTTGCAGTCTGTTTCCTCTACCTTGTTCCATGAGAGTAAGCAAGTGTATGCATGTGCTTCATGAGCAGAGTGTTGGTTTCTTACAGCCCTCTGCTAAGTCCCAATGGTTTTCAAACCAGCTAAGGGGGCTGTCTTCCTGGAGTCATGCCCAACATGTGTCTTTAACCCATCATTCTCAAGGAGGATCCTTGAGACTGTGAAATCCCCCTCCTCTTGTGTGTCCCTTACTAGAGGCACTTGTCCTGGCCTGATTGCATTTCTTCCATTCCTACCCAACTCTGTGCATTCTTTGTAACCTTGGTTGTAGATGAGCCATAAAGGTCCCAGATTGTTTTCAGCAAGAGTTGTTTCACGTGTAGATGTCTTTCGATGTGTTCATGGAAGAAGGTGAACTCAGAATCCTCATACTCTGCCATCTTGATCTCCTACCCATCTGCCCCTGACTTTCCATGAGAGACAAGATGATGATCCTTCATTTTTTCCCTTTGGACTTTCTGAGAATATTTCCATAGTAAAAGGTTGTTGTTATCATTGTTGGTTCAGTGGTGATCATACCGTCTGTCTAAGACTTCAGTTTGCAACAATGTACCTATAGGTGAAGAGTTCAAATCCAAGCAAAGGACAGGTGATAAAGGTCAGGAATAGCAAGAATGTCCTGAGGTAGATCTCTGAGGTTTTCATTTTCACAGACCCATTTTTGTGCAGCATGTATAAATCATCTACCGTTCAGTTCAGTTCGATTGCTCAGTCGTGACTGACACTTTGCGACCCCAGGAATCACAGCACGCCAGGCCTCCCTATCCATCACCATCTCCCGGAGTTCACCCAAACTCATGTCCATCAAGTCGGTGATGTCATCCAGCCATCTCATCCTCTGTCGTCCCCTTCTCCAACTGCCCCCAATCCCTCCCAGCATCAGAGTCTTTTCCAATGAGTCAACTCTTCACATGAGGTGGCCAAAGTCCTGGAGCTTCAGCTTTAGCATCATTACTTCCAAAGAACACCCAGGGCTGATCTCCTTCAGAATGGACTGGTTGGATCTCCTTGCAGTCCAAGGGACTCTCAAGAGTCTTCTCCAACACCACAGTTCAAAAGCATCAATTCTTCGGCGCTCAGCCTTCTTCACAGTCCAACTCTCACATCCATACATGACCACTGGAAAAAGCATGGCCTTGACTAGATGGACCTTTGTTGGCAAAGTAATGTCTCTGCTTTTGAATATGCTATCTAGGTTGGTCATAACTTTTCTTCCAAGGAGTAAGCGTCTTTTAATTTCCTGGCTGCAGTCACCATCTGCAGTGATTTTGGAGCCCAAAAAGATAAAGTCTGACACTGTATCCACTGTTTCTCCATCTATTTCCCATGAATTGATGGGACCAGATGCCATGATCTTTGTTTTCTGAATGTTGAGCTTTAAGCCAACTGTTTCACTCTCCTCTTTCACTTTCATCAAGAGGCTTTTTAGTTCCTCTTCACTTTCTGCCATAAGGGTGGTGTCATCTGTATATCTGAGGTTATTAATAGTAAATGTGACATGAATTTAGCCATTCATCCTTTTTGCTGTTGCAGAACTTAGAGCTTCTTCCTGGGCTATGGCTTTGAGAAGGCAATGCAAACACAGATATTGCAATAAATTCATTTGCAATAGAGATAGATTTAAACATTTTAATATTCTTAAAAGAATATTTGATTTGGGTTGAGAGGGAGCTGACTTGATTTTCTTAGAGGCTCTAAAGAAGAGTGAATGTGAATGATTGGGCAAACCAGCGTCTTTATAAGGTGGTTTTTAAATTACATTGCTTGGAGTGTTTACCATTTATTTACTTGACTTTTACCCTTGCATGAAAAGCCGGAAGGAAATATGTCTTAATAAAGACTTAGGATACTTTGGTTTAAGAAGCTGGTGACACGGTGAATGGGGAATTAGGATTTAGGAATTGTCTATCCCAGATTTAGAAAGTCAGGGAGGTGAGGTTATAACTAGTGAAAACTTGTTTTCAAGATTCCCTTCACTCTGAAAGTTGGGGTTTTGCATGAGAAAACCCCCAAACAATAATATTTTAGTCCCCCAATGAAAGATTGGGAAATGCAAATGTTGCATAAATGATAGATCTTTCTCTTTTCCAATTTTGTATTCCTTGATTTAAAATCTTATATTACACTGATGAGTTAGGATTCACTTCAGAGCATGTTTAAAATTCAAAATGTGACTTGATTTTTAAATCTTTGATTTACATACTTTCAGGAACCCATTTATTATAGAAAGCGAGAACAGCTGTGTTCTCCCTCGGGGTGGTTGTTTCAGTCAAATCCTTTTAAAACATGAATTAGGAAGATTAGGATTTAATCTTTGTTTCTTCCAAGAACAAAAAAAATCTTATTATACAGTTAATATACTCCTGGTCCAGAATGTGTTATCAGAAAGTCCGTATTGTCTACTTTTTAATCAATGGTATATTTATAACTTTTAGAGTATTTTGTAGTTACATCAGGAAACCTGAAAGGTTTGCTCTCTTTATTTTTCCAAATTCACTGAATTTAGGGAACTATAAGGTGATGAACCTATCACTGAGCTATTTGGTGAGTATTTTTGCCACAAGCTACTAGAAAGACAGGAACCATTACCAAAAGTAGGAAGAATAATTTGTGGGTTAGCTATTATATGATAGTAATCACAATGTCTTGGTAAGAAATTAAGCACCAAGTTAATCAATAGTGATGGTACTCAAGTTTTGTAGAAGGTATTTTATAACAAAATGTTGGCATTAAAGAAACATTTGCAATTTACAGAAGTCTAAACTATTTTTAAAGCCCATATGGGCAGCTGAAGATGTATTTGTCCCATGTGAGTACTGGAGGTGGGTGGAGATAACAAGTAGCTTGCCATACCAAAGAGACTATGGCATACATGGAAAGTTGTCTTTTAAAAATGGAAAAAGTCCAATCAAGGAGAATGGGTAAGCTTGTAAATTAAGCAGGTCATGTGTAAACTGTCTTTTAGGCCGGTCGAAAAGAGAAAAATTGGTGAAATTCTTTAAAATCAGTCACAAGTTTTTAAGTTACTCAAAAGTGGGCAGTTTGCTGTGTCTGTTTGGTGATGATGGTACAATGAACTTGAGAGAAAAATAATGTTAATGATCTATTTGTCTAATAAAAAAGATATTAGAGGAACATGCTAATAACTCTATAATTTGCCTCCTGAAATTGATGACCAGGTTAAATTGTAATAAATGAACAGATAATCTAGGTGCAATTAACAAATTAAATATAGACAAGTTAGAACTATATAACATTCTTCTGTATTTTGAAGGAATTCAAAGTAAAGTTTTAGATGTAGACTAATAAGGGAGTTAAGTATAAATTAGATTGACATGTACACACTACTATTATATTTAAAATAAAATGCCCTTCCATGAAAAAGTAAAATTAATTAATAACATGACTTTTGGTTTGGAAATAAGGTTTGGAAATCCTTTTTTCTACTTGATCAGCAGTATATATTCAGCAATATGAATTTAAGTAAGGTTAATGGTTATCCTGTGGGAGTCAAATTTGAAATAAAAATTGTGCACTGTTAGATAAAGGGTGTTTCTGAGTCAGGGAAGGACAGTGAAGTTATAAAATCTAAGTCTTGCCAATACATTTGTTAACCTGAAAAGTTATGCTTGATTCAGATTTTTCTGTAGAAAAATGTTGACTTATTCTGGAATTTTATTTTCAGCCATTGATGAGAGCATTACATACAAATGAAAGTTGAAAGTGTTAGTTGCTCAGTCATATAGCCTACTCTGTATGACCGCATGGACTATAGCCCACCAGGCTTCTCTGTCCCTGGGATGCTGCAGGCAAGAATACTGAAGTAGGTAGCCATTCCATTCTCCAGGGGATCTTCCCGAACCAGGAATTAAACCCAGGTCTCCTGCGTTGCAGGCAGATTCTTTACCATCTGAGCCACACATACAGATAGGATCTCAAATGAAGAAGGAAAAAAAGACTTGTAGATTCTTGGGTCTTTTGTGTTGTGTGTTGTTTACATGGTGGTTTTCAAGTACAGGTGCTGTGATTGGGTTGTCCAAGTCGGAGAGTTTAAAGGTACTATTTTGCTGGTGGAATGTAAGAATTTTAATGATGCCCCTACCTACAGTAGGTTAGGTATTCTCTCACTATCACTACCATTGTACTAATGTGTAAATTGTATGTAGTCAGCTGCTTTATTCTAAAAAGAGTCTGGCCCTTTGGCATGCACCAGAGACAACATTTGCTGTATGAGATCGTTTCTGATAGCAGGATCAGCTAAGCCCATTTAATGTGGGTGATCCAGTAGAATATGGACTACCCATTTGGGTTACAGTTGTTCTAACAAAGCACGTGTGGAGAGTCAAGGGAATTTGTATGCTTTCTTTTAGATAAATGTGATATTGTCTTACATGATTTATTTTCCTTCATTTAAAACTTTGATACAAAATGTTTGTGTTCTTCCCTTTCTTCTCTCCCTGCCCCCTCAGAATAATATAGCCGATCCAGAAGAGCTCTTCACGAAATTAGAACGCATTGGAAAAGGCTCCTTTGGAGAAGTTTTCAAAGGAATTGATAACCGTAGCCAGCAAGTGGTTGCTATTAAAATCATAGACCTCGAGGAAGCCGAAGATGAAATTGAAGACATTCAGCAAGAAATAACGGTTTTGAGTCAGTGTGACAGCTCATACGTAACGAAATACTATGGATCATATTTAAAGGTAATGTGTGCACTGGATCATTTAGGTCATGAGGTACTTTCATTATGAGTATTTCTTTCTTTTTTTAATTCTGATTTTTGAAAGGCAGTGTCTTAAATTAGGATTTGGCAGCCTTCGGCCTTCAGGCAGAATCTAGCTCCATTTGTAGGGCCAAAATAGATTTAGATTTAGCAGCTGTGTCCTGAATGCATCCAGTACTCAGCTGTACCGTTTTTCCACACCTGAACTTTTGGGTTGATGGAGGAGCAGAAAGGCAGCTGAGCCTTGACACATAACCTTTGTCAGGAAAGAGCTTTCTTCCTGGACTTTCACACATTATTCTCAATGGCCCAGTCTATCTCAACCTCAGAATTGATGGCATATGTATTGTAAGTATGTCACTTGTTCCATTGAGTTATGGTGGTTATTTACACAACTCTCCCTCCCTCTAGATTGTGAGCTTCTTGATATCACGGAGTTTAGTTCAACCTGTCATGTTTTCACATCACATAGCACAGGGCATGGCACATCTTCAGCACATGATAAATACTTGTTGAAATGTAATTAAATAGAATAATATCTAACCCCACCACCAAAAAAGTTGGATTTTTAGTTTCCAGGGTTATAGAATTAACAGACACCTAAAATTCCAGCAGATGGAGGTATTTCTGCATCACAGAAAACTCTTTGGTGAGTTCTTGGGTTCCAGAGTTAGAGTCAAGATTTGTATCTATTGAAATATAAACAATAAATAATTAGAAAAATCTAGCTTAGATTAGAGTTTAAATTATTTTACAATTTAAAAATATATCCCCATATTGATATTTTTCAGAGGAAGGCAGTATTAGTTAGATCTTTGATTTTCAGGGCTTATAAGAGGGAAGGGTTTTTTTGTTTATTTGCTTGTCTATCTCTAGGCCAGAAGGGTGTGTTTATAACCCATTAGGCTCTTGGCCTGCACAAAAGTTAATGCTGTCTTTTTATCCTTTTATGTTCTGCTGGGATAAACTGTATTAGTTAATACTCATATAGATATTCATTATCAATTTCCCTGGCTTTTTATAGAGCCTAATTTTTTTTGTTTTTGGCCAAGCTGTGTGGCTTGCAGGATTGCACCCCAGCCCCTGTCAGTAGAAGTGCAGAGTCCTAACCACTGAACCGCCAGGGAATTCCCAACAGAGGCTAATTTAGTCTAAGAGTATGTGAATTAGGTGACTGTGGAATTAACGCATAGTAGAATGAATCATTAAATAACCAGTCACTGTGTGTCACACTGTACTAGGTTATGGAGATGTAAAAGTGAACAGCTCCTGCCTTTGAAGAGCTTACAATCCCATTTTGCGCTACAATGGTGTAGATTTTGTGACTGAATGCATACAAGGCCCAAGGTGCCATTTGCATAAATAAGCAAATGGTCACTTCTATCATTTTTTCCCATTATGGTATGAAGGAAAGACTCACAGGAGGCAGTAATACTGCTAGTAACTCATATCCAATATACTTTGGAGTGTTAGCCATTACTCTGTTTTACTGTGTACATAATTACTTGATTCTTTGTGGTGTACTTTGCTTTCATATTCTTTCCTAAAAAGCTTATTTAGCAGGTCAGATTCCTTGTTTCAGTATCCTATTGGCCTTCAGTCTCAGTAGTTTTAGGTCCCCCTTATAGTTCCCGTGGTTGTAGGCAACCCAGGAAATGTGGTAGTGGTGGTAATGGTGGTGTGTGTGTGTGTGTGTGTGTGTGTGTGTGTGTGTGTGTGTGTGTGTGTGTGTGTGCACATGCTCATTCTGGTTTACTCCTTATAATTTCAGATCCACTCTGGAGCAAATCTGAACACTTGCTATTTTTAGGCATCTGTACCAGATAAGCTACTTTTGGTAACTGACTCAAAATATTAAGTAAGCCCTATTTAAAATGTGTACTGACATGGTATGGACTTTTACTGGTTGCTTTTGCTGTGCTGTGCTGTGCTGTGCTTAGTCACTCAATTGTGTCTGACTCTTTGTTTCCCCATGGATTGTAGCCCATCAGACTCCTCTGCCCATGGGATTTTCCAGGCAAGAATACTGGAGTGAGTTGCCATGCCCTTCTCCAGGGGATCTTTCCAACCCAGAAATTGAACGAGGGTCTCCTGCATTGCAGGTGGATTTATTACAAGCTGAGCTACCAGGGAAGCCCCATTGGTTGCTTACAACCTTTATTTGTAGTCAATACTCCCATGGAAAATGAATTGTAACTCGGTTTGCATGATTTATTCCTAAGATTTCACATTTTAAAAAATTTCCCTCATAGTATACACGTACCAGTCATCCCCCAAATACTTAATCTTTTAACTAATATAACTGATAGTCTGTTTTCTCCAAATCTTGATTGCAGAATATTTTTAGGCCAGTTTAGGATACAGAACTCTTATCCAAGATGTCTTCTTAAAGAATTAAACTGCATTATTTTTATCTCTTTAACTGATCATTAAAGTACATTATGAGAAAGACTACTTTGAAGAACATGTTAATTCATGATAAAATTGTAGAAATTCAGATGGCTGGTATTGATTATTTGTGTCTAGATTATTTGTACACAAACATACACACATATTGTCTCATTATGGGTATAGTATACACAGAGAGCAAAAGAATTATAATTTTATAACTCTTTAATACTGTTTATTTAAATTACTTTCTTAAATCAACCCCTTGTTTATTTTCCATTTATATTAAGACATAGTGTGACTTTTCAGGCTTGCTTTTTTTTTTTTAATTAAAATCACATCAAATATAACAGGGTTTGGCTTGGTGCAGTCAATGTAACTCAAGGCTACATTCTCTAAGTACCATCAGAGAACTGCATCATCAGTTGACTTCTGTTCTTATTGTGGCCCATCCTTGCATTTCAGATAAGATGGGGGATTTTGTGAGTCAAGCTAATTGAGTAAAGTAGGATACTGAGTTCTTCTCAGGTTGTCCTAATACAGGATATAACCAGGACCTCACTGTAAGCTGGAGGAAAAGTTATTGCATTTGAGAGAAAATTATATGCTCTCTGAAACTGTATATAGTTGTAGTGCTTTTCGTGAGACTTGCAAAAATGTACTGGGTATTCATTTTGACTGAGCTCACTGTATAACTTTGTTTTTAAAAACAAGAGTAAAAACCAGATAAACACATCAGTATGACCACAGTATTTTCCTTTAATTTTAGTTCAGTGCAGATTTTCTTGACAGACAAAGTTAGTCTTTATGAAGGGTGCTAAAATAAGCAAACCCTTCCCTTCTGATCTCATAATATTGGAAGAATCTTTTATAATCTTTAAATATTTTTCTAGTTCGATGTAAATCTTAAAATGAAGGTCACTCAGGCATTGAATAGAATTTGAATCATGCCTTTATGTGCTGCTGAAAATTGCTTTTAGATTTCTGTTTATGTTGAGGATATATGCCCCCCTCCATATACCACAACTCCTGATATTTATTTTTTTAAAAAGAATTGAGTGATTGAGGTGAAATATTCCAGAATAGGACCTGTACACAGCTTTCTTATTATTTTTCCTGAGACCTTTGTGTGTGCTTATTCCCAATGTATGGTGAATGTTTCTGGAATATTTCTGGAATTTTCTTTAGATTAAAAAAAATTTAGTTTTCTGGTGCAACTTGAAGGAAATTGAGAGGGAAATATTTCCTCCTTTTTCAGTGTTTTTTTTTTTCACTCAAAATAAGAATCGTTTTAAATTTCCTATAATACACCTATAAGAAGCCTCATATTAGACTCAATGCAGCAGATATTTATTAATTGGGTGCCTCCTCTGTGTCTTCCTCTCACTCTGCATTTTCACCCTCATCCGTCTCATCTACTTTATTCTGACAGTTTTTAGATTCCTGTCTCTGGTTTCAGCCTCTCACCTTAGCTCCAGATAGGTGGATCTAACTTCCCTCATATCTCCCACTTATCTGTGAGTAGGTTTATCAAGTACACTAATCCCCAAACTGGGGAGTAGCATTTAAAATGGGTCTTGAGTATGATTTTGATAGGGGTTGGAATATGAGAATATAGTCAATCTGATTTCAGTATTGACCATCTGGTGATGTCCATGTGTAGAGTCTTCTCTTATGTTGTTGGAAGAGGGTGTTTGCTATGACCAGTGTGTTCTCTTGGCAAAACTCTGTTAGCCTTTGCCCTGCTTCATTCTGTACTCCAAGGCCAAATTTCCTGTTACTCCAGGTGTTTCTTGACTTCCTACTTTTGCATTCCAGTCCCCTATTATGTAAAGGACATCTTTTTTGGGTGTTAGTTCTAGAAGGTTTTGTAGGTCTTCAGAGAACCGTCCAACTTCTTCAGCATTACTGGTTGGGGCATAGACTTGGATTACTGTGATAGTGAATGGTTTGCCTTGGAAATGAACAGAGATCATTCTGTCATTTTTGAGAGTGCATCCAAGTACTTCATTTTGGACTCTCTTTGTTGACTATGATGGCTACTTTATTTCTTCTAAGGGATTCTTTCCCACAGTAGTAGATGTAATAGTCATCTGAGTTAAATTCACCCATTCCAGTCCATTTTAGTTCGCTGATTCCTAAAATGTTGACATTCACTCTTGTCATCTCCTGTTTGACCACTTCCAATTTTCCTTGATTCATGGACCTAACATTCCAGGTTCCTATGCAATATTGCTCTTTACAGCATCGGACTTTACTTCCATCACCAGTCACATCTACAACTGGGCACTGTTTTTTGCTTTGGCTCCATCTCTTCATTCTTTCTGGAGTTATTTCTCCACTGATCTCCAGTAGCATATTGGGCACCTACCGACCTGGGGAGTTCATCTTTCAGTGTCCTATGTTTTCGCCATTTCATACTGTTCATGGGGTTCTCAAGGCAAGAATACTGAAGTGATTTGCCATTCCCATCTCACACACTAGCAAAGTAATGCTCAAAATTCTCCAAGCCAGGCTTCAACAGTACATGAACCATGAACTTCCAGATGTTCAAGCTGGATTTAGAAAAGGCAGAGGAACCAGAGATCAAATTGCCAACATCTGTTGGATCATCAAAGAAGTGAGAGAGTTCCAGAAAAACAGCTACTTCTGCTTTATTAACTCTGCCAAAGCCTTTGATGTATGGATCACAACAAACTCTGGAAAATTCTTAAAGAGATAGGAATACCAGACCACCTGACCTGCTTCCTGAGAAATCTGTATGCAGGTCAAGAAGCAACACTTAGAACTAGACATGGAACAACAGACTGGTTCCAGATTGGGAAAGGAGTATGTCGAGGCTGTATGTTGTCACTCTGCTTATTTAATTTATATGCAGAGTACATTATGAGAAATGCTGGGCTGGAGGAAGCACGAGCTGGAATCAAGATTGTTGGGAGAAATATCAATAACCTCAGATATGCAAATGACACCACACTTATGGCAGAAAGCAAAGAACTAAAGAGCCTCTTGATGAAAGTGAAAGAGGAGATTGAAAAAGTTGGCTTAAAGCTCAGCATTCAGAAAGCTTAAGATCATGGCATCTGGTCCCATCACTTCATGGCAAATAGATGAGGAAACAGTAACAGACTTCATTTTGGGGGGCTCCAAAATCACTACAGATGGTGACTGCAGCCATGAAATTAAAAGATGCTTGCTCCTTGGAAGAAAAGTTATGACCAACCTAGACAGCATATTAAAAAGCAGAGACATTACTTTTCCAACAAGGGTCCATCTAGTCAAAGCTTTGGTTTGTCCAATAGTCGTGTATGAATGTGAGAGTTGGAGTATAAAGAAAGCTGAGCGTCATAGAATTGATGCTTTTGAACTGTGGTGTCGAGGAAGACTCTTGAAATTCCCTTGGACAGCAAGGAGATCCCACCAATCTATCCTAAAGGGAATCAGTCCTGAATATTCATTGGAAGGACTGATGCTAACACTGAAACTCCAGTACTTTGGCCACCTGATGCAAAGAACTGACTCACTGGAAAAGACCCTGATGCTGGGAAAGATTGAAGGTGGGAGGAGAAGGGGACAGCAGAGGATGAGATGGTTGGATGGCATCACTGACTCAAAGGACATGAGTTTGAATGGGCTCTGGGAGTTGATGATGGACAGGGAAGCCTGGCGTGCTGCAGTCCATGGGGTTGCAAAGAGTCGGACATGACTGAGCAACTGAACTGAACTGAACTGGGATATGAGACTGGGGTATAGACAAGGCATTCTTGACTGGAAAAAAATCTCAGATGGTAAAATTCTGGCAAGGTGATCTCTACTCTTCCTTGCAGTTCTGTAAAATTTTACATTCTGTCTCTTTTTTTTTTTTTACTGTAGTGGAATATGCATCACAAAAGTTATCATTTTAACACTTTTAAATGTACAGTTCTGTGGCATTTCATACACTCAAGTGACTGTGTGGCCATCTCTACCATTCATCTTCAGAATGCTTTCACCTTCCTCAGCCAAAACTCTATACCCGTTAATCTGTAACTCCCCATTCTCTCCTCACCATAGTCCTTAGTAACCACCATTCTAATTTCTGTCTTTAGTTTCCCTACCCTAGACTCCTCAGATCAGTGGGATCATACAACATTTGCCCAGTGGTGACTTGTTTATCTTACTTGCATATGCTGGTTCATGTGGTCAGTGTTAGATTTGGCTATTTGCTTCATAGACCAACCTGCTTAATTCAACATATACTTGATCTGTGTTCATGTATATGAACTTGATCTATGATCTGTTATCTTGATAATACATATCATGGGTATTGTACATGTTCTTTTCTTTTAAATTTTTGTTTTTCTGTGAACAAATGAATCCCAAGGTCCACAGTAGCATTTCTGCCCCCTTTGGCCAAATGTCTGCTTTAGTGGCACACAGTGGCGTTCAAAGGCCCCATGGGGTAATGGAGCTGATACTCCAGACACCAGTGATTTGTTAAAACTAGACTCCAGCTTCTCCCCGGTAAACAGTATAACTCTGAAGTACTCACTCTTTAGGTTTTCTGCATTTTGGAACAGAGAGCCATTTCCTGACCCCTAACTTACCACCCATGTTGATGCAGGACTTTACACTTACTCTTTCCAACCCATTGCTAAAACGTGTGGGTCATTTTATAATTGGAAAGTGGCATTTTCCCTGCAGGGACTTCCTATGCTTGAATGTGCCGGATATATGGTTATGGTTTAGAGCCACTTGGCTCGTTTGGATTTGTAAACCACTATGTAGATATCATCTTAGGCTTTTAAATTATTTAAGAATAAACCAAATATTTGCATTCTCAAATGCAAACATCTTTTACCAGAAATCAAAGGTAATAGTTGTAGTTCTCCAGAAGAATACAAACACAGGATCTGGGATTTTCGGTCAGCTTTGGTTTGTGATTGGTGTTTTCATTAAGACCCACTGTGGACAAGGAACGAGTAACAGCCTGTGTGGATTAAGCATCCGTGAGTAGGCAGGAGCCCCACCAGCTTGCCGTTCCTGCCTGTGCCCAGTCGTACTTTGCTTCAGTTCCTCTGCCTGCCTCACAGTCGTCTGAATGTCCAGACATAGAACCATCCTCCAGCGACACTTGTCTGCAGAAGTGACGGTCAGAAGGAAGCACCCAGAAAACCTATGAGACAGCTCTGGTTCCCTGCCTGTTTAGGAAGAGTCCTAGTTCCACCGAATAGCTTGCTTGCAAAGAGGAAGCATTTTCAGACCTGAAAGTTGCTTAGTCATAAGGTTAATGACATTTTTAAGCTTTCTATGAATACTTTTTAGTGACGAACAGACAGTTGGTAAGTCTCTGTTTTCAATTGGTACCAAAAAAAAAAAAAGCCACACATTGTTTTTAACTTGGAAAACAGATGCTCTCATTCACACAGAACTGCAAAACAGACAAACATGTTTTGTAAGATCTTTTAATTTTTCTTTGAAATGTCACGTGCATGGGAAGCAATCTGAATTCATGAGGTAGAATGTAGTACTTATTAGAAACAAACTGTGGCAAAAGACAAGCTTCTCAGGCTGTATGGCATTGTGAGGAACGATTCAGTTATCATGTTCTAAGAGTTGCATGAATCCCTCCTGGAACTCTTCTGCCCTCTCACTGTAATGGGGATTCATTTTCTCTCATTCCTACTATAGATGCTACTCTCTCTCCTAAGCTCAAGCTAGCTTGTTGTGACAGGAGAGAGCGGGTGTCAAGATGGGTATTGTTCCTCTCTCTCTTAGACATCCTACATAGTGTCAACATCTTAATTTAACTGAACCTTCCTTCCCCAGTCCCTAACTCTCGGCCACAGCCCATTCCCCACACTACAGTGTCCCCTAAACACCCATCATCATTTTACTGGAGTCCATTCTCTGCCATCGTAAAGCCCCAGAGACACTTGGAAATTTTGAATGGAACTCCTACTTCCCAAGGATTTTAGAGTTTCAGGACTACCAGCAATAGCTTGAGAATCTATGCTGCAAGTGGGACTGTAAAGGTGAGAAATGTGTTCCCGGAATCCCAACATGAAGCAAGACACTGAATCCACTTTTCCCCTAGAAACATTGTTATGGGATAAATAGTAGTTTCTCTGGTGTTCTTTCAGGTATACTATGGATACCTTTGTGTTAAATTGTCTTTTGGAGGGGACTGCTCCAGGAACCTAGGCATTATTTTTATGGCAAAATGCTTGCTTTCCAAATCCCAAACATCTTTCTTTAAAAAGATGGACTTTTGGAATACAATCCATTCACAGCTTGGCTATTTGCCAGTACAATAAAACCAACCATTCTGCTTCCAGTCAATTCTGTGGTCCTAAAAAAATTCAGAGAACACCACTCATGAAATGTTATGGGGAGAGAGAGATGTCTCCAGTATTTCTAACTGTAGCTGAAAGAAAATTTAATGATTTCCAAATTTTGTCTGATACAGCTGAATAGTGTGTGTGTGTACACACCTGTTTTATAATTCAAATATGTGTGTTCCCTCTATGAGCTCCATTTCCTATTGTACAACTTACAGTGAAGTTAATTTTACCTGGATTAATCATCATGCTCTTCAACCTACACATTCCCTTTCTTTTATCCATTTACCTTGGGGGAGAGGGGGCTACAGTGTTACTAGTTTCTACATGTGTACAAAAAAATGCCCATTAATTGTGGCTGATAAAAGTTGTAAAGTAGATTAAAACAAAAACTAAAATAAGGTATAGTACCCAGTGTCCTCAAACTCTCAAATCACATGGGAAGCACTCAGAAGCCCCATTCAAAATTTCTACAAGTCTCCATTTACCTCCTCATTCATTTCCTTTCAGCATCATCATTCAAAATAATAATTTAAAGCTATGGTTTTTTTTCCTAACATTTATTAAAGTTGCTAATAGTTCGACAATAAGCAACAATAATGTGTCATTTCTAATATTTAGCTATATCATACATTCAATAGGTTTCAGGGAGAGTCAAGACTTAGGACTTGACTCTTATTTGTAATAGTCTATGGAAAAATATATTGAGTTCCAAACAACTAATTTTAAACCTATATTTTAGAACCAGTACATTAGTATGTCAGATTGAACATTTATGCTATGCTATGTTATTTGGCTCAGGTTTATGATTATTAAGCTATTTCATGGTTTTCACAGGGTTCAAAATTATGGATAATAATGGAATACCTGGGTGGCGGTTCAGCGCTGGATCTTGTAAGTATTTTTAAACAATTACACACACACACCCATACTTTCACTTTTCTCTTTTAATTGGAGTGAGCATTGGCTTTTGGGCAAGCTAAGTGGTTGCTTTAGTTAATATGTTCACTCTGCCTTCAGTACTGCTACTCTTAACATAGATTCCGCTGTATTGCAGGTTCTGCACATTGCTGGCGTTCTTAAAGTATATAAGAAATACAGACAGCTTAATAAAATTCCCTCCAAATTAGGAATGAGTGTGTGAAAGTTGCCATCAGTTTCATGTTTTACTTTACATGCTTATCCCTGAGAAGACTGAGCGTTCTTAGATTTTTGAAGAGATATCATCAGATAACTGTTTTTAAATGTGGTTCTTGGGTTTTGACCAAGAAGCCCTACAGACCCAGCTCTCTGCAGAGTTCTCTCTGCCTCTCTATAGGTGACTTGGAAGTGTGATGGCATTTTTGTCACAATGACTTGGAAATGCCACAGCCATTTTAGCAGACCAGGCTGCTAAAATCCTGCAGTGTGAGGGAAAAGTTCTAATAAATGAAGATGTGTTTGTGCACAAAATGTTATTGAGAAACACTGGTTGTCTTCCCCCAAGTGGTGTGATTTTATCAGTGTTGTCCCTCCCTCTTTAAAATTTTTATTAATGTGACATTGTATTTAAAATGCAATATGAATGACTAGAGACAACTTTGTGTAATAGAATGACTGCTGGGCTGGCCTATGGGAGTTTGAGTTTGTAGGGCTGCCTCTGTTTATAACTAAGTCTGTGACTGTGAGCCAGACACATAAATCCTTGGGCTTGACGTCCTAGAAAATGAAGTTGCACTAAGTTGTCTTCCATTTTTAATATTATACGACTTTTATATAATATGCTCTGCCTTTGAAATTGGAGTCTGCTGTTTCTAAAAATCAAGTGTTTTGATGATTAAGATCACCGAGTAATGTTTTCATTCTTATTTTTTTTAAGTAGAAATGAATTTTTCTGACTGCAAATGATCAAATATTTTTTAAAGCCTTTAATATTGAATGCCAGTACTTCCAAAGTTTCAAATAATCCTATGAACAGAAATGACCATAAGCGATTTTTCCTTCCTTTAGACAGAACCATATTTAAACCATTCAAAAGAAATGGTAATTAAACTTGATGGAGAGCCTTATCTTCTAGGAATTCATCTCAGTTTAATCAGTTGCTGAGTTAGGCCATCCTTCCTTGTATCTAATCTAATTCTTACATCCTAAAGCTCCATTTCATTTTTTTTTCTTTCTCTCTCCTGTCTAGTGAGAGAACATAACTGGTATTTCTTTGGCTGATAGTCCTTCATGCATACGGAGTCAGGTCTCATTCTCACCATTAAATGATCTCAGCTCTATTTGTCATGTAGTTTGATTAAACAATAGTTTATTCATTAGCTCCACAAGAAGCCTCACAATTGCTCTAGGAGC
The DNA here is from genome assembly GCF_023091745.1 of Budorcas taxicolor. Classification (NCBI taxonomy): domain Eukaryota; kingdom Metazoa; phylum Chordata; class Mammalia; order Artiodactyla; family Bovidae; genus Budorcas; species Budorcas taxicolor. The sequence continues at coordinate 40,311,000 of NC_068935.1, forward strand.
CTCCTCCTACTTTTTAAATATTAAGAATCCTTTCCAAATTTATCACAGTTACCTTAACTGGCCCCCCAAAATGTTTACCATGTCACTTCCCTGCTTTGTAGGCATTGGCAAGACCAGTGCACTGCTTTCCTCAGAATCTCTGATAGCAACGGGAAGCACTGGACAGTGGCCCAGCCCTAACTAATACAATCTGTGTCCCCCAAGAGTAGCTGGGGCAGTTTTATGAAACCTCTGAATGAAATGATTTTGAGATCTTAATCTCATTCTGAGCTCTGCCTAAGTCAAAAAATAACAATTAGCATAAATTCAATGAACTTGAAATGTTTCTAGCTGTGTAGTGGCTACAAATCAAGAGACCTAGATCCTATTCCCAATTCTGCCATTGACTAGCTGGCTAATATTGGGCAGACTATTTAACCTGTGCCTCAAATGTTCAAATAAGAAATTAGATGAGTAATCTCTCTAGTTTTCTTTTTTCTAGCTTTAACACTTAATACTATTGTGATTTAATTATAAACTTCATTGACTTGACTTTGTACGGAGAGCAAATGATGAGAATACACTATTCTTCATTTAGGAGAATGCTATCGTTTGGAGGAATCTAAGAAAGGATCAGGGTTAGAGGAGGGTACTGCTACCAGGGACAAGAGAAATTAAAAGGAATGCTGGGCAAAAAGTGTTCATCCCATTAAACTGGTGTCTGATAGTGTAATATGATTATGACCAGTAATTAAGTTCAACGCTATATAGTATATGGACCTTCCCCAAAGGCTCAGCTGGTTAAGAACCAGCCTGTCAATGTAGAAGGTACAAGAGATGCGGGTTCAATCCCTGGGTCAGGAAGATCCCCTGGTGAAGGAAATGGCAACCTACTCCAGTATTCTTCCCTGGAGAATCCCATGGACAGAGGAGTCTGGCTGGCTGCAGTCCATGGGGTTGCAAAGAATAAGACACAGCTTAGCAGCTGAAAACAACTATATACCTCAAGATTTCCTCCCATTCTTACAAAAAAATTAGTTGTGTGTGAACAGACTTTGAGCATAATGTACATTATTTTATTGAATTGATTATACCTCACTTGTTTCCAATAAAAATTGCAGTGGCTTACAACAAAAACACATATAATAAGGTTAAGAGAATAAAACATGAGCACCAGGGGAAAAAGTTGGAAACGATACGCTAACCATAAGAGAAAGCATAGCAAAACATGCTGTATTAGGGACTGGCTGGAAGTCAGAGGAGTATGGGAGAACACCCCCAAGCCTGCAAATGTCCCTCTTGAATATGCTCAGTTGACAGCAAAGGCACAGCATACAAAGCCAGCACCCTGCCCTGGGGTAGATGTGTTAGCTATTAGAGACATGGTAAAGTCTTCAGTCTTTGGAGAGAAGCTCCATCGTGCACTCCAAGGACAGTGGACCAGGATCTTGGCATCATCTCTCCCAAGGTTACATTGGAAATTTTTAAAAAGCAACCTGTATCCCATCTATTTACTTTCCTTCTCTTTCCAGCTCCTTTTTTTCTCCTCTTCTGATCATTATCATCATGGCTAAGGAAACATTTTAACCACAAGGTTTGGGATAGTTTTCTGTCTGACATGAACAAGAAAAACCCAACTCTGCCACCACCCCACTCCCATTTCCCTGCCACGGAAGTGCCCTTCCCATCCTCCTCCAGTACCCAGTTAAGTGAGATTGCATTGAATTTTAAACTGGACCTAAGTATACCAGATAAGCTAATGTGTCTGTAGGACCACTTTTCCGTTTGTTTTTACTTAAGTATATTTTTAAAATTCTGTATTATTCAGACCACTTTTAGAAATCTTTCAGAATGATAGCTAGTACCTTTTATATGGACCTTGCCCAATTTTCTAAGTGACTGAGAATATACCTCCTCTGGCCCTGTCAACATTTTATAATCAATGATACTAAAGTACTAGTCTTAAGTAGTATTACTTGACATTTATCTTTAAGTTCTTTGGTAGTACCTCAGAATTTCATTACCAGCAATCAATAAAATAATATACCATTTTCACCTTTTAGATGACTTTAATCACTGGTGTTTAAATAGATACTTTGGGGTGGAAGTTGATACATTTGAAAGTAAATAGATAATGTTACCTAGGAAAGGCACCTACTGAACTATAAACATCCCTGAAGTATACTATATATCCAGAGCATAGTTAATATTAAATAGTGAGACCGAAGTATGGGTTCTGTTTTAAGCTGTTAAATCTCAACATGAAAGTGCCCTTTATTCAGAATAAATATGGCATTCATGAAAGATGAAATACAGAAGGTGCCAAAGAGCTGTGAATCCCTCCCAGTGTGAGGCAGAGTGGGCAATGTTTGATTTTCACCACCTCTTCCCTCCTTCCAGCAAACAGAACTCTACCTCAGCTCTGACTTTAGATTCCCACCCTTTCCTGTAATAATATTATACAGTCCACTGTTTGTGCTTTATGAGGTACCAGAATTTTAAAATAACTATTTATTTTAAAGAGAGATTTTCAGATATTCCATTACAAATTCTCCTGAAACTTAATCATTGCTTTCCTTGTATTGCAGTTGAAACCACTGGCTTTAGTACAGGGATGGGGAAAGAAAGAGAAATGTGTTACATTTATTTGAAAAACTGTATCCCTCCATGATTTGAATTTCTTTTTACAATGAAAGCTTGAATAGTTTAATTATTATATTCCTAGCTAAAACTTAAATCTGAGTCTCTAAAAAGTCTCTGCTTTATAATGTTTTTGAAATTCGTAAATGTTAAGAACGGTGCTACAGCTGACCCATATGATCAGATTGGGTTGCTGCAGAAATCTTATGGACCATCTGATCTAAAAATCAGTTCAGTGTAAATATTTAATGTTTTAAACAGCAAATGCCAAAATTTAAGTAGTTGATATATTTTTTCTATCTGTCATTACTTAAGCATGTTCCTTAGATCTTTAATGTAAATATTTAAGAACCTCAAGATTTGAAGCTAATATATAGTTATATTATCTTTCAAGATTAAATCTAATCATTAAAATCTAATCATTGAAAACCCTTTTAGCCCTTTGACTTAACTCTCTTCACCCTTAAGAATTTTCTCATTTGTTTAAATACTGGCTTAATAAACAGAACTGTTTCATTATATATAAGCAATTCCCTTATTTCAAAGATAATGTTAAGTTTGAACCTTATCGTTCCAAACTTTTACATGTGTGTGCGTGTGTTTTCCCCTAAGCTGCGAGCTGGTCCATTTGATGAGTTCCAGATTGCTACCATGCTAAAGGAAATTTTGAAAGGTCTGGACTACCTGCATTCTGAAAAGAAAATTCACCGAGACATAAAAGGTATACAGAAGTCTAATATGAACCTGAGAAAAATAGATGCATTCTGAGGAAGCTGAGGTTTTTTTTTGTTTCCTTTTCCCTCTTAGCTGCCAACGTCTTGCTCTCAGAGCAAGGAGATGTGAAACTTGCTGACTTTGGAGTGGCTGGCCAGCTGACGGATACACAAATTAAAAGAAATACCTTTGTGGGAACACCATTTTGGATGGCACCTGAAGTTATCCAGCAGTCAGCTTATGACTCAAAAGTGAAGTGTTACCTATAAACTCTTTTGTTTTGAATATTGTTTTACATAGCATCCTATCCTATTTAATAAACTGCCTCAATTCTCCTTCCTCTTAGAGTATTTCTATAACTAGAGCCATGTCAAATTTTGCTGCTAAATCATAAGTTCCTAGATGCTGGTAATACTGAGTATTTGGATCTTCCCTTCAGTGACCTTCCATCCTACTTGGAATACAATGCAAAGTCCTTACTACCACGTGCATGGCCGTCTGCTGTCTGGCCCTTGTCTACCTCTGCCTCATCGCCTACCACTCTCCTCCATTTTCTACCCATTTCAGCCACAGTGGCCTCTTTACTGGTCCATAAACACAGCAAGTCCCCTCTGGCCTCAGGACCTTTGCACTTGCCTCTCCCTCTAACTGGAATAACTTTCCTCTCAATCAGGTCTCGGCTTAAACATTACTGACACGGAACAGTCTTCCCTAGCCATCCCATGTAAATTTGCAGCCCTTTTACCTTGTCATTCGTTATTCCATTATCCTGATTTTGTATTTTCTTCACAGAACTTAATACCATCTGACATCCTATTGTTTATTCATGTATCTTTCTCTTCTACTAGAACATAAGCCTCTTGAGAGCAGGAATTTTTGTCTGGTTTAGTCACCACCCGAATTCTCAGTGCTTGGAATGCGGTGCCTGGCACAAAGTAGGGAATTTGATACTTTTCTTAAAAAATGAATTCCATCAAAAAGTTATTAACACCACATTTCTTGAGACATTTTAATATTGTATGACCATGAGACTCCACGGGTTATTTTGTGGCAGAATGTTAGAATGGAATTTCAAGGTAATTGTTCTTTCCTCCTACCTTAGGCTGACATTTGGTCACTGGGAATTACTGCTATTGAACTAGCCAAGGGAGAACCACCTAACTCTGATATGCATCCAATGAGAGTTCTGTTTCTTATTCCAAAAAACAATCCTCCAACTCTTGTCGGAGACTTTACTAAATCCTTTAAGGAGTTTATTGATGCTTGCCTGAACAAAGATCCATCATTTGTGAGTATATGTGCTATGACCGTTGTTTTCTGTGATCAGATATACATAGAGCCAGTGTGGTTTGTTCAACAGTAAGGAATACAGTGCCTGTGGAAACTGTCTACAGACCATCCAGGAACCTGACTGTCCCGTCTGTGTTGCTAATTTTGTTCAGTTGTTGACAAGATCCGTAGTTCCTTCTCTCCTTCCCCTGCATCTTCTCTTTTTGCTATGTTCCCTAGCATCTTCCTCATTCTGTTGATCATTTCCTATTTCAAGGGGAAATAAAGTTCATTTTCTAGGATGTCATTAAGAAAGTATAACTATGCACCATGATTCTTATTCAACTGTTTTCATTTTTCATGAAAAGTTGTTGGTGTTTCACGATTTTTTATTTAATGTTCAGAAATTCCAACATGAAGTTGTATATTTTTCCTGAAGTCTAGTGAACTCCATTCATTCAGTTGGCAAATTTGATTACAGTTGTTTTTTTTTGTTTTTAAAATATAGTTGCCTGATAACTGTGAGAAACTAAAATATACAAGAACTATCTCTAAATTGGATGTAACTATCGTAGGTTACTAATGAATATTCTGATATTAATAAAATATTAGGGAGGAAATATCCCCCACAACACATGATATTTTTATTTAGGTACAATATGAATTAATGTGTGATGGAGAAGGGATTAATATGGGGGTCATATGATGTGTGCAGATAATAAGAAAGTTATAGCCTTGCTAGTTTTCATCCTTTTTATTCCAATTTACAGTAAATATAATAAAAGTATTTTAATGCACGATCTTGTTTTAAAATTTTTATGTAATTATCGAAGTCCTATCATGTGTTTCTCTACTTTGAAGAAAGCCCTGCCTGCCTGTTTGCTGGTACATAGGCCACCTTTTGCCACTGGATTTTAGCAAATGGATACCAAAGCAGTGAATTTAATTTGGTTGCCTTGAGCCACTTCGGAAATAGAATTAGCTATTGTCCTATGGCATTTTAGTTATTCTCATATCTATAGACAAACTTTCATACCTTTCAACTTGATAATGATTTCATATCACTCTTTGCAGTCATAAAAAGCCTAGACATATTGGCGCATCCTTTCTTTTTTGTTCCTTAGCGTCCTACAGCTAAAGAACTTCTGAAACATAAATTCATTGTAAAAAATTCAAAGAAGACTTCTTATCTGACTGAACTGATAGATCGATTTAAGAGATGGAAGGCAGAAGGACACAGCGATGATGAATCTGATTCTGACGGATCTGATTCGTACGTACCAATTGTTTACTTTTTATGTAGATAGCCCATTTCAGTATTTCATATCTGTTACTGTGAGCTGATGTGTTTTCTCTAGCATAAAATGTAAACCTTTTTCTAAAGTGTGACTTTAGAAATTGTGAAAATCTTTTAAAATCGTGGTCTGTGAAGTACAATGAATTTGGAAACACGTTTTGGTTTTTTTTTTTTCCCCTTAGAAGTGAATTTCTGTAGTTTTAAATGGTCTCAGTCTAACCCCTAGTGGATACTTGAGCATATTACAAAATTTTGGAACAAGATTGCATTTAAAGTGTTTTATTAGCTTGCCCAAAGTGATAAAGAGCAATGTCTTCTCATACTTTCCTGGCAACCTATAAAACCCCTCTGGAGAACTAACGTTTCTCACCTCTTGGCCATGTACCAAACTGTGATCAGACTGGTACATTGAAATATTCATTTATATCTGATTTGTACCCCCTAAAAAGTTGCATTATTTTTTTAACTACAGCATTTATACTAACATTTGAGCCTCTAACTCCTTAACTTAATTTAGACTACACAGTCTGTAGGCTACACCAGAATTTACTCCTCTGCTAGTTGAACTGACACAAAGGCAACACCAAATCTCTTCAGATAATATCTGCATTTATGAGAAGTTGTCCAACTTTTGAAAAGTCTAAAAAGTACCAAGGTAGTTGTCTTTACTCTGTTCTAATGGTTGTTGGCCTTTGCTGCCCATTAGTCACTCTTGGAGCCTTTAAAAATGTAGATTAACTATACTCCAATATAAAATAAGATGAAAAAAAAAAAAAAAACACCACAAGCCACATTACAGGAGATCTTGATCTAGTCAGTGGGAAGGGATTGGGCCAGGGCTTTATATATAGTAAGAGACCTTCACATGTGATTCTGATATATACTTAGAGCTGGGTACCATTGCTACTCTTTAGCAGAAAGCAGTGTGTATTTGAAACTGAGATCAAATTATTTTTTTATACATTGGGGCAATTATCCATTCAGAATCTGTCTGCACTGATTTGGTATTTTCCCCAAGCTGTGTCATTTGGGAACTTATGGAAATATCTTTGGCAATCTCTTTAGGGAGTCCACCAGCAGGGAAAATAATACTCATCCTGAATGGAGCTTTACCACTGTGCGAAAGAAGCCTGATCCTAAGAAACTACAGAATGGGGCAGTATGTATACAGAGATGATCACTTCCTTTTGGTAGACTTTGTCAAACTATAAAATGAGACAGTGTGATGGCCAGAAATTGTTAGAATTTAATACCCCTAAATGCTTGTCTACCTCACTGTGGTCCACAGTATGTTTCATTTGCCATTCATTTCAAACTAATTAAAAAAAGGTCATAGAAGTCATTTAAGTAGCCATTGGTATGTTTTAAAATAGAATTGTGCATATTAATTGTAATCCTAGAAGTTAGAGGCCTCTGGATGATGGATGGGAATGAGTGATGAGAAGAAAGTATGGAGAGTTGCCTTGTATTGGGTCTTTTTTGAGGAGGACTCCAATGAATGCACATGAGTGATTATTTTAATTTCATGTGTATAATCTGTAATATTTGTTCAAAGGAGCAAGATCTTGTACAAACCCTGAGCTGTTTGTCTATGATAATCACACCTGCATTTGCTGAAGTAAGTACAGAGTCATCAGCTTTGGCTATCTAATTTAAGAAGTTTAGTAATTTTAAATGTTATAGCTATTGATCTTTCTCAGCTTAAACAGCAGGATGAGAATAATGCAAGCAGGAATCAGGCAATCGAAGAACTGGAGAAAAGTATTGCCGTGGCCGAAGCTGCCTGTCCTGGCATTACAGATAAAATGGTGAAGAAATTAATTGAAAAATTTCAAAAGTAAGCTTGAAATGTCATTTTTAAAAAGCTATTTTGACATTTTCTGTTGGATGTTCATTTATGATGTGATAATATGATTACCTACTTATTTTGGTTATTTCTAACAAAGTCAATTCTTAATAGTCATATAATTGAAAACTGTTTTGTTTGCCGCCCATCTGAAATATTAGCTTTTGGAATTATCTGCACATATTACAAGGTAGTTTTCCACTGAATGAAATGGCCTGGTTGTTTTTCTCCCTTTTTTTTTCTTTTGTTAGTAGGAGTATAGACAAAAGGTCAGGGGGCATATTCTTATTTGGACCCTTGTAAATACCATTTAGGAATGCTTTCATTCTTGTTGCTATTCTTATCACAGTGCTATTCACAGTTTCAGTGCTATAGTTCATTAAGTTTAACCCCCATAGGAAAAGTTAAGGAAAGGATTTTAGGTAGAGAAACTCAAATAAAGATTCTGAAAAGTTCTTATGGTTGATTTCAGTTTCTATACTGTCTCTTGAACTGTTGCTTTAACTTTGTACACACTCAGTAAAGTTCTTACATTTAATTGTTAAATTCCCTTTTAAAATGCATATACAAACACAACTTCTTAGCTCAAGCAAGTTATAAAGCAATACTAATCTTAGCCTTAATCTCATTATATGGCTTCTCAGCGTATCTTTATATTTCTTTGTATTTGTGATGCCGCTGGGATCAAGTTGGAACAAACTATACAGCTGTAAAACATACTCTCCTAGATCTTTTTAGCTGATAAAGCCTATTTATATTCATCAGTTAAAACCCCTCTTAAAATCCCTTAGTTTTTCTTAAATTAATTTATTTATTTTAATTGGAAGCTAATTAAAATCCCTTAGTTTTTAATGAAAACCTCCCTTCTCTTTTCCAAATCAAACAAATCAATTGGAAGCTGTAAAATCAGACACAAAAGGGATTTTTTTTAACTTCCTTGTGTTTTAGCATCTGTATGATGAGACCCAATACAGTTTTGTCTGCTCAATCACTTCCTTCACTGGAGAGTTCATACAGATATAAGATAGACACACACATACTTATACATCGTTTAAGTTTTTCCTAATTTTATAGGTGTTCGACAGATGAATCCCCCTAAGAAACTTCTCGTTATTGGCTTCTATTTCATATGGACCCAGAGAAACCCACCAAAGCTACTTCAAGCTTACCAATGCTTAACTCATGAGCTCCATGTGCCTTTTGGATCTTTGCAACATTGAAGATTTGGAAGAAGCTATTCAACTATTTTGTGATGGTGTTTATCATTTTCTATTTTAAAGAGATTATTTTGTAAGGAGTAACTTTTAATACTATAGTTTCACCTGTATTCTAGTAAATGTTGAGACAGTTTTGCTTTTAGGTATCATTATTACTTAAGTTACTAGGATGAATACTTTTCATGTTTTGATCTTTAGTTAACTGTACACTCATGAAACATACAGGTTGTTCAAAGTCATCATAAATATTCAACTTTTATAATCATCAAGCTTCAAAAAGTTTGTTTTAAACACAGCATATTCTAAAAATGACTATTGGTGGGGAAGCAGAAACAAGTTACACATTCTTAAGATAGAAGTTTTTGATAAGCTCTTAGAAATGAAACCTGGAAAAGTATTGACGTTTCTACGAAGTGGGTATGATATTCCAGGCAGCTCAATAATGATTACATTTGAGAGCCCTGCGTCTGTAGTGTTTAGAGGCAACATGTAGCAACAGAGGTACCTCTTGTGTGCAGTATTTACTTTCTCTTACAGAAGAGATGGTTGATCCTTATTTAACATGGTTGGGAAGTTAAAGCAATACCAATTAGCCAAGGATGAATTTTCAGTAATACTGGAAGAATAAGGATTCATTTTAAAAACCAACTCAAATCGCATATTATATGAGTGGATTTGGGGAGCTTAAAAGAAGCTGATTATCATGTGATTATAAATGCCTGGTCAACAGGTATGAATATAATTTACACCAGCATATTTTTGTCATGGTCTTAAAATGTCCTATAAACTATTTATACATTTTTGTTCTTCATAACTATCCAATACGTAAGCATCATTTGTTCATTTTTGAGAGGGTATTTAAATAAGCATTTTCTAATTCATATGAAAATAATCATAGTACCGGATGATTTCTGTCCGTGCAAAGGTAGGTTAGATTGTACAGTTAATTTTCAGTTATATTTATGGTACTGTTACGTGGGTAATACCCTTTTCTGTTAAGCCCAGTATATATATTATGCCTGCCTAAGTTCTGAAGTGGGGCTGTATTTCAGTAGTTGTAGAATTATTGATATTAATTAGTTTTGATAGTTTATGTTTTATTGTTTGGATCTGCACAATTTGGGTTTTGCACAAAAGTCATTTTAATAAAGCTCAATAATTGCCAAATGTTAGAAGATGTTCTTCAAGTGAAGAATAAGTTTTTAGTCAAAGTGGCCATTACCTCCTCCTCTTTTGTAATAATACAGACACTTGAATAAGTTGTTGTTGTGTCATATGCCAAGAAAATGTTTTCATTGGTGCCTATACTGTAATAATTACTTTTAACACATTTTATTTTGAAGTAATAGTTCAGTGAAAAATTTCACCTGCTAACTAACTGAAACTCAATCAAAGTTTATAATTTGTAGAGGCCTGGTAATAATTTTGCAACTCATGTGTTAAATGAATATTTTTATAAAAGTAAAAGCAACAAATTTTTAAATTGATTATTTGAAACTTTCAGCACAGCTGCATTATGAATAGAAAATTGTATTGCTTATTCATTTTAGTTATTAGTCCTGTAAACTGTTTCTGGGTAAGCATACTTCAGTGTTTTGGGGGGATTTAAAAATAAATATTTAAATTTCATGGTCCCTAATGTTTGTTTTCTTGAGGGGTATGGTATTTTAATTGTTTCAAATTATTTCTCCTTTCCCCTTTCATTTATTGTTGGAACTTTAACATCAGAGTTTCCATTGGAAACCAGAAGATATTCTTCACAATTTTATTATGCATTGATTATAGTTCCAATGGACTATAATTTGAATATCTGATTTCTGTCCTGCTTGAATATCTGTCATGATTTCTGCCTCCTGTCCTGACAAAATTATTAATAGAGTCCTCTTTCACTCAAAAATATCCTTACTAGGTTAGACAGTAAATTATATGGTCACCCTAATATAGTTTTGTTAGGAAATCTTATACAGATTTGAACCCTGTATTTGAACAAATTTTGCAAAGATTTCTGGAAATTGAGATGAGAAACAGCATATAATCATAAAGGAGTTGGGTTTTTCCTATAGAAAAGGTCAGAGATTAACTTAATGTAGCTTTGAGTATCTATATGATTAATACATAAGTGATTGGGCTTCATATATTCTTATTATGAAATAGCTATTGTAGACTTGTGAGTTATTGGATTTGGTTCCAGAAGCAGGAAGGAAAGTGCTGGAATGTTGAAAAGCAGTAGAGTGAGGTTTATTAAAAGGGATTTTTCTGGTGTAAGGACTAGGAGAGTAAGAAAACTATTCCATCTATCTTTTATCCATTCAGTCATATATAAAAATAACTTGCTTATATAATTGCATCATTTCTTTGATGTCATTACCTAATATTATCTTGTAAATATGTTGTACTTACCATTAAAATTAAAAAAAAAGATAAAGTTCTCAAATAGAATGCTATACCTTTCAAGGGGGAATAATAGAGAAATCCTGAATGGGTCAAGAATAGAATTTTGGTTCATTAACTCAGTGTGGAGTATTATCCTTTTTCTTTTTAGCTACCCCATTTCTGCCACTTCTCCATCCCTGACTATACATTTTCACCTGCTTCCCTCCTTTTCCTTGTTCTCTAACTGTGCCTTCCCTTAATTATAGGCTAGAGACAGTCACTTCTGAAACTGATTAAAACAAAAGGAAGTTCATACTTACAACTTGTTTTTTAAGTAAATGGGTTTCCATCACTGTTTATTAAAATGCTATTCATCTCATTTTCTTGCCTACATGCATGCAACAAGATATGGCAAAAAAATTAATTCTTGCAGAAGAAATTAGATAAACAGACCAACATGTTAACTTTTATCTTTCACTACATATTATAGCTAGTTAAGAATAGAGAATAAGTCAAACATTATATTGTCCTCATCAGCAGATGACTGGTTTTAGAAACTGATCAGTTCATGAATTTCCAAGGTTTAGAATTCTGCCAAGTCCTAGATTAATTATAAACTTGTATTCTGTTGAAAGGATCTATGTTCCTTCTGTTCCTGAAGTGCAAGAGGGCCATGCTCCCCCTAATATATGTTATAAAAATTGAAGTCTTTTAACATAAAACAGGACCATTTTTACTGGGCCCCACACAAATAATGAGGACTGAAACCTTTAGTTGCAGTGTTGTTTAAGAACAAAATGATCAACACAGTCATAGTCTGTTATCACTAAATGATATCAGAAGCCAGTTTTGTATGCCAATCCATACTGTTACTGTTCTTACTGTTCTTCAGTGTTGAGAAGCCTGGCCTTCATTTATAAAGTCTCTATGGGGAAATGTATAATAGAGATGACAGATACCCACCTCACCCTGCCTCAGGGCTGGTGAGGAAAGGGCATGTTCCAGAATGATTCAGAGGAAATAGAAGAGAGGCTTGAGGAATGAGGCAGTAGCTGGATCTTTCATAAGCTAGGTGCCCAAGCTTAGAAGATTCCCTTAATACTAGTGAATAGTAATAAAGAAAACGGTTTTTTGCAGAAAGTGCCTTATGTTTCACCTAAGTGAGTAACATGGAATTGGTCTGGACATGTTCATAGGGTTCACATTTTAGGCTAAAAAGTAATTACATGGTTTTTGCAAAGTCCTATCTTCAGCAGTTGATGTATCGAAAGACACATCTTCATCTTCTTCATCTAGCTGTAGACTACCAGAAGACAAGCGGATTCTGGCCATGGGTGACCTTATGCCTTTGTCATACAAAGAGTAGTAGTCTGGTTTAAGAATCTCTGACTCTGAATCACTGGATTCACTAGGCACATACCTTTCTGTAGCTCCCTGATCCATTAAAACTGTTGGAAACTCCTGCTCTGCAAACATATATGTTAACAGGTCAGCTTTACGACTGAGAGCAGGACAAGGCCCTAAAGGTCTAAATTCTGACCCAAAAGGAAATCGGATCGTTTTCATGTCTGATTGGCTCTGGGAACGTTTAGGGGTTGGCTCTTGACTGTTATATGCAAATGCATCTTCTGTAGTTGGATCCTGCTCTTCTAGATCTACGTTCACATTGCTCCTGCCAGTGGTCCTGGCCTTAGCTTCTTGGAGTTCCTGAAAGTCTTGCTGAAAGCTCTTCATTCTGATGTTCCTTGGGCTTCTTTTGGCTGACTTCACTGCAGTAGACTGTAGACAGCTGTCTGGTCTTTCCCTTCCCTCTGCCATGATTGGAGACCGTCTGGGCACCTGGGGTGGTCTGTCCACATAAAAGAAGACTTGGGGAGGCATAATATCAACCTGCTGACCAGTACAAGGAATATAGGGCACATCTGTGTAAGTAAGCTGCCTTGCTGGACTCACTTTGCTTGTAAGGCCAGAAGATGTGCTCATGGGATTGTCAGCAAACTTAGAGCTTGTTTGGAAGGAGCTGAGAGGACTCCTTTCCTCAAAGTAGTCTCTGGGATCAGTGTCAGGATCAGGGTCAGCAGTAAAGACTGGGTCTGTATAAATAAAAGGGAAACAGGAACTGCTTTGGGACTGAGGTAATGATATGGGATCTGCCTCTGGTTTGGAATGCTCCAACTCAGCTGCAAACGTCACCTCCACTGTGGAATTTCTCCTCCTGCTATCCAGCACAGGCTCAGAGGCGTGCACTCCATTCACGGTTCTGTAGTACCCACTGCCATAGCCTAGTCTCAGCTCTTCCACCTTGAGAGAAAGGACAGGCGGGTGAAAGAAGGGAAAAAGCCATTTGGTTGGGGAGGGGACAGGCATCTAAATCAGCCTTTGATTTCACAAAGGTAGTTTTTCACAAAGTCATTTCTGCCCATGTTCTCTGCCAGGGTTGATAAATACATACATAAAAGGTTCTAACTTGGACCGCATCCCAATATATGTGCTGAAAAATAGTCATAACACTACTCTTTCTCAACACCATCACACTCCCAGACTCTACATTCTCTATCTACTTGAGCCCCAGCATTGTACTTCAAGCAGTATGGCTGAGTAGCTATATTCACAAGCCAAGAGTTCTGCCTTTTGGTCTTGGCTTGGCTCTGTCTTTACTTGCTGTGTGACCTCAAGTAAGTCTCCTAACCTCACTGTTCCAGCCTCCTCCCTCCCTTCTGTAAAATGGTTGGGAGGAGGGCTGTGAATGGCAGGAGACGATTAAACATTTGATGGTACCTTCCAGCATTAGAAGTCTGATTCCTTTCAGATAAAAACTGCCTCTGACTTGAATGAAGACAGAGTTTATGAGACCTCTAATTAGATTTTTTTAAGGGAGAGCAAAAGAAAAATGAACATGGTTCATACTATAAAACTCAAATGAAGCTATCATCTCACAGTTCCAAGAGAATAGCACTTTGTTCTTAAATTAACAAAATTACATAGCAAAAGTACTTTCAAGTCTTAACCCAAGATCTCATAGCGTCTCTAAGACTTAAGATTTTCGTAGGTAAAAAGGTAAAGCTTTTAGTTTCAAAAATAGAAAGCCATAGAAATTCATTTGGATCTGCATTTTGCAAGATGTTAGCAATACAGGTTGCCCAGATCTTGTCAGTCCATACAGTACACACCACAGTGTACCCAACAATCTTCTATTGGCTGGAGATCTTTAGCTGACAGACTCCAGGAAGTTAGCCTATTTGATCACAGTAACCTTTTTACATACTGGGAGATTCTGGCACAGTCAATTCTTGGAAGCATTTGAAATGTGGATGCATTACACTTACGTAAAGAAGAAGAAATTTTCAAAAAACCTTACTTGTTTTGACACATCAGAGAGGAGGTCTGGGGAGGACCTGCACTGTCGTTCATGGTACTGAGATGGGTAATGTTTCCTGAAATCCCCAAACAGAGAAGGAATTGAAATAGTCTTCATGTGAATACAGGATCCCTCTAACACTCTAAATTCAACTTAAAAAATTACCATCACAGAGAGAAACAAAACCAGGTTACCTTTCAAATGGCAAGCTCTTCAACCTCCCTTTTTTCCCATATTCCAAAAGTTGCCTTTGGGTTCTTCCACTGTGAGAAAAACGAGGTAAACTATTTTATGAATGCTCTTCATAAGCCAGTAGGATACTAAAACTCAAAAGCATCATTTATTGTTGAAATCAAAAGAGTCTGGAGGAGTGACGTATGTCATGTATCTCTGAGCACGTTGCTGTGTACGACTTTTTGCGACCCCATGGACTGGAGCGCGCCAGACCAGCATGTTAATAATACTCATCCAAGAATCGGGCAGAGCAATCTCAACTCCTCAGAACCCAGAAAATTTTTAAAAGCATCTGATCAGGGCTATTTAACAGGTACAAACTCTGGCCTTGAAAACTAATATACTTTCCTTTAAAGGCCTTTCCCCTTCCTCCAAATTTACACAGTTTCTATTGAGGGTATGTGTCTGGTTTCCCAACCCATGATAGGAGAAAAACACCTAACTAAACAGTAGAAGGAATTTGCTCCAGTCAGACATACACTAGCAAAGAAAACCAGCCGACTGCTGGGAGAAACACAGGAACCAAAAAAGAAATCATGAGCATAATAAAACCCCCAAAGTCAGGGCCATTCATCACTATGGTGCAGGCTCTGACATGCTACCCCCGCCCTGAGGTCGCTGCTGTACCACAGCTGCTGGCAGAGGATAATAAGCACTGTTTATAATAACTCAGGTCATTAGGAAAAGGGAGAAACATGCTTAGTATCATCTGTTTAAGAAGACAGAGATTTGTAGAATATATTTTGGAACGATTCCATAAAAATATGTACCTTGTAAAAATCCCACTTTTTACTGAGGCAGGCTTCTACTACTTGAAAAATCCTTTACAGGAAGCATTGAATTAGAATTTTTATCTTAGCTAAGAGTTTGAAAGTGTCTTTCAAAGAATTCCTAGGCTGGTGGGTTCAAGTAAAAACAAGTTCTTATTTCAACCTCGCTTCCTTTTCTCCAAGGTGTTAACGTGTAGTATGGAGGCTCTACTACCATATTGTTCAACCTCTTTAATCCCTTAGGCCCTACAGGGCTTTCTCACCCTATCTTTTGCCTAACCATAACCAAAAGGATGTTGTTGAACTAGCCCTCCCATGGCTAGCATGTAAGTTGCGCATAAGGAAAACAATAGGTTCATTGACTACATTTTCTCCACAGTATATGCCCCTCTATCCTTGCAGAAATTCTGATCTAATCCTGTAAGTGGGGTGTACTCCTTCCCCTGCCTTTGTTAGAAAATATTGACTTAATGAGTTACACAGAGAATGACCAGTTAAGGATATCATCCTTTATGTGACTGAAATGGATTATTGCTTCTAGAATTCAAGCTGTTTCTACTGCCTTCCCTGTTATTGAAAAGAAGTTGTGTGTTTAGTTTGCTTATGTGCAATATTTAATTACCTGTAGCGGAAACTGGAACCCTTGCTGCAGAGCAGGGTTTTGGGCTTTGATTTGGGCTCTTCAGAAAGTCTGAAGAAAGCGTGGTACTCCACACAGGTTTTCCAGAAAGCTTTGCAGGCATCTCGGCTGGCCATGGTGAACTCCAAAGTATCTTTGCACAACACCTGTATAAACCAATTTCCATCAAGCAAAACATCCTTCAAGAATATCAAAGACCTTCAAAGCCCAATGCCTGCCAAACTATTGGTCCAGGGTCCACATCCAGCTTCTGATTTTCCACTTGGCTCCCTTTAGGCTTCACACCTACTGAAATCAAATGATTGGCAACCTTCCGAGGAACAGACAGGGCTACTGCTCCAAAACAGAGCCTTCTCTATGAAGCAAGTCTTACTCTGCACACCCTCCTCACCTCACACCCCCTTTTACCCCCTCTTCTCTGCCAGGAACATTTTATGAAGTTGTAAATTAGGTTAAAATGAACATCAAAGGGCACCCTTTCGAGGTGACAAGAAGTTATAAATGACCAACAGGAAAGGGGGAGGGAGGAGATTTTTTTTTTACCTTTTATAGGATGACTGCATATACACGAGTCTTTGTAACATACCAGCTAGAAACATTTCTCCCTCTTTATGCTGCCTTGTTCTATGATGCTCTGTGATGTTCATTTAGCTTCTCCTAATCTGCTGCAGAGGAGCTTGGTCCTACAGACCTTAAAGTTTGCCCCATCCCCTGACTCACTATATACCCGCAATACACTTTGCTCCTCCCCTTCTCCCATTCCTCTCCAGGTCTCTGGATACAGCCCTGGGATTCTCCACAAGCTTCACACTGGATTCAGTCTTCTCAATTGCTCACATGAATATTTTTATCTAAGGTTAAGATCCGGAGCATGAATTATCTTTAGGTCAAAAAAGTAGCTGATAACATATCTTCCATTTCCTTTATAGTCATAAAAAGTCTTTCTAGCCCCTTTTGTCTCACCTGTACAATGCAGCCTTGCCCAATAATTGCTTCTTTGGCTTAATATATACCCAATCCCCACATCCTGCTTTGGGAAAGAGTAGGTGTTCAGTTATTTGGCACATAGTAGGTATTCAATTTCTTTTTTTTGGCTTCAGGAAAGATGAAAATACTTTATAAAATCAAGCAAATAACTTTGAATTAATATGAACACAGTCTTAGATCTGGGCTCCCTCATTTGACTTATTAAATCTCTGAAAAATGATATCTAAGGAGACTTGCCTTTCATCCCAGTCACCCCATTTTCCTATCGCTTTACTCATTCAGAACTGCCAGTAGGATTTCTTAGTGTTTTGCCTTTAGTGAAAATCTGACCAAAGCTCTGGTTTATTTATATAGAGGCAAAAGAGGAAGCACATCACCGGTTGGGGCCAGCCAGCTTTCACCACTCACAATCCAATCATTTGCAGAAACAACCAAGAAATCTCAAGTGAGTAGAAAGTAAAAGAATTTATTCAAAAGCTACTTACCAAGATGTTGGCATGAAGTTTGATGAGAAAATGCTTTCTCTTAAAACTTAATTTTCGGATTTTAGCCCAGTTGAAAGTATTGATCTTTGTATTTCCCTATAACAAAACACATGGCAGATTTCAGGATGAATAGCAGCACAGGCTGGTTTGTAAGACAATGTGAACCTGTTGGAAAATGCATCACATGAACAGGGCTATCCTTGATCTATCTCTTGTCTAGACTGATCCAGTTGTATTAGGTGGCTCAGACGGTATATCGTCTGCCTGCAATGCGGGAGAACCTGGTTCGATCCCTGGGTCAGGAAGATCCCCTGGAGAAGGAAATGGCAACCCACTCCAGTACTCTTGCCTAGAAAATTCCATGGATGGAGGAGCCTGATGGGCTACAGTCCATGGGGTCACAAAGAGTCAGACACGACTGAGCGACTTCACTTTACTATGGCCACAGAAGGCATTCTAGGTGGGACACAAACCTACCCTGAAATGCAAGTAAGAAGGGAAAGGTTTCTAACCAGGATAGGGACGTCACAGAAAAAACTACTTTGGCAACTAAGGTCCATCTAGTCAAAGCTATGGTTTTTCTAGTAGTCATATATGGATGTAAGAGTTGGACTATAAAGAAACTGAGCGCTGAAGAATTGATGCTTTTAAACTACAGTGTTGGAGAAGTCTCTTGAGAGTCCCTTGGACTGCAAGGAGATCAAACCAGTCCATCCTAAAGGAAATCAGTCCTGGGTATTCATTGGAACGACTGATGCTGAAGCTGAAGCTCCAATACTTCAGCCACCTGATGCGAAGAACTGACTCATTAGAAAAGACCCTGATGCTGGGAAAAATTGAAGGCAGGAGGAGAAGGGGATGACAGAGGATGAGATGGTTGGATGGCATCACTGACTCGATGCACATGAGTTTGAGTAAGCTCTGGGAGTTGGTGATGGACAGGGAAACCTGGTGTGCTGCAGTCCACAGGGTCACAAAGAGTCAGACACAATGGAGGGACTGAACTGAACTGAGGGGTCCCCTGCTTTTCAAAAGTTTGCTTTATGCCACTTTGCTTTTATTACACGAAAAACCCACATTATTACCTGTTTTCACTAACTGAAAGAAATCCAAAGAGGAATTTTGCTCTTACAAAAAAATAAAGGCAAAAATAAAAATCAGCATTTGTTTGCGTCAAGGTGTTATAAAGTAGTGCACGTGCCAAGCAGTAAGAGTGGCATCTCTATGCTCCTCCCCCAGGAACTACACGCTACTCAGCAGCTCAGCATCCAGCCAGTACTTTATCTCGATTTATCTTGTGCATCCATTAGGAAGATGTGTCCTTAGGTTAATGCTTCTTCACTTTACACCATGTCAGCTAGGAAAGGTTTCATAGGAACGCTCTACTTTTGAAGCAGGGGAAACCTGCACTTCAATAGCTTCTCACTGGAAAAGACCCTGATGCTGGGAGGGATTGGGGGCAGGAGGAGAAGGGGACGGCAGAGGATGAGATGGCTGGATGGCATCACTGACTTGATGCACATGAGTTTGAGCACCTCCAGGAGTTGGTGATGGACAGGGAGGCCTGGCGTGCTGCAGTCCATGTGGTCACAGAGTCAGACACGACTGAGTGACTGGACTGAACTGAACTGAACTGAATAGCTTCTCTAATCTCACCCCTTCCTATATTTCCAGACTGAACTGCTTAAAAAAATCCCATTTATCCTGCCACCTCATTTACTCTAAGACCTTCAATAGCTCCTCACTCACTGCCTGAATCAACTCGAAACTTTTGGCTGGATTTTCTCGCCCTTATATTGACGATGACTTTGATCCCATTACTCCCAGAAAACACCTTTCCATCCAACTCTGTACCTTTCCCACTGTCCCCATAGGTCTCCTCATTCTCCTACCAGAATGACTTCCCCGTGGTCAAGCCTTCTTGCCAGCTCTGGTAGCCCCTCGTCTAGGATATTCTATATCACCGTCACAGCCCACACACATTTCCCAACTCCTCTGAACTCCCTTAGCTCTCCTGGACTACCCGAACAAATTAACTCTTTTGGTTTTTATTCACATGGTCCAAAATCAAAGGAGGTAGAAAAATAAATATATTGAGAAGCCTCACTCCCACCACTGTCACTCCTGTCTCTGTCCCCATCTAACCATTCTCTACAGGTAACCACATACCACGTTATTCTGTTGTGTGTACTACTTGTGCAACTAAAGTAAATATGATAGATTAGCTTTTGATTATTTATTTTCTGATATTGACCATTATTTCTCTGGTCTTTCAAACTAAATTGTGACTATCTTAATGACAGGAGCCCTGTGTCATGCTTAATGTTAGCTTCTTAATTATGTCATCCTTTATCCTTTTCAGGGCCTTTGCCCATGTGCCCTTTCCCTGGAACACCCTCCTTCATCTGCCAACCTTATCCCTTCGGGCTTGCTTAAATGCTAAGTCCCTTTCACATGTGTTACCCGTATCAGCCTATGTTTCTTCTAGCACAAAGTATGTCACAGTTTTTTATAATTACTTGCTTAACTGTCTTCCTATTAGAATTTAAGTTCCATGAAGTCAGGATCATTCCTATTAACCTCTGTACCTCTAGTGCCTGGCGCAGAGTGGATGTACAATAAATATACTGATAGAAAGATGAATGGATTGCTTCCCAACTATAAATATACTCAAACTCATTGAATTGTACCATTAAAACAGATGAATTTCATGGTATGCAAATTACAGCTCAATAAAACGTTTTTAAGAAAATAATACAATGAAGAACATGTGGAAGGCACTCAATACATGAATATTCTTTGACTAGATTTCATGTAGGACAAAATAGACCATCTGTATTGTTCCCAACTGTCCGCAGAAGTAGCCACACTGAAAGAGATCACAGCTAACACAGTGATCTTGGCCCCCTACCCTCACCAACTTCTCTCATGCAACAGGAAATAGCAAGAATCAGGATCAGCAAGAATGATCCATGTATATGTAAAACTGAATCCCTTTGCTATATACCTGAAACTAACACATTGTTGATCAACTATACTTCAATATTAAATAAAAAGCTTAAATAGTTATTACAGGATAGTGGTTATATTTCTTAGAGCTGTATAATATATCCTTGTTGCTTATCTTTAAAAAGAAAATGAATCAGAGTTAGAGTGGCCTGGGTAAAAATTCCCTCCTGGGTGAACAGGTAAGCCTGTGATCCATTGGGTCTTCTGGTCATCAATGTGAGTCACATGCTGTAAAGTTTTACAACCAAATAAAAAGTGAAGATTTTTGTAGCCAAGTCTGTACCTGACCTGCTTTGTGACTTATTTCAGTGCTATAATTCGGTCCTAGAGGTCAGTGGGTCCAAAGCCATCCCTTGCTTTCTCACAAGGGGTTCACTCCCAAACGTGTCCAGGTATCTGCCTATCATTCTGAAGGTTCTTAAACTTTAACTGGGATCTGAATTCACTGAATATTCACAGATATAGAAGTCTAAACAGACTGAAAAACTGTTGAAAATAGCCTCTGGCCACATTCCTAGGTGTGAGGATTAATGATGATGGAGGACAGAGAGCCCTGAGTTGGTTTCTAACCTGGAAAACAGAATCTTGGGGAAAGGATGAGCCTGTTAACAGTAAAGATTTCTTGCAGGGTTGGGCGCTAATGCCCTACTTGTGGGCACTGGGCACCTCCAACTTGTAACTGAATGAGAAACTCTTTGGGTTGTTTCTGGCGGATTTGGACAGGCTGAATGCACTTTATATCATAGCCTGGGCTTTTAGGATGCCAAAATCTGTATTCTTCTGTAGGGTCTAAAAGTTCTGAAGAGCCTCTTGACTTCCTCTCTCCACCATGCTGGCTTGATCTACATGTGAGCTTCTGAGAAAACAGTCAGTTCTAGGTTGCAAAAGGAAACAGCTCATCAAGGGGAGGGAACTTACCTCAAATTCTTCCAAGCACTGCCTCCCTTTCTGGCTGGTGGTAAAATTGAGGGGAGGGGTCACCTTGGGAATGGACACTCAAGTTTGAGCCAAGATAACCCCCAAAGCTGAGGACTTTAAAGGAAAGGAGCTGTTACCCGTAACACCAGTACACCCATGTGAGCAACAGCCAGGTGGATCTGCATCCCTTCACCATCACTGGCGGGGTGTGGCCTGATGCCATACATGTCCAGCTTCCTCGCTATGTCCAGTAGCAGAATGTCAGATTCAGCTGGGCTCCTGCCACTGCAAGGGGAAAGAATTTATGAGCCTAATAAATGCAGCAAGAACAACACCTCCACCCCGAGAGTTCCAAGAGGCACTCAATGTTTTCTTGAGCCTGTGGTGTCAAGAAAGACTCTTGAGAGTCCCTTGGACTGCAAGGAGATCCAACCAGTCCATCCTAAAGGAAATCAGTCCTGAATATTCATTGGAAGGGCTGATGCTGAAGCTGAAGCTCCAATTCTCTGGCCACCTGATGCAAAGAACTGACTTAGGAAAAGACCCTGATGCTGGGAAAAATTGAAGGCAGGAGGAGAAGGGAACAACAGAGGATAAGATGGTTGGATGGTATCACCGACTCAATGGACATGAGTTTGAGCAAGCTCTGGAAGTTGGGGATGGACAGGGAAGCCTGGCGTGCTGCAGTCCTTGGGGTGGAAGAGCTGGGCACGACTGAGCGGCTGAACTGAACTAAAGTGAAGCTTCTCTGACTTAAAAGCTTGCTTTTAAGTGTCTGTCCCTGGCTTCAGTCTTTCCTGCCAGAGGAACAGGTGGAAACAGGTGCCAGTGAGAGAACTTACACGTGCTTCTGATGGAAGTGCACGATGTTGCTCTCTAAATCATCTTGGTTCGGTAAGTACCGGGTTTGTGCCAAGTGTTTCCTATCTGTCTCTTCATGAAAGTCTCCCAGTTCTGCTGCATGACAGAAAAGTGACATTTTTCACATTATCATTGATGAGTTAAGCAACGGAGCACCCAACAGACCCTCTGACTGCCCCCAAACAGCCCTTTCTTGGCGGCCAACGCAGCCCTAAGCCTCCCACCACATACTTGATGCGTATTTGTTTTGTTTTAGGGAAGAACTAACTGGTTCGTTTTCAAATAAAGCAGTGGGCTTTTATGAAGTCTCAACATAGGAAGTCACAGACACGGTATAGGTCTTAGAGGCTCCAGGATCATAGATGGATGTTATTTTCTTCTCCCACATTCTGTTTATGATCTCTTCTATCCTTGATCAGTCCCTGTTGTGAGTTGAATTGTGTCCTCCCTTTCAAAGTCGTATGTTGAAGTCCTAAACCCCCAGTACCCCAGTACCTCGGAATATGACTGTGTTTAAAGACGGTATATAAAGGAATTATTATGTTAAAATGGGGGCAGTAGAGTGGGCCCTAACCCAATTTGACTGGTGTCCTTCTGAGAAGAGGAAATTTGGACACACAGCCAGACACCAAGAATGCAGGTACAAGAGGAAGGACTTCGTGAGGATGCATCAGGAAGGCAGCCATCTGCAAGCCAAGGGGGGAGGCCTCCAAAGAAACTAAAACTGCTGACTCTTCAATCTTTGATGTCTAGCCTCCAGAACTGTGAGAAGATAAATTTCTGTCATTTAAGTCGCCTAGTCTGTTGTTGTTTGTTATGGTAACCCTAGCAAACTAAGACAGCCGCCTAACCTCACTCTGCACTGATCAGACATTATTAAGAAAGGAGACTATAAATGCCAACTACAATGTAAGCCAGCCACAGCCATTCATCACTCTGTACATTGGGAATCTAGTAAAACCCCACTGTGTGGAATCCCCAGTAGGTGAATCATTCTGGAAATCATTCTTGTTTTTCCAAATCACTGGAAGTTTATTCCTGGTCATAACATTCTGTTCTAAATGTATCCAACTTATTGTTATAAATGTCTATTATAACACTATGCCTACAAATGCAATTGAGGCAGATATTTACTGCCCCTACAATAAATGGCTTGACATTGTTGTTTATTTATTTATTGGCTGCACCATGCAGCATGTGGGATCTTTGTTCCCTGATCAGGGATTGAACCCATGCCCCCTGCAGTGGAAGCCCAGAGTCTTAACCACAGGACCTCCAGAGAAGTCTCCTGTTTTGGTTTTTGAATTCTTACATGTTATTTATAATTTTTAGGCCTTTCCACTCTCTGTCAGAGCCATAAGAATCACCTCCTTGTCATTGACTTCCCCTGAAGAAGTCTCTACTTGGTTCCAAATAATGACTTCTAATCTACCATAATATAGGAACCCAAAACAGTTTTTACAATTAAAATTCACGTTTTAAATGAAAAAAAAAAAAAGCTAATCCAGATATACAAACCTATTAGGATTTTATGAACTATAAGAATAAATAACTCTCCATGGAATAATGTGGTGCTCTCCTATTGAGTAAAATTCATGGACATGGGGCATCAATTTTGAGTACTAGAAAGTTATTTTTCTTTTGTCTTGGTTTTCTATTGTGTTTTAGACAGATGGCATGCTCATTTTTAGACAGATGAGGCATGCTTGTATATTTAAAAAACCACATTAGAATGAAAATCTCTATATAACAAGCTTTTTTAAAAAGACTAAATCAATGGCTCTTTTACCTATTTCTGTTTTGCCCACATTGAAAAATGTACGAATCGCGTTCAAATTTAATCAGGCCCATCCATATGGTTTCACTAGTTAATTCTATCACATATTCAAGTAAGATACAAATACCAATTTTTCAGATTCTTCCAGAAAATAGATTGAGGAACACTTACCAATTCGTTCATGGGCCAGTATTACTCTGATACGAACACCAGACACAGACATCACAAGAAAACTGCAGATTAATATCTCTCATGATTACAGAGGGAAAAAATCCTCAACAAGATACTAGTCAACTGAATCCAGCAACATATAAAAAGAATTATACATCATGAGTAAGTGGGATTTATTCTAGGAGTGAAAGATCAGTTCAATGTGTGAAGGTTAATTAATGTAACATGCTATGTTAACAGAATAAAGGACCAAAAAAACTCATTATCATCCCCTCAATAGATACAGCAAAATCCAACATCAATTCATGATAAAAAACGTTCAACAAACAAAAAACTGAAGAAAACGTCTTCAACCTGACCAAGTTATTTATGGCAAGCCTACAGCTAACATCACAATTATACTAAATGGTAAGAAACAGTGCTTCCCCCTAAAACCAGGAAAAAGACAAAAATATCTGCTCTTGCCACTTCTGTCCAACATTCTACCAGTGATTCTAGTCAGTGCAATCAGACAAGAAGAAGAATATAAAGAATTTTCACTGAAAAAGAAGAGATAAAACTGTCTTTCCTTTGTATCAAGGTATCTACAAAAAGCTACTAGAAGTAATAGATGAGTTCAGCAAGGTAGCAAGATAGAAGCTCAATATACAAAGTTTTTGGATTTGTATGTATTGGCAAAGCACAAGGAAGAAAGAAAACTAGAAAAACAATTCCATTTACAATTGTACATAAAGAATAAAAGACCAATAAATTTAACAAAAGATGTGTAAAACTTGTGGGCTAAAAATTACAAAACATTGCTGAAGTGTTTCAAAGGTCTATATAAATGGAGAAACATTTCAGATTCAAGGATTAGAAGACTCAATATTTATAAGATGGTAATTCTGTCAAAACTGATCTATAAATTCAGTGTAAGTCCCACCAAATTTGGGGGTAGAAACAAGTGATCTTGAAATGAACATGGAAATGCACAGGATGCAAAACAACTGAAACAATTTGGAAAAAGAACAAAGCTGGAGAATATATACTTCTCTATTTCAAAGCTGATACAAAGCTACAGTAAATGATAGAGTGTGCTAATGGCATAAGCACACATAGATCAATGGAATGTAGTTGAGAATCTAGAAATAAGCCCTTACATTTATGGCCAGTTGTTGTTTTTACAAAGATGACAAGATAATTCAATGAGGAAATAATTGTGTTTTCAACAAATAGGAGAAATGGACATCCTCAAGAAAAAAAAAAAAATGAAGTTGAATTCCTACCTCACAACCATATGCCATACAAACATACAAAAAAATTCAAAATGGATCATAGGCCTAAACCCAAGGGATAAACCTAAAACAGTTCTAGAAGAAAACTGAGAGAAAAGTTCTTTTGATTTTAGGTTAGACAAAAAGTTCTTAGATAAAACACCAAAAAACATGATGGACTAAAACATCTTAAGAAAGTGAAAGCCCACCAAAATTAAAAACTCTCACACTCCAAAAGACAGAATTGAAGAAATTAGGAGTTGGGAGGAAGGATGGATAACTGGGAAGTATGAGATTACGCTTACTCCTTGGAAGAAAAGTTATGACCAACCCAGACAGCATGTTGAAAAGCAGAGATATTACTTTGCCAACAAAGTTCCGTCTAGTCAAGGCTATCGTTTTCCCAGTAGTCATGGATGGATGTGAGAGTTGGACTGTGAAGAAAGCTGAGCGCCGAAGAATTGATGCTTTTGAACTGTGGTGTTGGAGAAGACTCTTGAGAGTCCCTTGGACTGCAAGGAGATCCAACCAGTCCATCCTAAAGGAGATCAGTCCTGGGTGTTCTTCGGAAGGAATGATGCTAAAGCTGAAGCTCCAGTACTTTGGCCACCTCATGCGAAGAGTTGACTCATTGGAGAAGACTCTGATGCTGGGAGGGATTGGGGACAGGAGGAGAAGGGGACGACAGAGGATGAGATGGCTGGATGGCATCACCGACTCAATGGACGTGAGTCTGAGTGAACTCCGGGAGTTGGTGATGGACAGGGAGGCCTGGCGTGCTGCAATTCATGGGGTCACAAAGAGTCGGACACAACTGAGCGACTGAACTGAACTGAACTTCCATATATATATATATATATATTAGATAAACAACAAGGACCTACTTAAAGCACAGGGAACTGTATTCAATATCTTATAGTAACTTAGAAAATAATCTGAACAAGTATTTATATGAGTATATATCTATATGTATATATATCTATATATATATAGTACATATATATGTATATATGTGAACAGCTGACTCATTGGAAAAGACCCTGATGCTGGGAAGGGTTGAAAGCAAAAGGAGAAGAAGGCAGCAGAGGATGAGATGGTTGGATGGCATCACCAACTCAATGGACATGAACTTGGGCAAACTCTAGGAGATAGTAAGGGACAGGGAGGCCTGGCATGCTGCAGTCCATGGGGTTGCAAAAAGCTAGATAGGACTTAGCAACTCAACAACAACAACGTATATCTGAATCACTTTGCTGTGCACCTGAAAGTAACACAGCATTATAAATCAACTATACTTCCATTTAAAAAAAGAAGCTGCCACCAGTGGCTGGTGCCCTTGGTCATGGGGTTTTTGTTGGCTCTAAGGCTGCAGCATTGATAATGAATTTACTTCAGGTTGTGCACGACCACTGGGTACATATACTTGTCCCTATGGAATTTGTCTTTGGATGTTATGGAGACAAAAATAATGATGAAAAGCTAACTTGCCTTCCAGAACAGGAGTCTGTTATATAAAAAGACATTGAAACCCAATGAAGGAGTCACCCGGAAGCAAAGGCTGTGGCTGAATGACAAAATGTTCACAGTTTTTAAATTGTTAGAGAAATAAAAACACATTCATTATTTTAAAAAAGAGAGAGAGAGAGAAAATGCACTTGCATACACAAAGAAAATGAAGTCAAGCCACAGATTGGAAGAAAGTTTCACAAATTACATAGCTCATAAAGGATTTTTATAAGAATATATAAAAATATCTTAAAGTCCAATAAGACAACATATTTTAAAATTGGCAAAAGATACCAAAGAAAACATAGGCAGGGTTAACAAAACAGATGAGAAGGTACTCAATATTAACAGTCATTATGCATGCATGCTCAGGTATTAAGTCATGTCTGCCTCTTTGCGACTCCATGGACTGTAGCGCACCAGGCTCCTCTGACCATGCATGGGATTCTCAGGCAAGAGTACTGGAGTGGATTGCCATGCCTTCCTCCAGAGGATATTCCCTATCCAGGGATCAAACCCACGTCTCTTATGTCTCCTGCATTGGCAGGTGGATTCTTTACCACTAGCGCCACCTGGCGGAGAAGGCAATGGCACCCCACTCCAGTACCCTTGCCTGGAAAATCCCATGGACGGAGGAGCCTGGTAGGCTGCAGTCCATGGGGTCGCTAAGACTGGAACACTTAGCGACTTCACTTTCACTTTTCACTTTCATGCATTGGAGAAGGAAATGGCAACCCACTCCAGTGTTCTTGTCTGGAGAATCCCAGGGACGGGGGAGCCTGGTGGGCTGCCATCTATGTCTATGGGGTCGCACAGAGTCGGACACGACTGAAGCGACTTCAGCAGCAGCAGGGGTCGCAGCGCCACCTGGGAAGCCCTAAATTTACCTTGAGTGAGTGAGTGAAGTCGCTCAGTCGTGTCCGACTCTTTGTGACCACGTGTACTGTAGCCCACCAGGCTCCTCCGTCCATGGGATTCTCCAGGCAAGAGTACTGGAGTGGGTTGCCATTTCCTTCTCCAGGGGATCTTCCCAACCCAGGGATCAAACCCAGGTCTCCCACATTGCAGGCAGACGCTTTAACCTCTGAGCCACCAGGGAAGCCCAAAAAATTTACCTTCAGATGAGACAATTACATTCTTAGGAATCTGCCCAAGAGAAATGAACAAACGTGTCCACACAAAGACATGTACATGATATTCATAATATTATTCATAATAGCTTAACTGGAAACAGTCCAGACATCCCTGACCAGGGATAAACAAAATGTGGTACACCCA
This sequence comes from Budorcas taxicolor, assembly GCF_023091745.1. NCBI lineage: Eukaryota > Metazoa > Chordata > Mammalia > Artiodactyla > Bovidae > Budorcas > Budorcas taxicolor. The sequence goes on from NC_068935.1 coordinate 40,339,582, forward strand.
TAAAATGGAATACTACTCAGCAGTAGAAAGGAACAGACTGCTGTGATTCATGTTAGAACATGCATGAATTTCCAAAACATTATGCTTGTTAAGAAAAGCCCAATGCCGAAGACCACATATTTTATCATTGTGATTCCATCAAATGTCCAGAAAAGGCAAATCCACAGAAACAGAAAATCAATTAGTGGTTGCTGGGTGAGCATGGGCAAATGGTCATGAGAGATCTCTTTTGGCATGATGGAAATGTTTGAAAACTGAGTTGTGGTAAAGGTTGCACAACTCTGTAAATTTACAAAAAAAACCGTTGAGTTATAGGCTTCCAAACGAGTGAATTTTATGGTATGCAAATTATACCACAATTGAGCTGTTTTTAAAAAATAAATTAGACACACACACACATCACACACCAATCTTTCTGAATATTAAGCACAAGCCCTATGCTGACTCTAAGGAAAACATAGAACACATAAGACCATGCTTGTTTTTCTCTTGACAATCTAGGAAGAGACCTATGACATACAAATAGGTAAATATCATTAATGATAGAAGGCAGCACAGAGCATCCGCACCTTCACTGTGAGCACGCTGGTCCAAACTACCATCCTCTCTCTGTCCTGCCATCGCCTGTTATCTAGTCTCCCCACTTCTACCATCCTTCATAAGGTCTATTTTCTCTCTTCTTTCAATTGAATAAATTTGACTATAACATTGGGTTACTTTGATACCCTTATAGGTGGCAATATGATTGCTGTTGTAGCGATATTCATCACATTACATAATTATAATACACTATTACAGTCTACATTCATTATACTTTACATTAGATCACTATGGCTTATTTATGACTTGCTACAAGTTTCTGTTTTCACCACTGCAGCCAGCATGATGTAGTTCAAACCTAATTCAGAGCATTTCACTCCTCTGCTTCAAATGCTCTAATGGCTTCCCATCACATTTAGAGTCATATCGTATGTCTTGAATATGCTTTTTAAAAGATTTTATTTTTATGTATTTATTTGCCTACACTGGGTCTCAGTTGCAGCATGCAGGATCTTTAGTTGCAGCATGTGGGATCTAGTTTTCTGACCAGGGATCGAACCCGGGCCCCCTGCATTGGGAGCGCGGTGTCTTAGCCACTGGACTGCCAGGGAAGTCGATTTTAATACACTTTTAAGACTCTCCATGATTACTGTCTCCCTTTTTCCCTCAGTTCCAGCCAGCCATAAATCCTACTTAATATGTCTTGTATATTCCCGGCATGTTCCCCTCTCAGGCCCTTTGCACTGGATGCTCTCTGCCTAAAACTCTCTTCCACCCAATTTCTGCATGGCTTGGTCTTTTCCTTCCTCCAGGTCTTTGTTCAGCTGTTACCTTCACAGTGAAGCCTAACCTGACCACCTTTTTAAAAAATTCAGTACCTGCCCCTTGAATTTCCTTCACTCCCTTCCATATTTCATGGCCTCCGGTGTACTTATCACCGACAAACATATTAATACATTATATATTTCCTTATTTTGGTCTGATTGTCTTCCACTGCCAAAATGTGAGCTACATGAAAGCAAGGATTTTTGTCGTTTATTTCACTGCTATGTCCCCTGTGCCTATAGTAGTACCTGGCAGGTGGTAGGTACTCAATAAATTTTTGCTGAATGAATGACAAAGAAGAGTTACTAAAGGTATTCATAAATGGAAGGCTTGTTTGGAATGCACAAATTGTGTTTGGGAGGAAGTCTGGCTAGAGCCAGAGGGGTGTGTAAGAGAGATTTAAGCAGATGACAAGGTCAGAATGTGGAGGCCCTTGAATGCCTGGGACATAAATATTAAAGAAGCAAATGAATGAGCAGCTTGGTTGGGTTCTGCACACTGCCTCAGCATCCAGTGAAATAATCTGACCTGCATGGATTGTGAAGAGCTGACTCCTTGAAACTTCAGCTTTTTTCTGTGGAAAGAGCTTCTATTGGCAAACAAAATGCCCTCTAGAAAACCTGAAGTGCTCTGCGCTGTGCCTGAAATGGCCACTAGGGAGTGCTCAAATCCATAAGGCTGAACCATTAAGAATGAAATTGGGCTCCCCCATCAAAGGCTGTCTGGGGAGCCCCAATCTTCTGACTGCTGATTTAGCAGGCGGATAAAGTAGAGAAGGATAAGTCTTCCAATACTGTTTTCTCCATTTGCCATACCCCATCTCCCGACCCCACCCCAAACACAATACTGGACATGGAGTTAGTGTCCTTGGCATTCAAGGCCCTTCAAAATGATGCCTAGTTTTTGGCCACCTCCCTTAATCAGACCCTATGCTCGAGCTGTACTTAAGCTGTATCCTCTGTATATACTTCCTTCTTGTACCATCACTGGCCCCCCCTTTTTTTTTGCTTTTTTCTCTGCTTATCATTACATATCCAATTCCTATGCATCCCTTTAAAGTGCAGCACAGAAGCCACCTCCTCCATAAGCCTTCTCTGATTAACTATTGCTCTCACTGTTCACTGCCTTCCTGAGATCCTGGGCTGTCACTCTATCTCAGTTACGAGTCACTTGGTAAACAATGACTCAGACACTGTCTCTATCCAAGCCCTTTACCCTGGAGTTCCCACTGAAGTCAGAAATTGACCATTTCTGGACTGTCAGGGAGGCAATGGATAGAGGTCAAAAAAATGAAATCAAAAAGATGAAGTTATGATCCTGCAGGAATAGGAAGGAACAGCCTATTCTCCTTTGAACAAATATTATAGATTATACACATGAAATTAATCATAATGATGATTTCCAGCTGCCTCAACCCTACCCTTGGGGATGAGGAACAGGCTGACCTGCCCAGCTTCACCCCCTCCCAGGCAAGGCCCCGCTGTTCCCTGGGTCTCCTTTTCCCTGCCTTCCTTACTTAGCCTCGTCCACCGGCTTGGCTGCTAGGATATGGGGAACTCTAATAGACGCCTGGGGCCTTTTTCCCTTTTAGCCTCTCTCCACCTGCTGGACTCTGCGCTTTGTTCTCTGGAATCATGATAAAGAGCAACATGGAAATCACATTAAATGTGACAGTGTGCCGCAGAAAGCACGTACCACAAATGGCTCCTGGGGGAAGCAGAAGGAGTAGGGGGCCTGCCTAGCAAGTCCCTGCCTGGATTAGTCCAGACCAGCTCCTGGTGAGCAAGCTGAGGGCAGTGGGAGGGCAAGGTTAAACGGAGATAGAAGGAAAGCAGCATTTACTTTTAATCTACACAAGCACTCTGAGAAGGGATTCTTGTCACTATTTTAAAGACTAGGGAACTCAGGCAGAGACAGACAAGGGTACTTCACTCCAGGCTACAATAGTTAGAATGCAGAGATAGGATTTGCATCCGAATCTCAATGACTACAGTGACCAGCCCCTTTCTACTGGACCATGTCATTTCCATCCAACTCATCCCTGCTTTGTCTCCTCCACAGAAAGGTCCCAGCACAATGGTGGGGACGTTGAGGGTGCTCATCTCCTTTGCTGGGTTCTCTAGCTGATTGATAGGCCCCAAAGCCGACATTTGCTACTTACATTGTAAGATGTGGGACACCATCAACGCTGTACAGTTGTCACTGCATGGCAGCCTTCCCAGAGCCAAATCCTTCTTTATTTGAAGAGTAAAAAGGTACCTGCAAAGAAGTGGGGGGACATCTCTTGAGAAAGAAACAGGAACAAGACAGAAGCATTTCCCTTCGCCCAGACCCAAGATGTTTCAAGAAAGACACGGTGCCCCCAGTCAGGGAGATGCCTGTTGGGGGTGGTGAGTAAGGCATAGGCTTCGCTTCAGCCCCTAACCAGCAGCTAGACCACGACTCGGCTGAGCCAGCGCTTTGGCAGGCCTTACAGCCGTTAGGAATCACCCTGGCCAAGTCCTCCCGCCAACTCAAGGGAGTTGGCCAGCCATCCTCTGGTGGTTTCTGCCACGTAGCAAAGCCACACACCCCGCCAGAGAGAAAGGGAGATTCAGCAAGAATACGCCTGTGCAGGAGGCCAGGGCTGCTCTGTTCACAAAATGCTCTCCCGTCCTCACTATGGTAACAACTTAGAAAGTTGGCATCATCACCCCGTGTTCCAATTATGGAAAGACAGAGGATAGGTGATCTTGGCTAAGTCCTATCACCCGGAAAGAGTGAAACTGTGGCTAGATCTCAGGTCTGCCATCCAGTTTAGGCTGGCTCCTACCCAAAAGACGGTCTTTCAGAAATCAACTTGAGAACATGCTTCTGCCCCTTCACGTGGACCCCCGTCTCTGAATCACCAGGGCCCAGCCCAGCCCTTTGCACAGAGCAGGTATGGAATTATTGTGTCCCAAATGGAATGAAGCCAGACTGCCCTTTTCCCCAGCTTTAATCATTGGTGCTAAGTCTCTTCAGTCGTGTCTGACTCTTTGTGACCCCATGGACTGTAGCCTGCCAAGCTCCTCTGTCCATGGGATTTCCCAGCAAGAATACTGGAGTGGATTACCGTGCCCTCCTCCAGGGGATCTTTCTGACCCAGGGATTGAACCTGTGGCTCTTGCATCTCATGCACTGGCACTCTTCACCACTAGCGCCACCTGGGAAGCCCCCTACTGATAATCAGGGACCCAGAAAGTGCATGTTGGCATCCAGAGCTTTGCCAAACAGGCAAAGAGCATTTGTTCCATACTTTCAAGCCCTTATCAAAGGCAATCTACTTTCAAAAAGATGTGTATAATTAAGATTCTACTGCTGACTGTGTCCCTTCTTGGTCCAAAACTGTTTCCAATATTTTATTTTAGACATTAAAACATTTATTGAGTATCTACTGTGTGCATTTCCCTATGTAAGATGTAATTGATAATTTTCTAAATAACATTCTAGCTAGATGTTTTAAAACCAGTTAAGACTTGAAGGCAATGTGGTGAATCAAAATTAACTACAGGTGGTAGATGAAAATACAGACTGGGAGAAAACAGATAAATTAGTAGATGATTATTCACTTCACAAAAGGGTTCATTATGAAAGTGAAAAGTGATGCTCCCCTAAAGGAGTAGAAATGATTCAATTAGAAAAGTTATATTTGAATGCCACTCTGAGAAACTCAGGTATTGGCCTCAAACAACGCTTCCTTGTAAAGTCAACTACAGTTAAGTATTCTCAAATGGACCAATGGGGAAAAATAAAGGAAGTCTAAACTTTGCCATTGCCTGCTTTCAAATATAGATGTAAATGAGAATAATCAGCCTCAATTGCTAAAGGGGAAGTGAATTTCATTTTACTCCTAACAAGAAAGAAAGTAAACTTCTCATTTGACACATTCCTTGCTGTTAAGGAGGCAGCTGCAAATACCAAATCCTTCCTCTGAACAGCTGATGAATCATTTATCATCACATTGATTCTCTCATTCTTTTTTTTTTCCAAGAAAAAGTTTATCTCCATCAGAATTGGTTACAATTTGAGACTGGACTGAAATGGGTAAGCAAAGGCAAACTGATAGAGATACCATGTTATGTGGGAAAGGGGCCTAAAACTCACAAATTTGGAGAGGATTTAGAGAGAGAGACTGATTATGTGAAAAGATTGACTTCTACAAAGACCCCTCAGAAAAGAAGCTCCCTGTACAAGAGAGGTAAAGAAAAACTGGCCATGAATGATGTTGGGGAATATTTCAGGTGAAATACCCTCTAACATCCCATGACCTTGGTCAAGTCACTCTAGTCCCCAGGACCCGTTTCCTTATATCCCTTTTATGTGTAAAAGTCTGGAGTCTAACATCTAGAAAGCAGAGTAAGGTTTAGGAGAGTGTTTCCCTGGTGGCTCAGATGGTAAAGAATCTGCCGGCAATGCAGGAGACCCAGGTTTGATCCCTGGGTCAGGACGGTCCTTTGGAGAAGGACATGTCAACCCATTCCAGTATTTTTTCCTGGAGAATTCCACAGACAGAGGAGCCTGGAGAGCCACAGTCCATGGGGTCACAAAAAGCTGGACACAACCTAGCAAGTGACACTTTCATTTTTTTTTCTATGTTGACAAGGTGTTTTCGAAGAAGTAAGTTTACATTGTCATTTTAAAGTGCATTTTTACAAATATAAAAATACTTTAACATTTCATGGGGCTTCCCTGGTAGCTCAGATGGTAAAGCGTCTGCCTCCAATGTGGGAGACCCAGGTTCGATCCCTAGGTCAGGAAGATCCCCTGGAGAAGGAAATGGCAACCCACTCCAGTACTCTTGCCTGGAAAATCCCATGGACTGAGGAGCCTGGTAGGCTACAGTCCATGGGGTCGCAAAGAGTCGGACACGACTGAGTGACTTCCACTCAACTCACTTAACATTTCATACTTAATACCTTTTAAATTTTTACAAGTATACAAATATTTTACTTGTATAATATTAATAATAGCAATTATTAATATTATACTTGAATGTCAATCATTTATAATTGTACAAAATAAATAATTTATTACAGTTTATTTTTATATTTTTACTTTTCTACTTTAGAAAGGTTTTGTGAGTCATTATCACTTCCTACCTATGGGATACACACACACACACACACACACACACACACACACACACACACCCATTTTCAATATGCAGGGAACTTAGCTGGCATCATACTTGTGCTGTCAAGCTGCCCTCTGATTGGAACACAGACGCAATGAAGGCAAACACTCTTACTGTTGTAGCACTTAATGGCATATCCCCCAAGTGGGCACCCAGGCTGGTTACCACTTTTAGAACACCACCCCTCCTTCTCCCTCAAGTCCCTAACCTTTAAAAGATTAAGACTTTGGGGACCAGCCAGGCCCTCCTGCTCACCAACTCCTCACCATCTCCCAGAAAGAGACTGTGATCCAAGCCTTCCAAAGAAGGCTAGAAGCCTGTTCCCTGATAAAAGGATAATGATTAAATAACATCATGCATCATACAAGTACTATACCTTGTAAGCTCTTCTCGCAGATGTCCAGGGTCCACTGGGAAAAATTTCACCATAAATTTGAAAACAACTTCCTTAGGATCTTAAAACACAATATCTCCATAAGTTTTATTTCAACAGTTACATGTCTTCAGAAACACACACTCACACACACACAGACACTCCCCTCTCCCCTCCCCTCCTCTCCTCATCACTCCTTCCCACGGACTTTTCATTGAAATTTCAATTTTTCACATTTGTGAAATGCTGCTATTTCTGGATGGTGCCTCTATGTGGACAGCATTGGGAAAGTCCTCGTGCCCCTCTTCCTAAACCCCCTCTCTCTCTGAGTTTCTTTTTGTAAAAATGTGCCCCGTTTGGGGCCTACTATGTCCTCTCTTAAGAAGTGTTGCATTTAGCTGGAGAGGGTGTGGGGAAAAGGGAACCCTCCTACACTGTTGGTGGGAATGCAAACTAGTACAGCCACTTTGGAGAACAGTGTGGAGATTCCTTAAAAAATTGCAAATAGAACTACCTTATGACCCAGCAATCCCACTGCTGGGCATACACACCAAGGAAACCAGAATTGAAAGAGACACATGTACCCCAATGTTCATCGCAGCACTGTTTATAATAGCCAGGACATGGAAGCAACCTAGATGTCCATCAGCAGATGAATGGATAAGAAAGCTGTGGTACATATACACAATGGAGTATTACTCAGTCATGAAAAAGAACACATTTGAATCAGTTCTAATGAGGTGGATGAAACTGGAGCCTATTATACAGAGTGAAGTAAGTCAGAAAGAAAAACACCAATACAGTATACTAATGCATATATATGGAATTTAGAAAGATGGTAATGATAACCCTTTATGCAAGACAGCAAAAGAGACACAGATGTATAGAACAATCTTTTGTACTCTGTGGGAGAGGGAGAGGGTGGGATGATTTGGGAGAATGGCATTGAAACATGTATAATATCATATAAGAAATTAATCGCCAGTCCAGGTTCGATGCATGATACTGGATGCTTGGGGCTGGTGCACTGGGATGACCCAGAGGGATGGTATGGGAAGGGAGGAGGGAGGGGGGTTCAGGATGGGGAACATGTGTACACCCGTGGCAGATTCATGTCAATGTATGGCAAAACCAATACAATATTGTAAAGTAATTAGCCTCCAATTAAAATAAATAAATTTAAATTAAAAAAAAAAAAGAAGTGTTGCATTTAGAAAAACATACCACTTGCTACTTGGGATTCTGCATTCCTGGCTGAGAGAAGGGCCCCACTGTAGAGGCAGGTGAATTTCAGCTGGCTCAAAGATTCTTAAAGGGAACTAGCAGTAGGGACTGAGACCTCTGTGTATCATAAAATCTACATTAAGAAAACATCTTGGGGAATTGGGATTGACAAGTACATGCTGCTATACATAAAACAGATAAGCAACAAGGACCTACTGCAAAATTAATTACTTTAAAAATCCGTATCTACTTGCCTTCACTCCTACTTGCATTTGAAAATAAGAAACTTTTTGCATCAAAAGCAAGTGTACACATGCAGCATTAACACCATTCATTCAGTAAATATTTGTTGAGTGTCTGTTGTATGCTAAGCATTGTACTAGCAGGTCCTGGAAATAAAAATACAATTAAGCATTCAAAGGCTGGTAGAAGAGGCGGACTTCTAGACTGACAAATACAGCAGCACAAAGTGGTGCTTTATAACACTTTATAAGCCCAAGAGGGAGAAAAGAGTTTGGAGGAAGTCAAGGAAGGCTTCCTGGAGGAGCTGACACCTCAGTAGGGCCACCAGATTTAGCAGATAAAAAGACAGGATTCTCAGTTAAATCTGAATTTCAGATACACAATGATTGCATGGGACATACTTACACCAAGAAGATTAGTCTTCGTTGATCTGAAATTGTAATTTAGTTGGGCATCTTCTATTTTATCTGGGAAGCCTACACCTGAGGCTAGTTTTGTGAAAGTCAGGAGAGGTAGGAGCATGAAGTGGTCAGAGGCGGAGGTAAAGGCTGAAAAGCCGGTCAGAATTCAGTGCTTTGTGGATCATGCCAAAGGGTTTGGACTTTATTCCAAGGGCCATAGGGAGTCATGGAAACATTTTAAGCAGGAGAGTGATGCGGTAAGGTTTCTATTTGCAATAGTTCCTTTGGGAGCAGTGCACAAGATGGACTGTGGGGGTGAGGTGGGGGAGTCAGTTGGGAAGCTGTTGGAATCATGTGACAGGTTATCATCATACAGTGCATGCTAAGTCACTTCAGTCATGTCTGATTCTTTGCGACCCCATGGACTATATAGCCCACCATGCTCCTCTCTTCATGGAATTCTCAAAGCAAAAATGCTGGAGTGGGTTGCCACTCCCTTCTCCAGGGGATCTTCCTGACTCAGGGATTGAACCCACGTCTCTTACACCCCCTGCATTGGCAGGCGTGTTCTTTACTACTAGCACCACCTGGGAAGACCCACATCGTACAGTGGGAAGCACCAACATGCAGAGAGCAGGCGGGGGAAGACACACAAAGACAGCTTTCCTCAAAGTGTGGACTGAAATGAACCTGCAAGCAGAAACACCTATGGAGGTTGTTAAAAATGCAGATTGCTGGCCCCCAACACGGGGGTGAGGCCCAGGAATCTACATTTTAATAAGACCCTGCCCGCCCCACCTCACAGTGATCCTAATACACAGTGAAATTTGAGAACCACCACACTAGATTGTAACATATGGGGTAGGGGGATTATTTCATACAAAGTAGGCACTCAAATGTGGGCTTCCCTGGTGGCTCAGAGGTTAAAGCGTCTGCCTGCAATGCGGGAGACCTGGGTTCAATCCCTGGGTCATGAATGGACAATGTCTGTGACAGAATGAAACTAAAACGCCTTCTGGAAGACCGTGAATGGCATGGCTGATTGACATCAGGGATGCTCAAAGATTTGCAGGGCTAGAGTCAGAGATGTAGTCCTACGGCCCATCCACAGAGTTCTCTAAATTTACTCAAAAACCTAGCAGCCTAATTTTCTTCATCTCAGGCAAAGTTAAAATGATTTTTCAAAATTGGTAAATTTACTGGATGATGAAGGATTAAAATAATACATCAAAGCCCTTTTCTCGGCTTATATTAAGATGTAGACTAGTGTGGTATTGTTGAAATATTTTCAAGTTATAACTAGGAATTCTATTCCTTAAGTGATTTTCCATACTTACTTTTTACCTGCTTTGTAATGGGCTTCAGCAGTTCCAACCAGACCTGTAATAACATTAATGAAAGAATTGGTAGAGCATGGCATTGAGTACACCTTTTTTTTTTTTAAATAACATATTAAAGTCAACATGAAGCAAACAAAAATCAAGACTCTTCAGACTTCTAAAGATAGTAAGGAACAGCAACGTCAAAGAGATGCTGTGCCTGCCCCACACTCAGTCTGCCCCCTTGTATTTTCCCAATGACAGTGCAGACTGTTGATCTATAAACCCTTTGCTGTTGACATTTGAATCACTGCTCCCCTGCCACAGAGGGGTGATGGAGGTGTCATATGCCAGGCTTATTAGTGGCCGCAAAGACTAATGAAGGCGTTTGGCTCCATATTTGAATCCTACAGCCTCCAAATGCCAGCTTAGTAGTCATAATGAGCCTTTCTGGGAAGGGGCCAGATAAGAGATTCGCGAAGGCAGGACACAGCAGAGAGAACATTGGGAGCGGTGAGACATGAGAGAGGGCCAAGGAGAGTGCCCTATACACCTATACACTCATTGGTGAGGTTAGCAGTCTTCATTCTGGAGGCTGAGTTCCAGCCTCTGGAAAATCAGAATCAAGCACAGAGAGCTCTTCACACAGGGAAGACACAAAAGAGGAGCATCGGGTGGAAGAGTTTGTGTTTGGCAAACTGAAGTGACTTTTAATAGCCAAGGAGGGGAAATAGTGATTAAATCCTGTCATTTTGCAAGGGTTTCAATGGTTTTTCATTTTGCAATCAGGGGTTTGAGCCCTACATACCTAGCTGCAAGCTGCATTTATAAGCAATTCTAGACACAAAGAACCCTATAATGAAAGCAACTTACATTATTTCCAGAATGGCTACAGAATTCTAATCCAAAATACTCCTTTTCAGCAAGATTTAGATGGCTGCAGCTCAAGTTAAACAGCGCCTTCCCGGATGACTTTTGCTAAACAAAACAAAGAGATCATAGCAGTTTTCCATTCTAGGCTAATACTGTTATTGCAGTGCGGGGGTGGGGCATGTTGGGTGGGGAAGGGGAGAAGCACCTAGACTTTATTCAAGCAGCTTCCTTTAAGCACAGTTTTCTGGTACCCTCCCAAATGAGGTTAAATCTTACATACATATACAGGCATCTATCTGTAGATTGTTTTAGAGGTACCTTTTTAAAAGCCTCAGATGAATGAGAAACTCTCCTGCAAAAGACAGCCTCACCCTTAACTACTTAGGCTGGATCTACAAATCTACCCTTTCAATGGAATTCTTTCATCAATTCATTCCACAGGCAATTTGAAGGATTTTCCCCAAATTGACAGTTTAATCAAGACGCAATTCTCACCTGTTTAAAATCCTTCAGTGACTCCCTTCAGGATAAAGTCTGTACTCCCTAGCAGGGAGGCTGGGCCCTCCTCCCTCTCTGGCGGCCCCGCCTGCCCCTCCAGCTTCATCTCTTGCCCTTCCCCCGGCCCGCCACTTTCTACTAATCGCAGCCTGCTCCTGGCTCCCCACACAGGTCAAGTAGCTTCATGCCTCCATGCCTCTGCTCCTGTCATTCCTTCTACACAGAACGCCCTTCCCACCTTTCTTGGCTGCGGCTTCCTCCTACTCAGCTCAGATGCCATCTCCCCAGGAGAGCATTCTCTGATCCCTACAGGAGCAGGTGGAGCCAAGGGCACACTCCATGCTCCCAGACACTCTTGCTTACCTCAAACATGACCTTTCTCACATGGGATGTCTATCTTCCCTGTTAGACTGAATTCCTTCCTACCAGGGGCCTTGCTTTAATTTTCTTGTTACTCACCGGATCTAACTCAGAGCCTGGCACATACTAGGGGCTCTTGAATGCGGGTTATTCCAACATGAAATTGACCAACTTCCTCCTCCGAGCTCCGCCAGGAGATTTCATTTTGCAGCTTTTTCCACCAAATCTGCGTCTAACATACTCGTTTCCTGCAAAGCCACACGTATTATTTCTTTCTTCATAAAGTCCCTTCACACTGTGAGCACGAAACAGTCCCTTTCTCAGGCTTCTCTGAGAACGGGAGCTGTGTAGAGCTGCAAATCTGAGCAGAGTGGGGCTGAAGCTGAGGGTTGCAGTGGCGGGGAGGACAGTGATGGGAAAATTGGGCCCTGGCTGATAGGCACAAAGACACGCTGTTGAAAACCCCTAGTTAAAGCCAAGTCACGAGGTGCTGCGAAGGAAGCCGGGCTCAGGGAATATAGCTGGAAATCACCGACCCATAGAATTAATGCCAACCTTGAGAGGTCAGAGAGTCCAGACACCCCCCCACCCCCCACCCCCGCCCAACACTCTCCCTCAAAGCAGTCTCACACTGAACAGAACTCACATCTGGGATTTAATAGCTTCCAGGAAGGCAACATCCCCCACCCGCTTCCCCCAAGGACTCAAAACACTCCCCTCTTGCTTGGACCTCTCTCTGCTTGGTTACATGGTCCAAATCTCCACCAACTTGAGATTCATGAGGGTTAACCAGGGTCCTGGTTTTAAATGCAAATAGGCCGCAAAGGGTGATAGTTGCTGCCTCCTTAGCACCTGGAGAGAGAGCTGAAACAAGGGGGTTTGGTTTTATGTGGGAGGTCTCATTGGAGCTGTGGTCTGGGAAAAGGGGGCCAGCCCACAGAGGGGAGGTGGTTTGGGGGCTTAAAAGGCACTGGGGGGCAGTGGGGAGGGGTGTCTGGGAGGGGGGAGGGAGGGGGTGTTTTTCTCTCTGTGGCAACCTTGCCTAGGGCAAGTGCTGACACAGACCATTCCAGACAGATGAACTCGCTCCTATTTTTAAAGTCCTCCAGACAAGGAGCTGCCACAGGATTTTTATTATGAATTAAAAAAAATTCTAAAGAGAGAGAGAGATGACAGCAAGACTTTTTCCAACACCAAAGAAACATTTCAGTCATGGGCACCAAATTCCATCATAGACTCCAGTTTCTTTGCAAACAATTTAAGAAACTCAAGACTTTCCTTTTTCCTTCTCATTTTTTTTCTTTTTTCTTTTTCCATTGGGGTGCTTAATCCTCCGCATCAATGCTGCCACATTCCATGTGTTTGTATAGTTAAATGTTTCTGCAGTCACAAAGAATATATAGCCGTTCCTGTAAGGTTTCCAATCCAGGCTGCCTTTTTGCTCGCTTCTGTAAGATTCCATACCACGTTTACAAGAATAAGCCCCTGATTTGTCCACCCCTGTATATCTTGCCAACTGGCTCTAAAAGCCTTTGGCATTTGTGCACTCAGAGGTCAGGGGCTCACGTGGCTCAAGTTCTCCACCCCCATCTCTGGGAGAGGCATTTCCCTTCAACCCTCCATAGTGTACATTGAAATTGGCCAGCCTAGTGGAATGTGTTGCACAATAGGTAAGGTCTTGGTTCTGTCTTAACATGCAGCCTTTACTTTTTTTCAACCAATTCTTCAATCTTTATTATTTTCTCATAATATCTCTGTTTACAACTTTCCTATTTTTTCTGGACTTCTGATTCTCTTTTCCATTGCTTGCTCTTGTTTAAGCTGACACTTTTCAACATTCTAATCAAGCTCCTTAGGATCTAAATACTTTATCACCGGCCCTCTCACTCAAGAAATAGAAACTTCAATTTTGAACGCTGCCTTACTTTCATCTCCCTTGGATTACAGTCGAGCAGTATTTGCCTTAAGAAAAATCATACACACACACACACATATAATATAATTTAAAACTTTTCAAAACATGTACTTATAATCTCCAGTCTACAAACTTGGCCTTAAGCATTGGACACTGATTTCTTGGAGATCCAAACTCATTTTCTCATGCCAACGATACTTATTCAAGCGATCTTGTCTCTCTCCAAAAAAACAGTCTACCAAAGCTTCTTTGCACGTAGGGCAAAGAACAGGTGGTTAAACAAGCCTGGACTGTAATCCTGCTCTACCTATTGACTAAGGTTTTGAATTGGGGCAAATCATTTAGCTCACAGATTGATCTCCCTTATTCAGGCGTGTGTCTGAGTAGCTGGCATTCTATACAGTGACTGGCAAAGAGCGGACATTAAATAAACGCTTACTGAATAAATAGATGAAAAGATCCAAACATTTAACTTGATTCGTGCTCATTAGCACAACAGTCCTTTCAAGAGGAAGAACAAATTAGCCACTGTGTGACCTAGGGCAAATTACTGAACATTCCTGAGCCTCGGTTTACTCATCTGTAAATGGAGATAATAATAGTACTATTTTATAGAATTGTTGTGTGGATTAATCAAGATAATTCACATCAAGGGCTTAGGATAGTGCCTGGCACATAGCAAGCAGTAAGTAATGTACATACATAGATGGATAGAAGAGTCTGGAAGAATACACGCCAAACTGTTAACAGCATTATTTCTGGAGAGGGGATTAAATTAAAGGGAACTTTACCTTTTTAGTCTGTACATATTTAGATTCTTCTTAAGTAAGCAGGGACAGTAGAAACTCTCTTGTGGCTGTTCTGTCTTTAAGTTGTGTCTGACTCTGCAACCCCCTGGACTGCAGCACACCAGGCTTCCCTGTCCTTCACTATCTCCTGGAGTTTGCTCAGACTCATGTCCATTGAGTCAATGATGCCATTCAACCATCTAAAATACTTCTGTTGTCCCTTTCTCTTCCTGCTCTCCATCTTTCCCAGCATCAAGTTCTTTTCCAATGAGTTGGCTCTTCATATCAGATGGCCAAAGTATTGGAATTTCAGCTTCAGCATCAGTCCTTCCCATGAATATTCAGAGTTGATTTCCTTTAGGTTTGATCTCCTTGCTGTCCAAGGGACTCTCAATAGTCTTCTCCAGCACCACAATTGGAAAGCCATAATTCTTCGGTGCTCAGCCTTCTTTATGGTCCAACTCTCACATCCATACATGACTACTGGGAAAACCATAGTTTTGACTATCTGGACTTTTGTCAGCAAAGTGATGTATTTTCTTTTTAATATGCTGTCTATGTTGGTCATAGCTTTCCTTGCAAGAAGCAAATGTCTTTTAATTTCATGGCTGCAGTCAATGTCTGCAGTGATTTTGGAGTCCAAAAAATAAAATCTGTCACTGCTCCCACTTTTTCCCCTTTTATTTGCCATGAAGTGATGGCACTGGATGCCATGATCTTAGTTTTCTGAATGCTGAGTTTTAAGCCAGGTTTTTTACTCCCTTTCACCTTCTACAAGAGGCTCTTTAGTTTCTCTTCACTTTCTGCTATTAGAGTGTTATCAACCTCTGCATATCTGAGGTTGTTGATATTTCTCCCAGCAATCTTGATTCCAGCTTTTAATTCATCCACCCTGGCATTTCGCATGATGTACTCTGTATATATGTTAAATAAGCAGGGTGACAATATAGAACATTGTCGTACTCCTTTCCCAATTTTGAACCAGTCCTTTGTTCCATGTAAGGCTCTAGCTTTTGCTTCCCGACCTGCATACAGATTTCTCAGGAGACAGGTAAGGAGGTCTGGTATTTCCCTCTCTTTAAGAATTTTCCACAGTTTGTTGTGATCCACACGGTCAAAGGCTTTAGCATAGTTAATGGAGCAGTTGTTTTTCTGGAATTCCCTTCCTTTCTCTATGATCCAACAAATGTTGGCAATTTGATCTCTGGTTCCTCTGCCTTTTCTAAACCCAGCTTGTACACTTGGAAGTTCTCAGTTCACATACTGTTGAAGCCTAGCTTGAAGGATTTTGACCATAACCTTACTAGCATGTGAAATGAGCACAAATGTTGGGTAGTTTGAACATTCTTTGGCACTGTCGTGTTTTAGGATTGAAGAAACTATCTTAATCAACTTTAACTCAACAATGCACAGAAGATGCTTTCTGTTCCCCCTTTAAAACATTGACAGATGCTTATGTCATGATGAAAGATCATGGCTAGTAGGCTACTCTGATATGACTTTGCACATCTATATCCATTGACTGAGTCTCAGGCTTACTAATAATTATTTTCTTGAATATATTTTTGACAATTCTACTTATATTATAATTACACAATTTAATTAAATTGTTTGTATATCACAAGAATTAGGATCACAATAACAAAAGGGGTTTCTATGAAAACTAAGCTGATCACTTTGCAAAAAAAAAATCAGTAAGGGGGGAATCCCCCCAAATATGCTATCACATTAGTTTGGGGTATGACAGCAGTAAAATATTGGGGGATAAAAATCTGGAAGGATTCTGTACTCAAATTTTTCTATGTTAAATGAACAAATACTGACAATCATAGATGACGCATTATGAGTGGGTGTCAGAGAAGAAAAATGGAAACACCAATCAGAAGCCCTTACTCAAAAACCCTTGACCTTGCATCAAAAACTCCACATATGAATATAAACATATATGTTTTATGTCAAACTAAAGAGTTTAAGGTGTTTGTGTGCAAATATACATACGTATTGTGATTCCTGCTTTGGCATATTTTATCAGTTAACTGACCAACAACCACCTTTGACCACATTAGATAACAGATTCTACCTAATGTACCCACATATTGATTGTTTACTTCAAAAAAATATAGGCTATACAATTAAGGCTTCAGAGAAGGATAAACTGGAACAAAATACAGCATATTATTAACAATAGCATAATAGGAGATTTTAATTTTTCCTTATACTTGTTACATTTTCCAGAGAAATACAATACACATTATACACAATGCCATACAAAGAGTTTTATAGATGCTTCTCCTGTTTCCAATGCTGATTCCCACATTCAAAATACTTCTCACGCTCCCCTCAGGAAATTGTTCTCGAAGTCACAGAGAATAATCACTCACTCTTCTGGCTTTATGGTTATGCCTCATTTTTTAATCCCAAAATATGACCGTACTAGTTCCAGCGGCTATAACAAAACAGCACAGTCTGGGAGGCTTAGACAATGGGGATTTATTTCTCACAGTTCTAGAGGCTGGAAGTCTGAGATCAGGGTGCCAGCATGCTCAGGTTGTGGTGAGACCTCTTTTCTGATTTGCAGATGGTTACCTTCTCTCTGTGTTCTCACTTGACAGAGACAGGGACAGAGACAGAGAGAGACCTGTCTCTTCCTCTTTCTATAAAGCCATCAGTCTTATATTAGGATTCCACCCTTATGACTTCATTTAACCTTAATTACTTCCTGAAAGCTCCATCTCAAAATACAGTCACCTGAGTCACGTGGGGATCAGGGTTAGCCGTTCAACATGTGAATCAAGATTGCCGGGAGAAATATCAATAACCTCAAATATGCAGATGACACCACCCTTATGGCAGAAAGTGAAGAGGAACTAAACAGCCTCCTGATGAAAGTGAAAGAGGAGAGCGAAAAAGCTGGCTTAAAACTCAACATTCAAAAAACAAAGATCATATCACCCAGTCCCATCACTTCATGGGAAATAGATGGGGAAACAATGGAAACAGTGCCAGACTTTATTTTCTTGGGCTCCAAAATCACTGCAGACGGTGACTGCAGCCATGCAATTAAAAGATGCTTGCTCCTTGGAAGAAAAGCTATGACAAACCTAGACAGCATACTAAAAAGCAAAGACATTGCCAACAAAGATCCATCTAGTCAAAGCTATGGTTTTTCCAGCAGTCATATATGGATGTGAGAGTTGGACCATAAAGAAAGTTGAGCGCTGAAGAACTGATACTTTTGAACCGTGGTGTTGGAGAAGACTCTTGAGTTGAGAAGACTCCTTGGACTACAAGGAGGTCAAACCAGTCAATCTTAAAGGAAATCAGTCCTGAATGTTCATTGGAAGGACTGATGCTGAAGCTAAAGCTTCAATACTTTGGCCACCTGATGTGAAGAACTGACTCACTAGAAAAGACCCTGATGCTGGGGAAAATGGAAGGCAGGAGGAGAAGGGGACAACAGAGGATGAGGTAGTTGGATGGCATTACCAACTTGCTGGTCATGTGTTTGAGCAAGCGCTGGGAGTTGGTGATGGACAGGGAAGCCTGGCATGCTGCAGTCCATGGGATTGCAGAGTCGGACACAACTGAGTGACTGAACTGAACTGAAAGTGAAAGTGTTAGTTGCTCAGTCGTTTCCGACTCTTGTCCCATGGTCAGTCCATGGAATTCTCCAGGCAAGAATACTGGAGTGGGCTGACATTTTCTTCTCCAGGAGATCTTCCCAATCCAAGGATCGAACTTGGGTCTCCCACACTGCAGGCAGATACTTTACCATCTGAGCTACCAGGGAAGCCCTGCACTGAACTGAACTGACATGAATCTGGTGGAGGGGACATATTTCAGTCCATAACAATGACCCAACTTGATAACCCACTTTCGTTACCATACTTGCTCTTTAAGACTTTGTACTCTTTCCAAACATTAAATCCACTCTCAACTTAGGAAGATCTATGAGTCATTTTGGAAAGAAGGCCAAAAAGGAGTTCCAAAAATGTCCTGAAAACCTGCATATAGGAGGAGGCAGCACGCCATGGTGGGCAGCACAAGAATGTGGCCCCTGAAGCCAGACACACGTGGATCTAGGTCTGACCCTCTTCTTGTTAGAGGGGTGACCTTGGGCAGACTCTTTAATCTCTCTGAGCCTTCACTTCCTCAGCTGCGAAACAGTACTGCCAGAAATCAAACACAAAAGGGCCACATATTATATGATTCTATTTCTATGAAACGTCTAGAATAGGCAAATCCATAGAGACAGATTGTTAGTTGCCAAGGATTGGGGAGAGGGGAACAGGGAGTGACTACTAATTAGTTTGGGGTTTTCTCTTGGGAAGGATGATAATATTCTGGAATTAGATAGTTGTGATGGTTGTACAACACAGTGAATATATTAAAAACCACTGAATTTTACAGGGTGAATTTTCTGGCCTATATATTGCATCTTCATGTTAAAGAAGGATCATAACAAGCATCTATTAATGATGAAACTATTCATGTCAAATACCTTATACAATATCTGGTCCAAAGGAAGAGCTCAAGAAATGTTGACTGTTTACAGGTTGACTATGTAATTTATCATCCAAATTGGGACACTTTTGAGGGTTGATGGGGCACTAGTAATTCTTATATTGTCACATCAGGTGTAAACCAGGACTGGACAAACACTGTCCTGGGCAAATTCTGAGGGATGGTCACCTAGCTATTTGCATTTGGACAGCTTTGGGTCTGTTTTGACGAGGGCAGCATTTATTTGAATATTCAAGATTAGGAATATTAAGAATCACAGACATGACTATTAGTTTACCCACAAAGACACCCATGTCTGATGATCATTCCTCCAGTAGCAAGTGAATGAGTTGCCTTTCAGTCATTTTCACCCTGATTCCACATTTTAATAGGTACAGCTCAACCATAACAACCTCACAAAAAGCCAGGGATGGAGAGAACTGCCTCACCAGTCTTAACCTTTTCACTACAAAACACTTTAAAAGTCAACCCCTCACCTCTCCTTGAGCTTGTTTTTCTCCATTCTTTATTGTCTGTTTTTGCTCCTTTTGTTTGCCTGTTGTAATTTCCCCCAGCCGAGGCTCCAGGCTTACTTTTGATGCATTCGCCCTTTTCCTGCTCCGTATGCCTTTACTCTTTTGTGACCCTTTTCTACTACTCTTTCAGTTCAACACACCTTACTGAGTGCCTGTTCTGTGCCAGGTACTTTCCTGGACTCCAGGGATACTGAGGTGAACAAGACTCAGGCATTACCACTGAAGAATACATAGGCTGGCAGGCAAGGCAGGCGCATCCGCAGGTGATCACTGTGATTGGGGCTCATCAAGGATGTGTGCAAGGGGTAATGTGACATCACCCCTAGAAGGTAGCTAACCCAGAGTGGCGGGTGAGGGGGTAGCATAATGGATTCTTCACAGAGGGGACACTTCATCCAAAACAGGAAGCAAGAGTTAGAGTTAGCCAGGTGAGGAGGAGGGTGAGAGAAGGCTGTCAGAGGCAGAAGAGATTAGTAAACCTGCTGTGAACAATGAGGCTGTTAGCAGTGTGGCATTCCTAAAGAGTAAGGAAGGTACAGGGATGGGGAAGTGAGCGGAACCTCACCAAGACGGGCTCCTTGGGTCAGGTGAAGCCGTATACCTGAAGGCAGGGCTCGGGTGGAGTAGCTGAATGAATTTCAGCAGGGGATTGATAGGGCCAGAGTTCTGTTTTGGAAACACCGTCCTGGCAGTAGTTAGGGCAGAGCGTCCCAAACAGGAAAGTGCATATGAATCACCTGGAGCTCTTGTTAAAAATGCAGATTCAGAGTCAGTCAGTGTGGGGCGGGGCCTGAGAAACTATGTGTCTCACAAGCTCCCAGGGGAGACCAGTGCTGCAGGTGTGAGGACTATCCTTGGAGGAACAAAAGTGGAAGGAGTGGATGGAGGAGGGGGCAAAACCAGTGACGAGCCAACCAGGCAGGGCTAGTGCATCAGTTCAGATGGAGAAGATCGTCGCGTGGACGAGGGCAGTGACTGTGAGATGAGAAAGAGGCGAGACGGGAGACATGTGTCCAGGGTAACAAGTGCAGTTGAAGTTGAAAGGTCACAGAGAGGGAGAGGCCTGCATATCCAGGTGCTCTCTTTGCTGGCTCCCCTTTTGCCTTTAGGCGGAGTCAGGGTTTACATATTTGTTTGTTTACTAATTGGCTCACCAACCACATGTACAGCAAGGACAGCATGAGAAGGCTCAACTGGCAGTGCGAAGCATCCTTACAACATGATAACTTTACATAACGTGACATGATAAGCTGGGCTTCGCTTGCCTCACTCCGTTTCCACCATCCCTTGTTACTGCATTCTTCCCTTACCCACCTCTTTGAGAGGGGGGATGCTAGGAACATTCCTCACCCATGACGACACGCTTGAGCGTCTCCTTTGACACTTCCTACCCTTTGGAAAGAAAACCATAGCTTGTCAGATCAAGAGCTTTCTGCTGACATAAACATATAAATTATCTTTTTGACACCCCATCTCTGATGTGTTCCTGGATTCCTTTTAGAGTCACCTACCTGGAAATTACTTTCAGTCTTTTATGGAGCAGCTGAGAGCTTTGCCATGTGTTATCCCATTGGCAACTTACCCCAATCACCCCCCCACCCCGGCGCTGGCCCAGAGTCAGTTCATCCAGAAGCCTAAGCGCATTGCCACTCAGCGTCTTTATGGAGACAATAGTGAACTAGTCCCTTCCAGCCACCCTGATGGCTAATTTCCATCTCTCCTTTTACTCTTCACATTCTGAATCCTGAATGGCATTTTGGAGCTCAGAATCAACTGGAGTTGTCCAGTGAGAAGATCTGACTTGTGCTGAGCAGAATAGTAAATTTGGCAATGTTTTTGATTTTGGTACTATTTAGTGAACTCCCAGGCAAAATCTGTTTTCAGTGATCCTGATTTAATTTCAGCAATATAAAGAAATCGTGTTCTGCATCTTGGTCTACATTCCCTCACCTCCATCCAGCTCTCTATTTATAAGGAACAACAGGCACGCACCTCCTTTGCAGAGTTTGGACCCTTTCCTTCCTTCTCCTTTCCTATTATCTGCAGGCTACATCCAGAGACCTCAGAACCCTTTAGGGGTTAAACCCCGGGACTACTCCTTTCAAAGGGCTGTTTCATTGTTCATTTAAAATGCAAATATTCTGACATTGCAACAAGCAACAGAAAAATGAAACCCATATCATATACATCTACCAATACAGTCAGACACAACCAGTTTTCTAAAAATGAAGTTGAACAGATTTCCCAGACTTACACTGTGTAAACCACCCGGGGAACTAGGAAACAGAGCTCCTTCGGGGCAGGGCAGAAGAAATTATTAGCCAAGCTATAACCTTCCTGGAGGGTTGAACTCCTGGTAAAAAGAGAACTGCTGAGAGTGGTGAGAGGCTAATTACCAGGTAGCTGCAGTTCATTCTAAAATGGAGCCCTCTCTGCAGGCAGTCTAGTTTTTCAGCATCTGGTGGAGAGCAAGGTGCAGTCAGACACATCAAAGAACAAAGAATAAGTAGGAAGTCATCGGAGGCCCTTTCCCCAGAGCCCAGAGGACTCAGCAATAAACCCCGGAGGGAAGCACAGTTTAAATGGGTACTTAAGATTTCCTGATGGTGGTAAGCAGAGAGAACAAGCCTTGTAGTTGTGTGTGCACGTGTGAAATTCACACCAAATTACAACTGGTTTTTATTTTATTTCTGAAAACATAAAGCAGTTCAAAGTCCTGCCTGTGTGATCAATGGAAGGTTTAAAGTTGCTTGAGATAAACTGCTCAGAAAGATTTCCGGCCCACGTGGCTATCCTAGGGGGGTCCTAGAAGAATCAACCTGAGCAGCTGCCTGACCACTACTCTCTTTTTTTCTATTGAAGTGTAGCTGATTTACGATGTTGCGTTAATTTCTGCAGTTCTGTGAAATGATTCAGTTATACCTGTATACCACCCTCTTTACCTGCAGCCATGTTGATACTGACTAAACTATGTTCAGAAGGGAACTCTGAAATCAGAAGGCTCATGTAGGCCCTGATAGATGATACTACCTAGCAGACACCCTTTTCAAGCTCTAAGGGAATGATGTGTCACTGCCTGAGGCCTTAGGTTGGCCTGGCAGTGACCTGGACATGTTGCATCTGATTCATACTCTTCGCTGGATGGTGTCTAAGAGACTCTCATTGCTCAGGATTACTCTTCATACAAAGGAAAGAGAAAAAAAAATAAAAACAAGATTACCTCCCTAATAGCAATCTTGCCCCTACTCCTGGGACATTGAAATTACTGTGCCTATATTGGAAAGGCTGTTCAAAAGTGACAGTGTAATAATAGCATTCTCAAGATAGTGCTTCCAAGTCCTGTCGAAATTACTAGCTACTCGGATAATTAAAACAATTATAATTGTTTGTTTCCACGTAATGCTTTAGCACTAAATCCACGTGCTGTGCGTGATGCACAACTGGATTCCAAATGGTAGTTTGAATTTTCTTTTAAACTTCAGGTTGATAAAACATTCTGTGTATATCTAACAATCTGAGACATTCGGGACACAACAGAGATCATTTGATGTCACATAATCCGGGCCCTTCATTTTAACAAGTGGGAAGACTGAGATCCAGACAAGGGAAGAGACTTGTCCAAAGGTCTTCCAGCAGGTTATAGCAGATCAGGTCTTCTGGCCTCCGGTAATGGGCTCATTTCATTACACCAGACGTCTTTACTGAAATATAAAGGGAAAACTAATGTCTAAGTGTATGAAGGACAAGAAAGAGATGAACACCTAAACTTGTTCCCTTAAGTCACTCTTTCCTTTCATGTTTACTGTTTTTTTCTTTATCATCTTTTCTCACCTTCTAACTGCAGTGCTAATTCACTTCTCTCTCCTTCTGCTTATTAGTCCAGTGTTTCTCCCTCTTTAGTTTCCCTTTCCTTGATTGTTCTGCATTCCTGCCTCTTCTTTCTAGAATCAGTTTTGCTTGTGTTCACTATGTTGCCCAGCAAGACTGTGAGCACATTGGAGGCCATTCTGTCCTGACTGGTTGTGAATTTCAAAGAAACTCTATAAAGAACCCATTAAAGAATAATAATGCCTTTTAAAAGGGCTACTTAATAGGAGGCCATGAAACCCAGTGTATCAGGGTCACTGTAGTGAATCTGTGTTGGCTGAACAGAAAATCTTTTAGAAAAATATTTCAGAAACTATCCCAAGTTAAATTGGATCAAGAGACACCTGTGGAGCTGAGGATTCTATAAGAAAGTAATATTTCAATGTATAAAATATACATCAAAATGTTAAAAGTCTGGATGATGAGATTATCCTTGCATTTTATTTTCTTCTTTTTGCTTACCAGAATATTCTAATGAATTTATATTCTATCACATAATGGAAGCTGGATTTGAAAACTGGAAAAAAAACTGGAGAAAGACAAATACCATATGATATCACTGATTGTGGAATCTAAACTATGACACAAATGAACATATCTGTGCAACAGAAACAGACTCTAGGATGTAGAAAACAGACTTGTGGTTGCCAAGGAGAAGGGGGTTGGGGGAGGGATGGAGTGGGAGGTTGGGGTTAGCAGATGTAAGCTTTTATATATAGAATGGATAAACCACAAGGTCCTACTGTATAGCACAGGGAACTGTATTCAGTATCTTATGATAAACCATAATGGAAAAGAATATTTTAAAAAAGTATGTGTATAACTGAATCACTTTGCTCGCTGTACAGTGGTAATTAATACAACAGTGTAAATCAACTACACTTCAATTTTAAAAAACAAAATGCACCTCTAAAGGACTTTTGAGTCACAAAATGAGTGGTCATGTGAGCCATCGCTCAGGCTAATCTGCCTGTCTGAAGTGTCTCATTCCCCCACCCTTTCAACACCCCCACGGTTAGCCAGGTGTGCGTGCTTGTCAACACCTGTGGACTAGGTTTAGGGACCAGCTCTGCCCCGCAGCAAGAAGTCTATAAGAGGCTGACACTCAATTTGGCTTCTTGCCAAGCTCCACTCGGGCAGAAGTTACTTAGGACCTGTGATTTCATCCCTCTTTCCCTAGCAGACATCTGCCTGAGTTCTTGACCCCTGTTCACGTAGTCTCTGCTTGGGTTCCGGCTATTTGGTGCTGACTTGGAGAGGCAATAGCCACAGGCTAGACTCCACTCAGCTCTGTTCTCCCCCTAACTGGTCACTACCTCTGCTGTGCACATCATAGGTGCTTCATGAACTGTGGTTTAGCAATATAACTTAATTCCTGAGTGTGCATGGAGCCTTTTACCCTTTTCTTCCCAGATACCCTGGCATACAGTCACGCAAGTCCTGAGTGCTAACTCACTCCTGTGGCATTAGGGTAACCTGGGCTCTATAACCCAAAGCCTAAGAGTCATATACATCTCTCAGCCTGGCTTAGTCTGGGGCTGATCAACCCCAGGTTTACAGAACTCTGACATCCTCCCGCCCTCCACAAGGCTACCTCAATATGGCTGATCTTTGGTTAGGGTGTGTAACTCAAAACAGTTGTCTGCGATGCTCTAGCTGTACTGAGGGACAAGAATCACCAAGACCAGAGAAATTTTAATTCATATGTTTTACTAGACACTGCATATCAAAAATTCTAATGTAGAAAAAGAAACAGAAGGCCTGGTATAATGTGCAAAATGTAGAATTGTGGGCACTGGAGAAGGGCAGAGTGGCAGGAATTATGACTTACTAGCCTTCAGTGAGAAACTGGTTCCAAGGGATACTAACCTTTGTGTCTTAAAATTAGTTGCACATTCCCAGTGCAAATTTTCCAATACCTTTCTCCTCTAATTGCTTAGGGGGAATTATTTGTGCAGAAGGATCTGGTTAAACTGACTCATTGCTATTTATAAATCAAAACCAAAGATATTCCTCTTTTCTGAATGTTTAATTTGATATTTGCTTGTCCCAGCTTACAAGGCTCTAATCCACATTCCTCCAAATACAAAAATGAACAAACATGTTTATGGTGGCACCCACAGACGGACTTGGGGAGCCTTTGTAGGCTATTAGGGGTGGAGTAAACCTCTCCTTTGTTGAACCTTGGGAGAGACTGATTAGAACATTTCTCATCTCTGGCAAACCCATTTCAGTCAGTGAGGTTACTGTGACCACACAGTTTTACTTGGGTGTAGGGAGAAGGAAATGGCAACCCACTCCAGTGTTCTTGCCTGGAGAACCCAGGGACAGGGGAGCCTGGTGGGTTGCCGTCTATGGGGTCGCACAGAGTCGGACATGACTGAAACGACTTAGCAGCAGCAGCAGCAGCAGCAGGGCTGGTCCAGGGAAACTGTTAACAGTTTAACACATGCATTGTTTGTGCCACACCCCCCTCGAGTTAAGACTTTGCTTCCTAGAATGTCTTATTAGCTAACTGATATTTTATCAGCTAACTCATTGGAGCAAGGCTTAGCTGCCTGGTGCTGTAAATAAGAGAATTCATTCTTCATAGCTATTGAGCATTTACTATGTATTGGGTTAACTATACTACAGACCACATAGACTGTCGCTGATGTCACTGAATTAGAAGAACCTACTGTGTCCTTTTGGGTGCAAATCTCCCACTCCACATTGAGCCCCAAAGAGGGACCTATCTTTTTTGGCCTCATGCAATTCGCAGATGCTCTATACCTTATCTTTCTAACCCCATCCATGTCTCTGAGCTGTTTCCATTGTTCATCTGTCCCCTGAAAGCTCCCCAACAGCTCTCACAAGTCCTCTTCACCCAAAGTCAGCTTTTCCCTGAAACAGCCAATCCTGTTGTCTGCATTACCACTCCCAACACACACAAGAGCTAACTGATAAAATGTGAAATGCCGAGATGACTCCAAAACGGTGGCTTTTGAAAAACAAGCCTTAAAGAGCTTATAGTGGTCGAATACATGGGCTCTTAACTCACAGCGCCCCATTCAAATCCTGTTTCTACCACTTACTACTCTTTGACTTTGGGCAAGTTACTTCATTTCTCTGCCCAGTCTGCTAATCTGTCAAATGGGGATAGTGATGGCACATACTTCATTGAGGGTCTCAATGAATTAGTACGTGTGAAATTCATATTAGTGCCTGTGTGCTTAGTCACTCAGTCATGTCCAACTCTTTGCGACCCCATGGACTGTAACCCACCAGGCTCCTCTGTCCATTGAATTTCTCAGGTAAGAATACTGGAGTGAGTAGCCATGCACTCCTCCAGGGGATCTTCCCAACCCAAAGATCAAACTCACATCTCCGGCACCTCCTGCACTGCAGGCAGATTCTTTACTGCTGAGCCATGGACGAAGCCCCATATTAGTGCCTAGTAAATGATAAACATTCTTTTCATATATGTTAGCTATTATCATTGCTGTTTAGGTTGGAAAGGAATTGAGTAGTAACTGTGGGATAGTGGGCAATGGAGTTGATATTTGAGAACAGGCACCATTTTGAGAAAAGCCTCTATTTTGACTACTTATATGGCAGCCATTTTAAAGTGAAATTTCTTTCACTGTTTTCTTTCTGAGCTTTTACCCTCATTCAGAAAGTTAGTATGCTCATTGAAAAATCAGGGTAAAAAAGAAACAGAAAAGCAAGAAGAATTAAAATTCTTATAATCCCATCCATCAAGAGACAGACAGTAGTAGGACCTTAGGGTAAAGCTTTATTGAGGTAAAGAATTATTGAGATAATTCTCAATGCACAGCCACATTTTGGGTGACCAATTTTTTTTTTTAAACTTAGTATTATATTATTTACATTACCATTTGTTAGTATATGGGAAACTACCTTATGGGACATGTAAATTGTTTTCTCCTTTGAACTACTGCAAACAACACTAAGATAAACAGCTTAGTACACAAAGATGTACATCCATATTTGTACACAACCTTAATCATTTCCTTAGGATTAGTTTTTCCCAAAATTGAACCCCTTAGCTTATTTAGGTCGTACTGCCAGTTGTTTGAGACTTTTAATTAAATACCAAGATGTTTTATTTCTGTGTAAAATCTGAATTAAATACTGAAATACAGACACATACTGTGGAAAAGATTCATGATAGTGATGGGCCTTGCTTGGGAAAGCAGTGAAAGGTTTTTGCTACTGGATATCAGAAGCCTGGAGGCAGCAGGCTGTAGGGGAAAGAGCTGGGGCTCTCCTGACTCAAGTACTTGCTTGCAGTTGTATGGCCATGGACTCATAGTTAACCTTGCTGAACCTTAATTTCTTCATAAGGAAGAATTCCTTTTATGTCTTGGCCCATGCTTATCGCTCCCATCTCACGGCTCAGTCTCTCAACTCGCTCACAGCACTCTCTGTCCTCAGTTTTAAGATCTGATCAGACCGAGTGTCTCCACAGATCTTTCCCTATAACTCTACCTTTGTCTGGACCAAACTTCAACTTTGTTCCCTTCCATTCCCCTAACATGTCTAAATAATTAGTACCTGTCACTAGGGCTCAGGTTAGACATCATCTCCCTCCAAAAAAGCTAACTATTCACTCATCACACTTCAGTCTGGGTTACATGCCCCTCTCCTGTTATGCCATTAAAACACTCTTGGCCACTGTCATTTGTATACATCACGCTGTAGTGTACATGATTTTATGTTCTGTTTCTTCCACTAGACTATGAGGTCTTTGAGGTCAGGTACTATTTCTTATTTTTTTTGCATCCTCATTAGCCAAGCAGTGAGGGCTCATAGGAACTTGTTAAATGAGTGACGAATGAATGAAGCAGGGTAATCATACCTATTTAACACACTTATTAACTAATGATTGTATGAAATGATATAACTGGAAATTCCTGGAGTGGAGGTCAGAAAATGGTATCTCATAGTGATAAAGGTAATTGACAGTAACTTTGTGACCCATCTTGTGAAATCATTTAAAATATTCTGAGTGTGAATTTCTGGAGAATTTTTGTCTTTGCTTAAGTCTGTTGAAAGGTGAATTTCGTCATCATAGAAGGAATCTCAGAGGACAAAGGACCTCTTGTTTAAGACAGCTAAGCCCAGCGATTAGTGGTAAGGCGCCATGCCTAAGTGCTTCCAGGGCCTGGGGTCAGCTCGCCCAGACAGACCTCCCCTCTCTGGCCCCACACCTTGGACCCAGAAGTCAAGGAGGAATTGGGTAAGGAGAAAGACAGGGAATAAAGAAAAGAAGGCTGCAATAAGATTCTGTGGGGGTAATAATTGTAGCTTTTGCACAGCAGCTGTGTTTAGAACAGACAAGCTTTACAACAGAGTTCAACAGCCCCCAGACTGGCGCTGCCCTGGACGCCTGTCACTTTTCATTCTTCCTAAGCTCTGCAACCTTCAGCAGATCTTTCCTGTGGTGCCTTGTCCTGGCACCTCATTGGCTAGTTCCTCCCTACCTCCTGTGGTGCCAGTGATCTGTTCAGGGTGGATCTCTCCGCAGTAGAACTGGTCTAACCAAATGTTTTTCCACTTCTGACAGTTTGGCCCACAATTGCTTAGTGGCACCCAGAATCACAAAAGCCAGCCTTGCTCTCAGCTGCTGGGATAACATGCTCCAGGTCCTTTTAGGAAATTGCTGGGTCAGTCTGGCCACCTCCTGGGTGGTTCTGCCCCTCAAGTCAAGCCCTT
The DNA here is from genome assembly GCF_023091745.1 of Budorcas taxicolor. Lineage (NCBI taxonomy): Eukaryota > Metazoa > Chordata > Mammalia > Artiodactyla > Bovidae > Budorcas > Budorcas taxicolor. The sequence goes on from NC_068935.1 coordinate 40,368,720, forward strand.
TTGACCCCAAGACACTGGACTCAGCTCAGCCAGTTTAAAGAATTTCTCAGTCTCTAAGTTGCAATCGGACTTCACTGTCTTAAACCACAAGCTCTGGCTAAGCTCTTATTACTGTAATATATTGTATTTGTGACAGGTCAAATAAGGATGCAAATACAGAGTAACTGACATTTAATAAAAAGAGATAAATTCATTTAGGGATGGACATATACACACTGCTATATTTAAAATGGATAACCGGCAGGAACCTATTGTCTAGCACGGGGAACTCTGCCTCATGTTAAGTGGCAGCCCAGATGGGAGGGGAGTTTGAGAGAGAATGGATAGGAGTCCTCTTACTGTTTACCTGAAACTATCACAATATTGTTAATTGGCTGTACCCCAATACAAAATAAAAAATTTAAATTAAAAAAGAGAGAGAGAGAGAGAAACTCCTATACAATCCAGAAGAATCTTGCCCTCAAGCAAGTTTCACTCTGAGAGAAGCTCTGCAGAGAGCTCTAGCTCCAGGGTAGGGAGCCTCAGCTGAAGGGGTGGCAAGGCCCCAACTACCTGAAACTTCACAGAGATTCCTGCGAGTGCAAACTCGAACTAAGACCCAGCTGCCTCCAACCCAGTTCCAAAGACAGTTCCCCAGTCCCCACCTCCAGCACCTCGAATGTTCTTGGCTTCAGACTCCTTCTTCCTGTCAGCTGTGGGGCTGGGAAGAGAAGGGGAATGCGAAGGGTGGATTAAAGGAAGGCTTGAGTCCAGGCCTCTTCTCTGAGCTCAAGCATCAGGAGGGCAGCCTGGCAGCCAGATGACCATGGAAGATATAAGGCCCCTAGAAGGGTATGACAGGTGACACCTAAACCACATTTGGCCCACTGCTCCATCTGGCCACTGGCCAGACAAAGAACAAGCCCTTTCTTTCTTTCTCAGTTCAATTTATTCTCTGAATCAACAAACCTTAGGCTGTGAGGGGCAAAGCAAACTCAGGAATTTAAACAAAGGCATTCATCCTGCAATGACAAATAAATCCCTGGCAAAGAAATGGCCAACACTGGCTAGCCTTGGACATTATGATTCCAGGATGTTTCCTTTCTGATGTGGTTCAGAAGCTCCTTTGCTTGGAGTACTTTGTACAGGCAGAGGGCTGGGGATGAGCTGATATGGTCAGTCTGTTGGCCAGTCTGTCAGCCCGCAGTGATTGAGCACCTAGTGTGGGGCAGACTGCTTGGAACTGGAGGATATGTTATCATGTCCTAGAGAACCAGGAAGCTTCACAACACATTATAGCAATCCCTCAAGTCACAAGCCCACTACCAAACCAGTGACCAGCCAGGGTTTTTAATTTTTTTGCAAAGTGTGAATTTATTCCATAAATGTGTGTTTTATATACATGTTATAATTCACAATACAAACCTGAAGTTTTAAATGCATAATTTCAAACAGTTCTTTTTGTTTATTTTTTCACAAATGAAAGTATAGTTGTCTTACAATGTTATGTTAGTTTCAGGTATACAGCAAAGTGATTCAGTTATATATATATATATATGTATATTCTTTTTCAGATTCTTTTTCATTATAGGTTATTACAAGATATTGAATATAGCTCCCTGTGCTTTACAGTAAGTCCTCATTGGTTATCTATTTTATATATAGTAGTGTGTATATGTTAATCCCAAACTCCTAATTTATCCCCCCTGCCTTCCTTTCCCCTTTGATGCAAGGAGATCAAACCAGTCCATCCTAAAGGAAATCAGTCCTGAATATTCACTGGAAGGACTGATGCTGAAGCTGAAACTCTAATACTTTGGCCATCTGATGTGAAGAACTGATTCATTGGAAAAGACCCTAATGCTGGGAAAGATTGAAGGCAGAAGGAGAAGGGGCTGACAGAGGATGAGATGGTTGGATGGCATCACCAACTCAATGGACATGAGTTTGAGCAAGCTCCTGGAGTTGGTGATGGACAGGGAAGCCTGGTGTGCTGCAGTCCATGGGGTCGCAAAGAGTTGGATGCAACTGAGCGACTGATCTGAACCATAAACTTGCTTTCTACATCTGTGAATTTGTTTCTGTTCAGCTAGGTTTTGAAACTAGACAGACTAGGGCTTGAACCCCAGCTCACTCATTAATTGAAACAGTAATGTAACCTTGATAACTCAACCTCTCTGCACCATGGTTTTACCACCTGTAAAGATAACAACAATATTTTAGGCCTCATCAGCTTGGGATATTGCTGCTTAGACATAGCATCAGGAATGTGTATTTACCGCCTAAATTTGGAGCCAAATTCCACAAAGCATCAGCATAGCAAACACCTTTATAGCTCTTAGTAGCACTGTTGTAAGTGTTTTACATATTAATTCATTTAACCTTTCTAAAAATCTTATAGAGTGGATACTATTTCCATTTAACAGATGAGAAAGCCCAGGACACAGACAGGTAATGGAACTATCCTAGATAGTGACACTCATTTGATTTTTTTCCCACTCAGTTGATTTGTGTGAACATTACATAAAATAGTGCATGAAAAATTCACCTAGAACATATGCTCTTGATAAATACTATCTATGATTATTAGTCAGTAGTATTATCACTACCATTACTATTGACTGTGTTAGTGTTACTATGAGTAGTTACCACAGAATAATTAAAAATGTAGTTAGACTGGCCTAGAGGCAAAGATGGTGGAGTAGAAAGACCTTGAGCTCACCTCCTCTCATAAGCACACCAAAATTACAACTATTTATAGAACAACTATCAATGAAAAAGACTGGAACCTACCAGAAAAGATCTTCTATAACTAAAGATACAAAGAAGGAACCATAGTGAAACAGATAGGAGCGGTAGAGTCACAGCATAGTCAAGACCAATACCCTTAAATGGGCAACCCACAAACAGAAGGATAATTACGATTGAAGAGGTTCTCCCCAAGAAGCCAAGGGTTTAAGCCCCACTTCGGAGTCTCCAGCCCTGGGGTTCTGGGCTGGGAATACAACCCCCCAGAACATTTGGCTTTGAAGGCCAGCAGAACTTACTTTCAGGAGAGCCATATGGCTGTGGGAAATAGACTCCACTCTTAAAGGGTGCACACAAAATCTCACATGCTCTGAAACCCGGGGCAGAAGCAGTAATGTGAAAGGAGCCTGGGTCAGACCCACCTGCTGATCTTGGAGAGGCTCCCAGAGAGGGAGGAGGCAACTGGAGCTCACCCTGGGGACATGGATATACTACCAGCTCCCATGTTTTGGGAGGTCCTCCTACTACATGACACTGGTGCTGGCAAATGCCCTTTTGAAATCCTCCCTCTGGCTTGTTAGCCTCAGCACCCAGCCCTGCCCACTCCTACCAACCTGTAGACACCAGTACTGGGATGCCTCAGGCCAAGCATCTAGCTGGGCGGGGACACAGCCCCACCTACCAGCAAGCAAGCTGAGACCACAGCCACCCCTGGATATGGCCCTATCCACCAGAGGGCCCAGGACTCAGCCCCACACACCAGTGCACAGGCACTAGACCTGAGACCCTCTGGGCCCTAGAGCCAGAGACCCTAAGACCCAGCTTCACCCAGCGGGCAGGCACCAACTCTAGGATCGTCAGCCTTGAGCAAGCCTGTTCTAGCCTTGGGACCAGCAGCACCCACTAACAGCAGGCAGACAACCGTAGCCCCACAGCCTGTCAACACAGCCCACCCACCAACAGACCAGCAGTGGTGCTACAAACAAATGGGCCCAGACCCCAATTACCAGTAGGCCAACACCAGCTCTGGGACCCCTGGACCCTGCAGCTAGACCCCAGGACTCAGCTCTGCCTACCAGTGGGCCAGCACTAGCCCCAGAATCTGGCTGGGCAGGCACCAGCCCTAGGATCTCCTGGACCCTGAGTCCAGTGAGTCAGCACTAGCTTTGGGGCCCCAGGGGTTCCATAGCCAGCCATCTCATGATCTGGCCCCACCAAGTAGCAAACAGTAGCCTCCACACAAGGCAAAGCCTGGCAACAAACCAGACTGAGGCCTAGCCACACCTACCAGACCATCCATCATAGTCAACCTGTCACAACAGAAGGATGTATGCAGCCACATGGGGGCACCCCTAGAGCATATAGCTCTGATGACTAGAGAGGAGCACATTGCTTTGATGCATAAGATGTCTCCTATAAAAGGCCACTTCTCCAAGATCAGGAAACATAACCAACCTATCAGATATGTAAAAATAAAGAGCAAGTTAGCAAAATGAGATAACAGAGGAACATGTCTCAAATGAAGGAACAAGACAAAATTCCAGAAGAAGCACTAGCTGAAGTGGTGATGGACAATCTACACAAGAAAAAGTTCAAGGTAATTGTAAAGATGATTAAAGAACTCAGGAGAAAAATGGATGAACATGAAGAAGTTAGGAGTTTTTAACAGAGTTAGAAAATATTAAGAACAACCAAATAGAGATGAAAAATACAGTAACTGAAATAAAAAATAAACTGTGAGGAAATAATAGCAGATTAAATGATACAGAGGAATGGATCAATGAGTTGGAAGAAACAGTAGTGAGAATCACTGAAGTTGAAAAGAAAAAAGATGAAAAGAAATAAGGACAGTTTCAGAGACCTCTAAAACAACATCAAGTATACTAACATTCACATTATAAGGGTTCCAGAAGGAAAAGACAGAAAGAAAGAGGCAGAGAACATATTTGAAGATATAATAGCTGAAAACTTCCCTAACATAGGAAAGGAAACAGATGTCCAAGGAAGCACAGAGCCCCAAACATGATCAATTCAAAGAGGCCCACATCAGGCACATTGTGTGCAGATGACAGGATACTATACATAGAAAATCCCAAAGATGCCATCAAAAAACTATTAAAACTTGTCAATGAACTTTACCCATAAAGTTGCATTTCTATATACTAACAAAGAAATATTAGAAAGAAGAAGTAAGGAAACAATCCCATTTATGACTGCCCTAAAACAACAAACTTACCTATAGGTAAAAGACCTATTCTTAGAAAACTAAGAACTGACGAACAATACTGTTGACTGCAAAAATGGATGGAAAGATTTACCATGTTCTTGGATTGGAAAAGATAATATTGTTAAAATGACCATACTATCCAAGGCAACATACAGATGCAATGCAACCTTTATCAAAATACTAATAGCATTTTCTACAGAACTAGAATGGATAATTTTAAAAATTTGTATGAAAACACAAACGACCCCAAATAGCCAAAACGAGATTGAGTCAGAAGAGCAGAGCTGGATTTATCATGCTCCCCTGGCTTCAGACTATACTACAAAGTCACAATAATCAAAACAGTATGGTACTAGCGAAACAAAAACAAAAAACAGAAACCAGACTCACAAATTAATGGAACAGAATAGAGAGCCCATAAATAAACCCACACACTTATGGTCAATTAATCTATAACAGGGAAGGCAAGAATATACATTGGAGAAAAGACGGGTGTGTTTGTGCTTAGCCACTCAGTCATGTCCAACTCTTTGCGACCCCATGGACTGTAGCTTGTCAGGCTACTCTGTCCATGGAAATTTTCCAGGCAATAATGCTGGAGTGGGTTGCCATTTCCTACTTCAGGGAGAAAAGATGGTCTCTTCAATAAGGGGTGCTGGGGAAACTGGACAGCTATATGACAGGATAAAGTCAGAACATTCTCTAAGACCATATACAAAAATAATCTCAAAATGGATTAAAGATCTAAATGTAAGACAGGAAACCATAAAACTCCTAGTTAGACAAAAACATACAGAATACTCATTGACATAAATTGTAGCAATATTTTTTTTTTATCTGTCTCCTCAGGAAAAGGAAACAAAACAACAAGTAAGCAAGTGGGACCAGTTAAATTTAAAAGTTTTTTGCATAGCAAAGGAAAAAATGAAAATTCAGCCTACTGAATGAGAGAAAATGCAAAATCATATTTGTAAATGATTTGACCATATGGGATTAATATTCAAAAAATTAAAATGACTCATATAGCTTAATATAAGTCAAACAACCCAATTTTTAAAATAAGCAGAAGACCTGAATAGACATTTTACTAAAGAAGATGTAAAGATGGCCAACAGGCATGTAAAATATGCTCAACATTGCTAATCATCAGGAAAATGCTAATCAAAACAGCAATGAGGAGACTTTGCAAAGTGGATTGAAATTAAAATCATGACTGAGAGCATGGGTCATTACAATTTATGGGCTTAAAGGGGTTTCATAATCCTGAATCTGTGAAAGTCTGAGCTAGACTTATATACACTGAGACATGTGCCTGGACAAATATGTTCAGTTAAAGCTAATTCTAGTTAAGTTCCCTTAATACTGTGCAACCATTTTCCACAATGAAAGAAATTTAAATGTAGATGTGAAAAGAATTCCTAAACACAGTATGTAGAAAAAGTCTCTCCTTTGGCAGAGACTTGCACTTTTCATTTGTACCTTTCCAAATGGACTGAAGTTTTCTAATCTCCCTCATGTGTTACTGAATATATTAACTGTGCACATTAAGGTAGCGCTAGTGGTAAAGAACCCGCCTGCCAATGCGGGAGACATAAGAACTGAGTATTCAACCCTTGGTTCAGGAAGATCCCCTGGAGGAGGGCATGGCAACCCACTCCAGTGTTCTTGCCTGGAGAGTCCCATGGACAGAGGAGCCTGGTGGGCTACAGTGCAGAGGGTCACAAAAAGTTGGACATGACTGAAATGACTTAGCATGCATGCACATAGTTGATTTACAGTGTAATTTCTGCTATACACCAGAATGATATGTGTGTGTGTATAAATATATGTATATATATACACACACACATATATATATACAATTTTTACATTCTTTTCCATTTAAGTTATTACAAAATATAGAATACAGTTCTTTGCACAATAGAGTAGGACCTGCTGTTTATCTATTTTGCGTATAGCAGTGTGTATCTGTTAATCCCAAGCTCCTAATTTATCCTTCCCCCGTTCCCCTTTGATAACATGGAAGTTATCATGTTTTATATGTCTGTGAGTCTGTTTCTGTTTTATAAATAAGTTAGTTTGTATCCTTTTTTAGATTCCACATATGGGTGGTATTATATGATGTTTGCCTTTCTCTGGCTGACTTACTTTGCTTAGTATGATATTCTCTAGGTCCATCCATGTTGTTGCAAATGGCATTATTTCAATCTTTTTTGTGGCTGAGTAATGTTCCACTGTGTAGACATACCACATCTTTCTCCATTCATCTGTTGATGCACATTTGGGTTGCTTCCATGTATTGTCTGTTGTGGATGGTGCTGCTGTGAATGTTGGGGTGCATGCATCTTCTCAAATTAGAGTTTTCTTCTTTTCTAGATATATGCCCAAGAGGGGAATTGCTGGATCATACAAAAATTAACTCACAATGGCTGAAAATATAAGACATGAAACTGTAAAACTTGTAGACGTGAATATAGGCAAAAATGCTCTGGCATAAATCATGTCAATGTTTTCTTAGATCAGTCTCCTAAGATAAAAGAAATAAAAGTAAAAATAAAAATAAAAAAAACAGCAATGAGATATACTGACAAAGACAAATATCACATGATATCACTTATATGTGGAATTTAAATAAATTATACAAATGAACTTATTTACAAAACAGAAGCAGACTCAGACATAGAAAACAAACTTATGATTACCAAAAGGTGAATAGCAAGGGTTGAGAGAAAGTTAGGAGCTGGGGATTAACATATACACACTACTACATATAAAATATATGAAATAGGTAAACAACAAGGACCTACTTATAGAAAACTATATTCAATATCTTATAATAATCTATAATGGAAAAGAAGCCAAAAGAATATATATGTGTGTGTGTATATAACTGAATCTCTTTGTTGTACACCTGAAAGTAACACAACACTGTAAACTAACTATACTTCAATTAAAAAACATTTAAAAAACCAATAAAATCACTACAGATGGTGACTGCAGCCATGAAATTAAAAGATGTTTGCTCCTTAGAAGGAAAGGTATGACAAACCTAGACAGTGTATTAAAAAGCAGAGACATCACTTTGCTAACATAGGTCTGTATAGCCAAAGCTATGGCTTTTCCAGTAGTCATGTATGGATGTGAGAGTTGGACCAGAAAGAAGGCTGGGTGCCAAAGAATTGGTGTTTTCCAACTATGGTGCTGGAGAAGACTCTTGAGAGTCCCCTGGACTGCAAGGAGATCAAACCAGTCCATCCTAAAGGAAATCAACCTTGAATGTTCATTGGAAGGACTGATGCTGAAGCTGAAGTTCCAATCCTTTGGCGACCTGATGCGAAGAGCCAACTCGTTGGAAAAGACTCTGATCCTGGGAAAGATGGAAGGCAAAAGGAGAAGAGGGTGGCAGAGGATGAGATGGTTAGATAGCATCACTGACTCAATGGACATGAATTTGAACAAACTCCAGGGGATAGTGAAGGACAGGGGCACCTGGCATGCTACGGTTCATGGGGTGGCAAAGAGTCAGACATGACTTAGCAACTGAACAACAAAAAATATATCACCTCATACCTGTCAGAATGGCTGTCATAAAAAAGAATAGAAATAGCAGATGTTGGCAAGGATATTGAGAAAAGGAAACAGTTGAACACTGTTGGTGGGAATGTAAATTGGTGCAACCACTATGAAAAACACTACTGAGGTTTCTCAAATAACTAAATATAGAACATGATCCATCAATTCCATTCCTGGGTATATATCCAAAGAAAACAAAATATACTAATTTGAAAAGACATATGCATTCCAATGTTCATAGGAGCATTAATGACAATACCCAAGAACTGGAAGCAACCTAAGTGTCCATCAACAGATGAATGGATAAAGAAGATGTGGTGCGCACACACACACACACACACACACACACACACACACACACAAATAGAATACCACTCGGTATAAGAAAAAGAATGAAATTTTGCCATTTGCAACAACATGGATAGACCTGGAAGGTATTATTTTTAGTGAAATAAGTCAGAGAAAAACAAACACTATATGCTATCACTTTTATGTGGAATCTAGAAATGAAAGCAAACTAGTGAATATAACACAAGAGATACAGACTCATAGATACAGAGAACAAACTAGTGGTTACCAGTGGGGAGAGGGAAAGGATGAGGGGCAAGATAGGGTAGGGGATTAAGAGGTACAAACTTCTGTGTATAAAATAAGCAACAAGGATATATTGTAAAGCACAGGGAATATAGCCAATATTTTATAATAACTCTAAATGGAGTATAATCTATAAAATTTGTGAATCACGTGAAACTAATATTGTAAATCAACTATGCCTTAATTTAAAAGTGGACCTCAAAAAGTTTTTTTTTAATATCAAATTAAAAAATGTGTATTAAATGTCACCAAAGATAAAGGATTTGGCTGTTTCCATCTGCTTCCTTAAAGGAAACCCACCATTATTTTAGGTAACTTTAGACAGTTTTCATGGACCCTCGCAGGATTAATGACTCCAAGGGGGAAGAACAAATCTCCTGGGGATGCTGACTAAGAAAAGGGAAAACTGCTCAGAAAAGCAGGATAATAACCTCAGGAAGCCACAGAGGAAGAGCAAACCACAGGAAACACAGTTCTATTTTGCCTGGAGGTTGGCTGCAACATCAAGTTTTATCAAAAGAAACTTCAAGTTGAGAATGAAAGACTGTTCTCTGTTGGTTTGCAAAGTATAGAAATGAAGAGGTCTGAAAGCAAGGGAGAGAGGAATTAACATGCTTTGAGCACATTATTTGTGTCAGGAACCTTACTTCTGGTATTTCATTCATCTTTACAATGCATTTATGAGGTACATGCTATGATTATTACAATTTTGGTGATAAGCACACAGACTTAGGGGGGTGAAGTGACTCACCTGATGTTCCACATCTTGAAACTGTTAGAGCTGGCAAGGCATGCAAACAACCTAAATGTTCATCAACAGATGAATGGATAAAGGAGATGTGATATATACACAATGGAATATTACTCAGTCATAAAAAAGAATGACATAATACAATTTGTAGCAATGTGAATGGACCTAGATATTGTCATACTAAGCAAAGTAAGTCAGACTGAGAAAGACAAATATCATATGATGTCAGTTATATGTGGGATCTAAAATATGACACAAATGAACTTATCTATGAATCAGAGACAGACAGACATAGAAAACAAACTTGGGGTTGCTTAGGGGGAGGGCAGGTTGGGGAGGGATGAATTGAGAGTTTGGGATTAGCAGATGCAAATTATTATATATAGGATGGATAAATAACAAAGTCCTGCTGTATAGCATAGTGAACTATAATCAATATTCTGTAATAAGCCATAATGGAAAAGAAATGAAAAAGAATATATATGTGTATATATACATACATACATATATATATACCCATATAACTGAATCACTTGCTGTACAACAGAAATTAATACAACATTATAAATCATCTGTACTTCAATAAAATAATCTTTTTTAAAAATTGTTAGAGCAAAGACTAGAACTCAGATCTGTGCAACTCCAGATATATTTCTCTTTCCACATTCCCACAAATATGGGAAACTCCTTGCCCATCCTAAACTTTCTCCTTTTATTCTGTTCTCTTTCTTGGTGAATGAGGGCCACTCATTCAAACCATTATCTAAGCCAGAAATTTGGATGTCATCTAGACTCCTCAACTCATCTCCTATATCCAGGCTGACATCAAATACAGGATGCTTGGGGCTGGTGCACTGGGATGACCCAGAGGGATGGTATGGGGAGGGAAGTGGGAGGGGGCTTCAGGATTGGGAACACGTGTACACCTGTGGCGGATTCATGTTGATGTATGGCAAAACCAATACAATATTGTAAAGAAAAAAAATTAATTAAAAAAAAATGCTTCTAGTAATTCTATTTCATTACTGTATTTTGTATCCATCCTTCCTGTCTCCACTATTCCCTATCAGGTTGGAATTTTGATGTTTGGGCACATATTTTAGGACAGAGGTTGGCTATCTAAAATTGGAGCCACTGAACTTGAAATTATTATTACAATTCTACCTGGCATCTCCAACACTTAGAACATTTTTCATTAAATATTAGATGAGCAAGGCAATGCACAAATTAATGAGTTATCCGATGCTAATAGCCCCATTTTGAGTTTCTTAAACTCTTTATTGATTCTCTAGCATTTTCAAGATAAAGCTTAAACTTCATATATATGTATATTACTTGATCCAAATGTTCTAGCTGCTGACTACCTCTGCTTCAACTTGAATTCAAGCTACTCCCCATCTTTCTGTCCACACTCCATTCTTTGCTCACAGTGACTTTTTTTTTTTTTCTACGAAAGGGCCATGTTCTCTTTTGCACATTGGTCTTCAATCTTTCTTTTGTGTAACCACCATACAACCCCCTTCACCCTAGCTCGCACTCTTCACCTCCTTACTTAGTTCCTACTCAGCAACTTAAATATATTCTTTGGAAAGTTTTTCCTGATATCCCAAGTCCAAGTATTTAGAGTTGGCAGAACTAAGTCTGAGATGCTAAGTGACTTGCCCAAATTCACACAGCTTGCAAGCAGCAGAGTCAAAATTTGCCTTGCTATATCAGACTCCAGATATATATCATTTATATCACTCCTCACAACAACTCTGGGAGATAAGGGGTTAAGTGATTGTCCCAAGATCACACATCTAAAATGGGGCAGTTTCTGTAACCCCAAATCCAGGTACATTTTACTACACTAGAGCAATTCCATTCCTCGTGTTAGACGAGCTTTGCTTTATGAAGGGGAGGGGTATCTAGTTTGTTATTGACAAAACTACAAAAGATCCCTCATCATTACAAATTGAAAAAAACAGCTCCTGGACAAATATCCCAAGCATAAATACCACTACCAATAAGAACAAATCAGTAGGCGATTCTTGGCTTGCTTATTTAGCTCGAATAGTGCTCAGTCCTGGCAACGCTTCCCCTCTGCGTCTTTCAGAAAATGAGGCCTGGTGGCCTTTATGATGGGCTCCCAGGGGAATGGAGTAAGCTGACTCACTATATTCTCTCACTGAGTAAGCCACTAGGTACCCACTGTGCTGGCCAGTACAGTCACTTAGCAATCAGGTAAATGTAAGACTTGAGATGTTTCAAATGCTTATTTTGACTTTAGCTTCCAGAAATCATCAAAATAAAATGTACTTTTGGAAATTCACAAACAACAGCTGTTCTTCCCCTTCACTATGCTTTTACAAAGAGAGAACTGCAGCAAGCAGGGGGCATATCAGACAGAACTGTGTCAACTCTGGTGACTGGATTATTGTTTTGAAAATTCTCTATCTAAACCTCATATAAGCAAACAGTTCAGGCTTAAAATGAGGTCACTCTCCGAGGACACTCATTACTGCTACTGGTACGTGTGAGTATTAGGAGGGTTCCTAGTCAAGCTAGAAACCTGACCGTCTCTCTTCTTTCTGAGAGCTCAAAAGCCTTAGCTTGGTCTTATCCTCCCTTTTTCTATCCAGAAATGTCCCAGTCCCCATGTTGAAGAGGCAAACTGAATTTATACTAAAATCTTCAATTATTTCTAAAATCATTACCTTATTCTGTTTATCCTCCTCTTTACCCACTCCCATCATCATTCTGGACTAGAGATGCTGTTGCTATCTAACAATGTTCAGTTTTATCAAATACTTTGACTAGAAAAGTAAAATGAGGCTTTTACTAAGTACATTTTCTTCATTGGATTAAACTTTAATGGGCACATTCCAGCAATTCTGGAATCCCGTATCTATCCTGCATCCCCTAAACACTCTTGGAAATTCAGAAAGGAAAAGGTTGACTAATACTCTCACAATGTTCGTCTATAAATATCAACACCCAGTGTCTCAGATTACACATATGCAAAGAAACTTCAGAAAACCAGGACATTTCAGGGACCAGACACTCTTCCCAGTAATCTAATTGAAGGCATTAGCAAATTAAAAACAGGTCAATCACAAAAGGAGTTTGTCAACCATGCAATGAAAAGAGGAGGAATCAGTGAAGCTCAAGTTGGTGGCTCCCAGCCAGCACTGCCCAGGCGAGAGTGTTCCCTTGCGCATATTGTAGAGTTGACTGTGCCCAGAACAGGGCCTGGAACATACTAGAACCTCAACAATAATTTGTTGATGAAATGACTAAACGAATGAATAAGTGACTAAAAGGTGTCAATGACAGGGCCTTTGTGGAGATGGATTCATTATCAAGCCATCAAACCAGATCATAAATCCAGTTCCTTTAAATCTGACTCTTCTGTCCTTCGGCATCTTATGTAATCGATGAGAGGACCCTAGTGTTCCCAATCCTACCATAAATGGTAACACTGGCTTCCTGATTTTAAAATATCATTGTCTGACTTCAGATCTTGTAGAGTGCTGACAAATCAGGCTTCTGAGGCTGTAGTTCAGAGCCAGATCCTAGACACCAGCAAACTCATATAGATGATGCTACTAGGAGTGGAATAATGGTTTCTGGATGTCAATTAGTCTAATCCAGGTGACCTTATTCTATCTGATCATGTGTGCTCTTCATATTTCTACTACTGTACTTTCTGTAAAATCAACACTAATGCCCATGATGCCATCATTCCCCCCCCCCCCATGCAGCCAATTATTTTCTTTTTTTTTTAATTTTCTTAAATTTTATCTTGAAGAACAATTGTCCCTGGGACTGACTCATGCCTTGTGAGACTTCAGTCAATTTTTGTATCTAAAGCCCCTCCATGTGGCTCTCCTTACCTGCTAATGGTTCTCGTCACTATGGTTCCAAGCATTTTTTCATCCTAGGATACTCATAAAAATAACAGGTTTAGGTTGCTTTGTGAACTTTTGAATCAATTAAAAGATTCATGCCATGGTCTCTCTGAGCTCTAGGAATCGTTTTCCCATGTAGCTCCTCATCTATGGGCAAAGAAATAAGTATCTACCAGTTGGTTCATAACAATCATCAAAGGCTCATTGTATGCCAAATTCTATGCCCTTTGAGGGCCATGGAAACTAACATGCAATGGCAATATTACAGGACTTGAGAACAACTGGGACTTCCTAAGTGGCTCAGTGGTAAAGAACCCACAGGAGATGCAGATTCGATCCCTGGGTCAGAAAAATCCCCTGGAGTAGGAAATGGCAACCTGCTCCAGGATTCTTGCCCAGGAAATCCCATGGACAGAGGAGCCTAGTGGGATACAGTCCGTGGGGTTGCAAAGAGTCAGACATGACTAAACAGAAGCAGAAAGCTACTGACAGATGTGTCTTCAGATACAATTGTACATGGGGTCACAGGAAGAGTCCTGAATTGAAAGCCCCAGCTCTGCATTTCTATGCCATGTAATCCTGCCCAAGTCACTTAAGCTCCCTGAGCCCCTCTCTCTCTTAATCTGCAAAATTGGAAAAGATTCGTCTTTTGCCTACTTTCACTCACAGGGTGGAATGGAGGATCAAATGAACTAACGGATGTGAAATTGCTTTTTAAATTTTAAAGTGGTATTCATTGAGGACCCACTACTACTGCTACCATCCTCCTCCTCCTCCTCCTCATTTTCATTATCAGTCTACTATTGTTAAGGAGAGAGATCCTGTTGGATGGCTGGATGCTAGCTGAAGGCTCCATTTCCCTCAAGACAAAGCTGCCCAAGGGACTGCCGTTAGTGCTATTGCTACTCTCAGTAACGCCACGATTGCTACTTACAGAGCAGCCCTCCACAGAGCAAACGGGATCAGATGCTGTGACACCCGAATTGCTGGGTATCAAGTCTCTCCCATTATCTTCCCAAGGAACACAATGTGTTGCCAAATCATGCTGGCTTCAAGTTGCTAGAATGGGCTCCTCAGAAGGTGAATTTTGTGATGCTATAGTACTGGGCCTCCCACCCCTCAACCCCATTTAATTGGATCTGTATTTGAACTGTACATTCAGAAAGCCCTTCTGTCACTTTTTGTCAAAGATTTCTCTTTGAGTCGCTTGAAGTATCTATTAAAAACTTAGCCTAAAGCAGTGTCTTTTGAATCCCCAGCTCACTAATTCAGGTACCAGAGCACTGCAAGCATACACCGCCAGCCTGTAAATGGATAAACTACTCAAAAGACATTTTCCACCCCTTAAATATAGTTCCAAGAAAGAATAGGAAATGCCTCATACCTCTAATGGAAGCTATTTGCTACAAAAACAAATCATTCAGGTCCATGGACCTAGAAATGCCTTTTGCAAATAAAAGTGAAAGGGAGAGACAGCCAAACAGCAGCTGAAACCATGCAACCATCACCCACAAAGCACATGATTCAAATAAAAATGAAATACTTCTTTGAAAAATGGGTTACCCCCACACCCAACAGCAGTTGTCATGTAATGTATAAAAGAAAACAGCCAGCATTTTGTAGGAATTTCAAAGAAAATGAACTATTTGTTCCTTGTTAGTAGCTAATGTAAATATCAGAGCAAATAGCGGTTTTGATTCCAAATAAAATTGTAGAACATTTCCAAATGCTCATACATAAATTCTGACACCAAAATGTACATCTCTTAAGATCCTGGAAGATGAGCCCCAAATGCTGTGCTTAATACATTTGTTCTTTCTTGAAGAGATGAGGTATAATTGTACGCAATCATCATGGAGCTAGGAATTATATGAAGAACCCTGAACTTTAAGTACTAAATCAAACTAAATAGTCTCTTATCCTATTTTTCTCTTTTATACTTGTCATTACTTCCTGAAGTTCTCATTACAACTGCATAATTCTACCCCTCACCCCCACCCCCTGAAACCCCATAGGTTTTCTTCAGAAAAGGAGGGTAGCTTTCCCCTTCTCTTTTCCCTCAGAACCACAGCTTTCTCCCCACAAATATTCACGGGGTGAGACTCACAGACAAATTATTTCAATGAGCAATAACACCTTTTGGGGTAGGACAACTAAGTTATTGCTGCTTTCTTTTTATTTTTACAAATATTTAACATATCTTTAAGACTTGCTTTTGTTATCCCTTGAGAAAAGAGAACCTGTTCTAGAAGAAAGGTTAATGGGAAAGCATGAGCTACATTGTAATATTAAAAACAGATCTCTTTTTTCCAAAGCTAAAAACCACAGTCCTCCTTCATTCGGTCCTAAGAAGACATAATATTGCCAGCTAATGGGCTGTCCACAAATGACCATTATTGAATGAATAATAAAGGAATAATAGCAATGTGATTTCCACTTACATCAACCACAAAAATCTTCTGGGAATCATCCAAAAACTGCACTTTTAAATGTAGCATTCTCGGAGAGGCTGTTGGGCTGCAAGCAGGCTCAGAGTGCTGTGGGTGCTATGACAGGAAAGGGGCTTTCTCAAGGAATTTCACTCTCAGCTGGAGGCAGTGCGCTCAGGTCCCCCCACCCCCACCCAGGCACCCCCACTCTCAGCAGGGCACACTTCTGTTTGCTTGAAGTGATGCACACCAAAGGGCGTATGTGCTGCTGAGTGCTGGTGATCAATAGCAGCTGGGCGAGCTCCTCTTCGGTCAACGTCAAATCCAACTGGACTCGCTCTAGCCCTCTTACACTCGCTTCCTTTCTTCAAAGAAAAATAAAAAGAAAGCCTTTGCAACCCCTGGAGATTTTCTTTATTTCACAAAAGCGCGATTTGAAAACCCTAGATGTAGCTTCGATAAACTGAAAGTAGGTATTCTTAAAAGTGGAAAGACTAATTAGAGTTAGTCTCATATTGTACTAGAAATTTCATGGCTGAACTAGAAAACTTTATATATAACAATTGTAACTTTTGAATTTACGTGATTTAGAAATGGAAACTATATAAAAAGGAATATATGGAAAAACTCACTTCCACTCTGTCCCTTCTATTCTGTGCACCCATGACGCCCCTATCAGTAACCAATATTATTAGTTTTTTGTTGTGGTCATTTTGCCTTTAGTGTTTATGCAAATACTGTACAAGTAAATACAAATGTATTTCTCATACGTAGGTAGCATGCTATTGTTTTGTGCCTTCCTTTTCTTACTTCATATATCATTGTTGATTTCTCCTTAGCTGTGCATGGAGAGCTTCCTGATTTTTTTTTTTACAGCTGTATAATTTTGCACAGTGTAGGTGAAACATAGTTTACTCAAATAGTCACCTATTGGTGGACATGGGTCATTTCAAACTTTTTGCTATTATAAATAAACAAGTTTGAAATGAATAATCTCATATGCATACCACTTTATGTCATTTGTATCTGTAGGATAAATTTCCAGAAGTGGAATTGCAGGACAAAGGTAATACATTGGTAATCTTTATAGCTACTTCTGTTTCTTGCCATAATGGTTGTTATGATTTGATTTGTGTCCCCCCAAACTTAAGTGTTTAAGTCCTAACCCCCAGTTACTCAGAATGTGACTGTATTTGCAAATAGGGTTTATAAAGAGGTGATTAAGTTGAAATGAGGTCATTAGAGCGGCTCTAATCCAACATGACTAGTGTCCTTGTAAGTAGAGGGCATTAGGACCCAGATACGTACAGAGGGCAGACCACGTGAAGACACAGGGAAGAGAAGATGGCTGCTTACCAGACTAGGAGGGAAGGCTCAGAAGGAACCAACCTTTCTAGCACTTGGATCGCAGATGTGTAGCCTCCAGAATTGTGAGAAAAATTAATTTAAATCAATTTCTGTTCTTATAAGCCACCCAGTGTCTAGTACTTTGTTATGGCAGAACTACCAACTTATTTCAAGGGTTGTATCAATTTGTAGTCCCACCAACAATGTATGAGAGTTTCCATTTTCCCCAGGCTTACCAACAGAATGTGGTATCAAACTTTTTTACTTTTGCCAGGTTGATAAGCGAGAAAAAGAATCTCACTGTAGTTCTCAATTTGAATTTTTCGTATTATGAGAAAAGTTGAGCAACTTTTCAGAGGTTTCAGGGTTATTTGGTATTTTTATTTCATATAAACTGACTTTCCATGTAGTTCCACACACTTTTTGAAGAAAATATTGGTTACCATCCCTTTCCCTCAATCTCTGGGATCTAAATTTGCCCTCTGTGATATGAATTACAAATATTTTCCCCACTTATCCTTTATCTTTGCTTATGGGGTACATGTGTGCTGTTGTTTACTATGAGAATTTTTTTGTGAAGTGAAGTGAAATATGTGAATCAGTTTCTAAATGGCCTCTGGATTTGTCATAATTAGAAAGGCCTGATTCACGTCAAGGTTTACTGTTAGTATTTTAATGGTTTCAGATTTTAAACTTAAATCTTTGATCTATTTAGATTTTCTCTTGATATATGGTATGAAGTATGGATCATATTTAATCATTTTGCAAATAGCTACTCAGTTGTCCTAATGTTATTGATTAGACATTTCATTTTTACCCTCATTGATTTGAGAAGATACCTTTATCATATATTAATAATTTGCTATATGCATTTGGGTCTATTTTTGGATTTTTGTTTACTTCCATATACTAATTTCACATCATTTTAATTTTTGAGGCTCTAGATAATGTTTTAATATCCAACAAGGCTTCTCTACACCATATTGCTCTATATTTACAGAGTTTTCCCTGCTATTCTTGCTTACTTATTTTTCTATATAAGCTTGTTCAGTTTCAGGAAAAGAATCAGGTTTATTTATAGAGATGTGTTAAAGGTATTTATTTGTGGAAAACTTATATCTTTCTGATGGTGAGTCTTCTTATCCATGGGGTATGTATGTCTATTTGTCCGGGTCTACTTTTATAGCCTTTTTTTCTAGAATGTCGTATTTAATATAAATTTTAAAATATACATAAAACCAAAGAGTTTAGTACAATAAACTCCCATACATTTATCATCCAGATTAACAACTGTTATGAGAGGAGTTGTTTCATCCCCCAAACTCATACATTGAAGTCTTAACCCTCAGTACCTCAGAATGAGGCTATATTTGGGGATAGGGCCTTTAAAGAACAAAGTTCAAATAAGGCCTTTAGGATGGGCTCTAATCCAATCTGACTGGTCTTATATGAAAAGAAAATTTTTATACACAGGAGAGAGACCAGGGATACACACACACACACACGGGATACACACACACACACACACACACACAGGAAAATTCAGATGAGGTCACAGCGAGAGGGCAGCCATCTGCAAGCCAAGGACAGAGGCCTCAGTAGAAGCCAAACCTGCCAATGCCTTGATCCTGGATTTTCAGCCTCCAGAATGGTGAGAAATTTCTGTTTACACCACGTAGTATGGTATTTTGTTATGGCAAAATTGATACAAATTTATCGGCAAATTGATACAAATACTATTAAGATTTTGCGTGCGCTCTCTCTCTCTCTCTCCCCTTGCCTCTTTCTTTCATGAACTATTTTAAAGCAAATACCATATTATTCTACTCCCTTAATGTCTGGTATTTATCACTTAAAATATGGAAAGTTTCTCATATAAACCAAAGGCTATCACTACCACTAACAAAATTATCAAACACAGTCTTATTATCACATAATACCCAGTCTATTCTCAATTTTCCCAATTGTTTCAGAAAGGTTTTTTTTTTTTTTTTTTTTTTTACAGTTAGTTGGTTTGAATCAGCATCCAAACAAGTTCCACATATTGCATTTGGTTGTTATATCTATTGATTCTCTTTTAATCAATAACAATGTCCTTCCTCTGTTTTTACACCTTAGATTCATTGAAGAAACTTGGTCAATTGTCCTGTGAAATGTTCCATGTTCTGTATTCGTCTGCTTGTTCCACTGTGCTTTCACCTAGTTTGTTATTCCACTCCTCATATTTCTTATAAATGAGAGATAGCTGTAAATGCTTGATAAGATCCACATTCTACTTTTTTGCTAAAAATTCTTCATAGTCGATGCTGCATGCTTATATTACATCACATCAGGAGGCGTATGATGATTGTTTCTAGTGATACTAAGATTGATTAATGGGTTTAAGTAATGAACATCAAAGTGAAAGTATTTCTCATATAAGCTTTGTGTATTTCTTATATATTCACTTCTAGGCATTTAAACTTTTTGGTTGCTTTTTTAAAAATGGAGATTTTCTCTTCCATTGTATATTCTGATGCCTTTTGTATATACGAAGATTTTTTATATATTAACTTTTAATCTTGCTAGCATACTGAACTCTCTTAAATGTTTGTAGTACATTTGATTCTTGGATTTTCAGGGATAAGACAATTATATTATTTGTGAATAGAAATCGTCTTCTTTCTTCATTTCTAATTCATATAATACTAATTTCTTTCTTTTGTCTCTTTGGATGGCCAATACATCCAATGAAACATTAAATAACAGTGCTAAAAGTGGGCATCTTTTTTTTTTTCTCCTGACATTAGTGGGAATGCTTCCAGGGTTTCCCCATTAAGTAAAACTCTGACTTTTGAAGGAGATATTTTCTTAAGTATGCTTAAACCTGATTGGGCAAAAATCCCCAAACACCACCCTTTGTCTATACTGAACCAACTCATTCTATGGCACTAAACAGGCTGGTGGAGAAGGCGATGGCACCCCACTCCAGTACTCTTGCCTGGAAAATCCATGGACAGAGGAGCCTGGTGGGCTGCAGCCCATGGGGTCGCTAAGAGTCAGGCATGACTGAGTGACTTCACTTTCACTTTTCACTTTGATGCATTGGAGAAGGAAATGGCAACCCACTCCAGTGTTCTTGCCTGGAGAATCCCAGGGACAGCGGAGCCTGGTGGGCTGCTGTCTATGGGGTCGCACAGAGTCGCCAACGACTGAAGCAACTTAGCAGCAGCAGCAGCAAACAGGTTAGTAAAATTAGACCAATGAAATGCTGTCATCTGATGGACAAGAGTGCATAGCTTTGATAACATTTTGATTGCTCATAGCAGTCTCCACAAGAAGTCCAAGTGGAGAGTCAGCTGTGAAGCTGGTGGGAAAAGCACGAGCTCAGGAGGAGAAGGGGTCGACAGAGGATGAGATGGTTGGATGGCATCACCGACTCAATGGATCTGAGTTTGAGCAAGCTCCGGGAGTTGGTGATGGACAGGGAAGCCTGGCGTGCTGCAGTCCATGGTGTCGCAAAGAGTCAGGAATGACTGAATGATTGAACTGAATTGAACTGGTGGCCAAAGAATCTATTTAAAATCTTACAAGCAATGTGACCTAAGCCAGGGCACTTGAGTTCCCTGTGCCTTAGTTTCCTAACTTATAAAGTAAGGTGACAATTCTAATTCATAGAGTTGTTGTGAGAAAGAAAAGATCTAGACATGTGAAATCACATAATTCAGCACCTACCACATAGTAGGCACAGAATAAATGTTTGCTGGATTAATATTAAGGACATAAATAGAAATTATTCACTTTTTGTTGAAGTTTAAAATGGTAAATCAAGCATGAGCTCTCTCTTTTCCTCTCTTTTTCCACCTAGACTTTATTCCTTCAGTTATTACTGGCAAAATGTTACTAACTGACTGTGATTCAAAACAGGAAACTGTCCTAAAGGAAATTTTCATATTCTACTTTAAAGTAAAAATCCAAAGTTGAGCTCACCCTTGGAAAAATTATCCTGGCTAATCTGTTTTCACTTTAGTCCCTCCACACATGGAGAGGTGGAGAGGGAGAGCTGAGCGGGAGGCCAGAATAGGAGCAAAAGGAAATTGGGGGATGGAGTCCAAGGTTGGTGAGCTAGGAAGGAAAGAGTATACTAGATAGCTTTTACCATTACCATTTAAAAAGAAACCTAAATCAAAAATAAAAAGCACAGCATTGTTTCTTCCTAAGATTATGAGTGATCTGTGATATGACTTTAAGGATAAGAGTTTAGAATTCTGACCAAAATTCTGGCCCCAGTTCCTGGCATTTTATCATTAGTATCTTATTTCTTTGGGGCATGGGGTCGCAAAGAGTCGGACACAACTGAGCGACTGAACTGAACTGAACTGAAAGACTGTTCTTTTTCAAAATTTCCTTATTTTTTCCCAGCTTTATTGAGATAAAATTGACATATAATATTATGTAAGTCTAATGTGTACACTTGATTTGCTACACTTATACACTGTGAAATGTTTACCTCAATAGGATTAGTTAACACCTCCATTACCTCACATGATTACCAGTTCTTTTTTGTGATGAAAACATTTAAGATCTACTCTCTTAGAAACTTTCAATCATATAATACACTATTGTTAACTATAGTCGCCATGCAGTAGATCCCCAGGACTTATCTTATAAGTGAAAGTTTGCAACCTTTGACCAACACCTCCATCTCCTCCCCACCCAGCCACTTACAACCACCTTTCTAGTTTGTTTCTGTGAGTTTGGCTTTTATAGATACTACATATACATGATATTACACACTGCTTGTCTTTCTCTGACTTATCTCACATAGCACAATGCCCTCAAAGTCTGTCCATGTTGTTGCAAATGGCAGGATTTCCTTCTTTCTCATGGCTCAGTAATATTCCCTTGTGTACACATGCCTCACCTTCTTTATCCATTCATCTGTAGACTGACAGTAAGGTTGTTTCTGTATCTTGGTTATTGTGAATAATGCTGCAATTAACAGGGGAGTACAGTACCTCTTTGAAGTCTTGATTTCATTTCTTTTGGATATGTACCCAGAAGTGAGATTACTGGCTCTTATGGAAACTCTATTTTTAATTTTTTGAGGAATCTTCACACTGTTTGCCATAGTGGCTGCATCAATTTACATTTCCACCAATAGTGCTCCAGGGCTCCCTTTTCTCTATATCCTTGCAAAAATTTATCTCTTGTCTTTTCTATAATAGCCATTCTAACATGTGTGAGGTAACATCTCATTGTGCTTGTGATCTGCATTTCCCTGGTGACTAGTGATATTGAGCATCTTTTCATGAACCTGTTGACCATTTCTGTATCTTCTTTGGAAATATGTCTACTCAGTTCCTCTGCTCATTTTTAAATCAAATTTTATGTGTTGTTTTTGCTATTGAGTTCCTTATAAACTTTGGATATTAACTCCTTATCAGATATATAATTTGCAAATATTTTCTTCCATTCCATAGGTTGCCTTTTCGTTTTGTTAATTATATCTTTTGCTGTGCACTAGTTTACTTTGGCTTTTGTTGCTTGTGATTTCAGTGTCATATCCCCCAAAATCATTGTCAAGACCACTGTCAAGGGGGCTTTCCCCCTATGTTTTATTCTAGAAGTTTCACAGTTTTAGGTCTTATGTTTAATTTTTAAAATCCATTTCAAGTTAACGTTTGTGAGTGGTTTGAGATAGGGTCCATGTTATTCTTCTGAATGTGATTATCCAATTTTCCCAATACTGTTATTGAGAGACTATCCTTTCCCCATTGAGTTTTCTTGACTCCCTTGTCAAATATTGGTTGCATAGGCAAGGAGTTGTTTCTGCGTTCTTGATTCTGTTCCATTGTTTTTTGTCTCTATTTTTATGCCAGTACCATACTATTTTGATTACTATAGCTTTGTAATAACATAGTTTGAATTCAAAAAGTGTGATGCCTCCCACTTTGTTCTTCTCAGGATTACTTGGGTTAATCAGAGTCTTGTAGTTCCATACAAATTTAGTACTTTTTTCTCTATTTCAATGGAAAATGCCATTGGAATTTGAATAGGAATTGCATTGAATCTATAGATGGCTTTCAGTAGTATGGACATTTTGACAATATTAATTCTTCTAATACATGAAGATAGATTTTCTTTTGTGTCCTCTTCAGTTTCTTCAAATTGAACAACCACATGCAAAATAATTCAGTGTTTTTGCAGATTATATTACAAGTCATTACAAGACAAATGACTAAAATTCCCTGTGCTCTACAAAATATCCTTGTGTCTATTTTACTCATAGTAGTTTGTATCTGTTAATCCCTTACCGTTAATTTGTTCCTCCCCCCTTTGGTAAACATAAGCTTGTCCTCTATATCTCTGAGTCTGTTTCTGTTTTTTAGATTTCACATGTAAGTGATATAATACAGTATTTGTCTTTGATTTATTTCACTAAGCATATTTTTTAACATCTATTTTTAGCATTGCAGCAAACAGCAGAACTTCATTATTTTTTATGGCTCAGTAATATCCCATGTATATATACCATATATACATACTATATATATATATATATATATATATACACACACAATATCCCATTGTATATATACAATATCCCATTGTATATATTCTTTGTATATTCATCTGATGATGGGCACATAGTAATCTCTAATGATCTTTTTTATTTGTATGATATCAGTTGTAATGTCTCCTCTTCATTTCTGGTTTTTTTTTTTTTTTTGAGTCTTCTTTTTAAACTAAGTCTAGCTATGGTTTGTTAGTTTTTGTTGTCTTTTAAAAAGCACACTCTTGGTTTCATTAATCTTTTCAATTTTTAAAAATCATTATTTCATTTATTTCTGCTCTGATCTTTATTTCCTTTCTTCTACTTAATTTGGGCTTAGTTAATTCTTATTTTTCTTGTTCCTTGAGATGTAAGGTTAAGTTGTTTGAGATTTTTTTTCTTAATGTAAGCATCTACTACTAAAACTTTCCTCTTTTAAGTGTTTTTGCAGCATCCTATAAGTTTTGGTATGTAATGTTTTCATTTTTGTTTGTTTTCAAGATATTTTTAAATTTTCCTTTTGATTTCGTCCTTTGACCCATTGATAATTCAGGAGTGCGTTGTGTCAGTGCTTTGCCCAGATCCCCTCAGATACCTTTTACTATTTTTGTGTACCCATCTTTCCACCGTCTATGTATTTTGCTTTTAAATGCCAGCACTTGCAAATGTTTTTAAGAAGACTGTACTTGGGAGACTGGAGCCGTTTTTCCTAAAAATGGAGAATAATCAGAAAATCCTGGGAGATTTAAATCTCTCCAGGGCAGCCCTTAGCCAATGGCTGATGCAGAAGTGTAAAAGTTCAGCTTTGGTGTATAATTTAAGTGTCAGAGCTTCCCTGAAGAATAAAGCTAAGATTGGGACTTACCTCGAAATTGCACTCCCCCCACCTTTTTTTTTCTTCTCCTTTTGTATCCCACTTGCCCTACTTTTTCCAGTTCTTCCAAGAGCAATTACTTGATAAACCACATACACGTGAAACTATTTGCTTGTCTGCTTGTGGGGTAGCAGCCTAAGACATTCTGGTTGCTTACCTCACAGGTTGTTGTCAAGATAACTCAAGAAAGTGAAAATGGCTACTTTTTGCTAGGCAAAGGGCCCTCCCATGACATATTTCTGCTTTCCTTTTCAAGAATGAGGTATATGTATGACTGACTCTTTGCAGAATCACCTCTCTAGAAATAAGTCTCTGCCCGTATTTAGGGTTGAAGAAATTACCACTCTTTCTAGCCCATTCTTTCCTTCCAAGTGTGTTAATCCCAAGATACTAATAATTACAATGACTGTATATAGAACTCCTACCATCTTCAGAAGGTTTGGATGCATTATCACATTTTATCTTCAAAACAGCCTCCAGAAGTCAGAATTCTTATTATCATCCCCATATTATAGATAAGGAAATATGGATGCCTAGAAAAAATAAGTATCAGCAAATACCAGGGCTGGAATTTTAACTCAGGTCACATATTCATGACTTCAGTGTCCAACTCTTGATCATTACACACATTGCCTCCCACTTTTTACCTACCTCTCACTCAGGAAGCTCAGGAATCCTGGTTTTCCTCTCCATATGAGCATCAGAATCTCATCACTTAAAACATGCCTCCATTATATTTTAACATTCACCCCTGACCAAGTCTCTGAATTTCTATAGTATACATCCTTAATCTTTGCTTTGGGGCTTCAATATAAAACAGTCTATCTTTACGTGATTGTTTTGAGACTCCTGGGAAAGTGAGCTTTTCTTGAGTGTTCATTATGAGTAAGGCACTTTGTTAATCAGTTAGCTAACCAGCTCATTTAATTTCCACATAAACCTATGATACAGGTAATATTTTTATCAGACAAGGAATGAGGATCACTTAGTAGGCTAAAAACAAACAGAGGATCAGAGAGGTCTTACCTAAAGATCACCCAAGCAATAACTGGCAGATCTGAAATTGGGGGCCTGTTGACTACAAAGTTTAAATTTCTTTTTTTTCCATCAGGCTGCCTGTTAATTTTGTTTGTCCAAATTTCAAATTTGACTTGTTGGCTACAGAGCCAACTGTATTGCTTCTGTTCTTACTGTGTGTTAGTCACTCAGTCAAGTCGAACTCTTCGCAACCCCTTGGATTGTAGGCGGCCAGGCTCCTCTGTCCATGGAATTCTCGAGGCAAGAATACTGGAGTGGGTAGCCTTTCCCTTCTTCAGGGGATCTTCCCAACCCAGGGATCGAACGCAGGTCTCCTGCATTGCTGGCAGATTCTTTACCTTTTAGCCAGCAGGGAAGTGCTACTATTGAAGAGGATGTTTGATGTATATTCATGTTTAACCAGGTGCTCAGTCTGATTTTTGCAAGCCCTGTCATAAGCCCAGAGGTTTTGAGGTGAGAAAGAAGTGATGAGGCCAAAGTCACTCCATTTGATGTCTTTTTCTCCCTGCATAGCCAGTCTCCCATTACACACTTAAGTGGTCTAAGAGAATAGCAGAAGGGGTAACAAGATAGGTGAGTGAAAAGGAGGACATGAGTTTTCTCCTGGGTGGGAGTTTTTATTCTTACACCAACAAAATATTGCTCAGTTTCCTGCAGGGTTTTAGTTAAGTAAAAGGCACAAAGATTTTGTTTGTTGCTTATTATGTGCCAGCCGTTTTCATATACTATTTCTCCATCATTCATTCAAAAATATCTGTTGAGCCCTGTTAATGATAAAGCATCATTGATTGAAGACACTGGAAATGCAGCAGTGAACATAACAGGCAACATTCCTGCTGTTCGAGAGCTTACTTTTGAGTGGAAACCAAAGAGAAGCCTGCCTTTCTTCCCCCAGCTCCAGCTGCAGCTCCACTCCACTTATATTTGCTTTTATTTATTCAATGTATCAGGGTTCCAAGTGAGAATACACTTGAAAAAAGAACTCTGCTGCCTAGGAGAAAATGAAGTTAGAGAAAGACCATGCTAAATAAATCAGATAATTAGATCTAAAGTAGAACTATAATTTAAACACAGTCCTTTGGATTTTTTTGTAAAACCTTTTTGTTAGAAACTAAACAGATGATTTTTTCAGACAACATCATTCCAAGTATGAATCAGTTCTGAGTAAAGTCTTCTGGCTTAGATAGCAAGAAAGAGATTTGAGCATTTTTATTGTGAAAGCTGCAACAAAACCCCCAATAAATTAAAATATTGTACTTTAAAATTATCAAAAGTGGGTAAATGACAGCAATATTGCTCTCTCATTTCATTTTCTTTTTCATTGCATAAAGCAGCTGCTATGATTATGCTGTTTCTTAGATAAGGAGAGTAAAGCTCAGAGAGATTGAGTTCCTTGCTGTTGGAGGACAGAAGTGGCAGGGCTTGCATGGAGGCTTCTCTGTGTTTCATC
Organism: Budorcas taxicolor; assembly: GCF_023091745.1. Taxonomy (NCBI): domain Eukaryota; kingdom Metazoa; phylum Chordata; class Mammalia; order Artiodactyla; family Bovidae; genus Budorcas; species Budorcas taxicolor. The sequence continues at coordinate 40,396,155 of NC_068935.1, forward strand.
CACACGCTCTGCATGTGGAAGAGCTGGGATTTGAATCTAATTCCCTTTAACTCCAAAGCCCAGACATTTTTCTACTTGAGCAGATACTATATTTTAGGACCCTATATGTTTGTGTTTCTGCTCCCTACCCTCACTAATGAAAGACAGTGTTCAAGAGACTTCACTAATGCTTTTTGGCTAGGAAACAGGAAGAGCAATGTGGATCCCACAGCACGTGTCTAGGCTGAGCGTTCCAGGGCGTCATCTGACCCGAGATCTTTGGGTTTGACCATGCCAGGAAGGGCCTACATTTGAAGGAAAGCAGTCTTGCCTCGGAGAAGGAAATGGCAACCCACTCCAGTATTCTTGCCTGGAGAATCCCAGGGACGGGGGAGCCTGGTGGGCTGCTGTCTCTGGGGTCGCACAGAGTCGGACACGACTGAAGTGACTTAGCAGCAGCAGCAGCAGCAGGAGTCTTGCCTCCTGTCAGATTCCAGGGATTAAATTTCAATCAGCTATGAAGGAAAGAACAGCCATTTATTAGGTCCTTTCCACTCCTGGGAAATTTCCTGTGATCTCTGCAAAGACAATCCAGGTTCAAGGAGCTACGATGAAACTCTTTAAGAGCAGGGCCATGGGGGGCCCATTGTGCTGCTGAGAAAAGCCAATCAAGCTGTAGAGAGAGCGCTGACTGTGTGCCAAGATTTCAGCTTAGAAGCATGAAGCATAGAACAGTCTTCCTTACTTGCCCCTCAACTCTGGCTTCCTCAAATACCAGCCTCAGAGCCAGTGTACAGCTGGAATATCCAGCATGTCCTGGATGCCCTCAATTGATAAAACACAGCCCGGTCTTTGAGAGCAGATACAGTGAAATCCACCAGATGGTGATGTTTCCAAACAAGGTGATGTGGACCATGACTCGGAGCTGCCTGGGAGGTCTGGAGTGTTCGCTGATGCCAAACCAAAAGAAAGCTGCACATGTTGCTCAAAAATCAAAGGGCATCTCTAGAAACCATGAAGATGATGGATCTCTGCAGAGACAACTTGGGGCAGGCTGCTTGGGGCCAGGAATTATCCATTCTCTTCACAAGGAGCCCTTTGGCTCTCTGCGGACTAAACCTACCCTCCCTGAGGCCCTGGGCCCGGTACTTGATGTCTTGGGGAAAAGGATACATGACTAAACATTAGGGCTGATGTCAGACATTTCAGCCAGAAAGCAAGTTCCAGTGTCTGTCCTAAGAGCAGCCCAGATGAGGCCCCATGTCCCACATGATCTATATCAGTGGTTGGCAAACTTTCAGAAAGGGCAGGCCACAGCTTTATTTAGCCCCTCTAATTTAAGGTTGTGCATGCCAGGAATACATTTGAGCATTTGAGGTCTCTTGACTCAACTCTTCACATATGTACAGCGAATATGATTTCTTAAATGTTCAAAGGCCTTCTTTTAAAATTTGCAGCTGCAAAGGCAACTCGGCCACTTTGGTGTGATTCACTGCTTTGACTTTTCTGGCAGAATATCTTCATGGATGCTTTAATCTACCTTGACAAAATGTAGCCCCCAGCAGTCACTTTCCCCCTGGGCTGTGCCCCTCTGCCTTGCAACTTCCCAGGGGATTAGAGGATTTGTTTCCATAGGGCAAGCCACTGGAATTCTCTTTTCCCTGGTCCTCAAGTCGTCTTAATTGTGAAGCACATGCAGTTCTCTGTAGGCGGCCTCAGTTCCTGCTAGGATTGTGGACCAGTAGGCTGAGCACCCTGGACCTCAGAGGCTAGCAAAGCATCCTGGCTTCTCTTCTCTCAGCCTCCTCCTCTCTCTTTTAGCCCCCTTCCCCAGACTAATGTATTCACTCTCCACACTGCAGCAGAGATGTCTCGCCTGATAACCTGGACTAGAAGAGATTTCTCTCTAAAGCATGCTCATCAGCCTTGTTGTAGCACTAATTGTAACTCTAAATTAAACATTATTTTAATATCATTTAACCTCTACCTTATGTACTAGACTGTAAGATCCACGAAGGCAGGGAAGTATCATTTTTACTCACCATTACATCCCTAGTAGGTAATAAAGTCAAGCATTACGATATTCAGTGATAGTAAACACTTAAATGTGCCAGACATTGTTCAATGTGGTTATGTGTGTGTTCTGTGTATCTTAATTCATTTAATCCTCACAACCATCTTATATGGTGTGCACTATTATTATCACTGAGAGGTGAGGAAATGAAAGCGTTGAGAGGCTAAGCATCATGCCTAAGGTCACATAGCCAGGAAGTGATGGAGTTCAGATTTATTTATTTATTTTATTTTATTTTATTTTTTTTTAGAGTTCAGATTTAAACTCAAGTGATAGGGCTTCAAAGTCAATGTTCTTAACCATCATACTCTTGTCCCTCTCCCTGAGACTAAGACATGAATGGAACCGAGTGAAATAATCCATCTCCAACATATTCTCCAGTTAAGATCAAAAGTAGTACTCTTCTTGGACCTGAGGAAAAAATCTTCTGTGTTTGAAACTGGAAGCCAGATGGAAGTAAGCACACAAGTATTGACAATCTTTGTTTAGAGAGGTCCATCCAAGTAGAATTGTTCTTTGCGTGGCTAGCAAGAGACTAGCTTGGACTCAACTTATTTCACTTCGCACATTGAAAAATACATTCTTAAAAATCAAACAAGAATTTAGGAAGATCTTATCTTTAAGAGAAGGCAGAGAAGGCTGAATAATACTGCATTATTGGGATTAGGTTTAGTTATAAGCAATAGTAAATCCCCAAATAATAGATGTTTATTTTTCATGTTCAATAAGTCCAGAGGCCATCAGTTCAGGATGGGGCATGGTGTTTAAAGGAGCAAAGGACATGTATGATTAAGAGATCAAGGAAAAGCACAGTGGAGGAATGAGTGATTTAAATGGGTTTTAAAGCATGAGAAGAATTTTCTTGGGATAGATGAATTCTAAGAAGGGCGTTTTAGATAGAAGGAAGAGTCGAAGCAAAGGCATGGAGATTGAAATGAGCAGAATGTATTGTCTTGTTTGTAGCTAAAGGTTCAAGTTGAGTAATAGGTGAGGCTGTAATGGAAGGTTGGCATCATTTGGGGAAGGGAATGTTGGAGCAAAAAGTTTGTATCTGATTTGATGATCAAGAGGGAGTAACTGAAGGCCTTTGTGCAGAATACCTGAATACCACTACAGCATGAGTGTTAGACAACTTTTGAGCAGGAGAGAGAAGAGATCTGAAGACTATAGCAGCAAAATGTACAGTTTGGAAATGAGGCAACAGAGACACAATGAGGCTATTGTAATAGTCAAAGTAAATGGTAACATGGTTCTGAATCAAACAGGCATAGTAGGCATGCAGAAGAGACAAACACAAGGCGCACTGGAGAGAGGGAATCTATTGAAATTGACTACTGATTGTGGAGTGGAAGATCGTCAATGATTTGACTCCTGATTTCAAATCTAAATGGCTTGGAGAAAATAAAAGCACTGGTTAAGTAGAGAATACAGGAAAAGATGATAGGACAACAGAAAATGGCAGGAGACCTAAACAGACATTTCTCCAAAGAAGACAAACAGATGGCCAACAGACGCACGAAGAGATGCTCCACAAAGCTAATTATTAGAGAAATGGAAATCAAAACTACAAATCAAAACTCACACCAGTCAGAATGACCTTCATCAAAATGCCTACAAATAATAAATCCTGGAGAGGGTACAGAGGAAAGGAACTCTGACTACACTGTTGGTGGGGATGGAAATTGGTGCACAACTATGGAAAACAGTATGGAGGTTCCTTAAAAACTAAAAACAGAACTTCCCTGCCAGCCCTGTACTTAGGACTCTGCATTTCCACTGCAAGGGGCCCATGGTTGAGCCCTGGTTGGGGAACTGAGATCCTGTAAGCCCACAAGCCATGTGGCACACCCAAAAAAAGAAAAATCCCTAAAGAGAGAGCTACCATATAATTCAGCAATCCCACTCCTGGGCATATATTTGGACAAGGGGAAAACTCTAATTCACAAAGATCCGTGCATCCCAGTATTCATAGCACCACTATTCACAGTTATAAAGACATAGAAGCAACCTAAGTGTCCACCAGCAGATGAATGTACAAAGAAAATATATGTGGAGACATATATATGTATGTATGTATGTATGTATGTATGTATGTATGTACATGGTGGTGGTGATTTAGTCGCTAAGTTGTGTCCAACTCTTGTCACCCCATGGACTGTAGCCCGCCAGGCTCCTCTGTCCATGGGAATTCCCGGGCAAGAACACTGGAGTGGATTGCCGTTTCCTTCTCCAGCGATCTTCCCCACTTAGGAACTGAACTCACGTCTCTTGTGTTTCCTACATTGCAGCCGGATTCTTTACCCCTGAGCCACCGTGGAAGCCCGTGTATATACATACAACGGAATACTACTCAGCCCTAAAAAGAATGAAATATTGCCATTTTCAGCAACATGATGGATCTAGAGATTATCATACCAAGTGAAGTAAGGCAGACAGAGAAAGACAAATATTATATGATATCACTTATATGTCAAATCTAAAAAAATAATGCATATCAACTTACTTATAAAATAGAAATAGACTAACATAGAAAACAAACTTATGGTTACCAAAGGGGAGAGGGGAGACAGGAGGGATAAATTAGGAGTTTGGGATTAACAGATACATACCATTACATATAAAATAGATAAACAATAAGGATTTACTGTATAGCACAGGAAACTATGTTCAACATCTTGTAATAACCTAAAATGGAAAAGAATCTGAAGCTGTGTACCTGAAACTAACACAATATAGTAAATCAATTATAGTTACATTTTTTTTAAAAAAAAAGGAGAGACGTTGAAGTGGAGCATAGAGGGAAGATGATGCATTCAGTTTGAAGTATGCTGAGTTTGAAGCCCCCTTAGGGTATCTAGATGGAGATCTGTATTAGAAAGTAAGATATGTCAGAGGACTGGACTACAGACACAGCTTTGAGAGTCTCCATCACAGAAACAATAACACAAGCCCTTGGGGGGATACAATTTCAGAATCTGAAAGTATAAAGAGAGAAAAAAAATTGTCAGTATCCTGAAGTTTTGAAATAAGAGTTTCAGGGAGAAGAAGGAAGATCAATAATGTCTGCTATTGTAGAAAACTCAAAGAGGATGAAGGCTAGGAAAGGGACATCAGAGATAACCAGTTGAAACTGCACTGAGCAATCTTGGGTGGTGAAGAGTTGTGGGGAGTGTTAGCAACATGCGAGAGTGTGAAGGCAAAGTAAAGCAAGGAAGAAGGGAAAAGACCCAGATTGCAGGGTGCCAAGAGTGGGTGAATGATAAGTAAGCCTGGATCCAGGTTATATGTAGGCTATGCAGTGCAGTAAGGCTTTGATGTGTGAGTGAGGGTAGGAAACAGAATATGCTCTCTTTTAAGAAAAGCATGGGATTTCAGAACTGGAGGTGCCTTTAGAAACTTCAGCTAATCCTTATGTATTTTGGAGCTGTTGCTATTTATTATCTCTATAAGAATACTATCATCTCGGGAAAGGAAGGATTCTTCCCCAGAACTTTCAGCAGGAGCATGTCCCCTTGGCTACTCACCAAATCTTAACAAGGTGCTTGTTGAATAATAGTTCCTCCCCCTCTCTGATGAAATGTTTAAAAAGAAAAAGTAAGAAGAGAACGATCTTGACTAAAAACTGGATTTGATTTGTAAAAAACCACCCAAAATAAGGACATCAATTTTGATTTCCAGTTCAGACTTTAGGAATTATGAACCAAGCTAGCTTAAATATCTCCAAGAGCAAACATCATCCAGAATCCATGGAGTGACACAGATTTTCACCACTCTTTGGGGGGTGGTGGTTCAGTTGCTAAATCATGTCCAATTCTTGCGACCCCATGAACTGTAGCCTGCCAGGCTCCTCTGCCAATGGGATTTTCCAGGCAAGAATAATGGAGTGGGTTGCCATTTCCTCCTCCAGGGGATCTTCCTGACCCAGGGATAGAACCTGGGTCTCCTGCACTGCCAGAAATTCCTTACCAACTGACCTACCAGGGAAGCTCACCACTCTTTGCAGCTTGTCAGTTCTTCTGTCAAGTAGCCAGAGGTTTCAGCCCGAATGGGATATTTATAGTAACTCCTCTTGTGAGGGCTTATTCTCAACTGGAAGCTTGTCCCTGGAGTAGTGGTATTCTTTTATACTCCCTAACTGTACGTTTTCAAAGGCTGCCCTAACAAATTATCACCAATTGGGTAACTTAAAAAAAAACAAAAATTGATTCATTCTTAGTTCTGGAGGCTAGAATACTAAAATCAAGGTGTCAGCAGAGCCATATACCTGAGACTGTGGGTAGAATCCTTCCTTGGCTCTTCCTAGCTTCTGGTGGTAGCCACCAATCCTGGGTGTTCCTTGCCTTAAAGCTACATCACCCAATCTCTGCCTCTGTCATCACATGGCATTGTCCCTATGTGTCTCTCTGGGTCTCTTCTCTTATGAGGACACCAGTCATATTAGGTTAAGGGCCCACCCTACTCCACTATAGGGTGATAGGGTGAAGTCGCTCAGTCGTGTCTGACTCTTTGCGATCCCATGGACTGTAGTCTAGCAGGCTTCTCTGTCCATGGGAATTTCCAGGCAAGAGTACTGGAGTGGGTTGCCATTTCCTTTCTCCAGGGGATCTTCCTGACCCAGGGATCAAACCCAGGTCTCCTGCATTGCAGACAGACGCTTTACCCTCTGAGCCACCAGGTATGACCTCATCTAAACTTGATTTCATCTACAACAATTCCAACTCTATTTCCAAATAATGTGACATTCTGTGGTCCTGAGGGTTAGGACTTTAACATATCAACTCACAATATTAACAGAATCATGAGGTCAAGTTGTGGGCATGTTTTGACTTTCAACCAGAAGTAAAGCCTTCTCAGAAATGACACCTTGGACTTTCCTAGTGGTGTAGTGGACAAGAATCCGCCTGGCAATGCAGGGGAAACAAGTTCGATCCCTGGCCCGGGAAGATTCCACATGCTGCAGTGCAATTAAGCCTGTACACCACAACTACAGAGCCTGTGAGCTGTAGCTACAGAAACCTGAGCACCTAGAATCTGTGCTCCACAACAAAGAAGCCACCAGAAATGGTGAGCCCACACACTGCAACAAAGAATGGCTCCCGCTTGTCACAACTAGAGAAAGCCTGCATACAGCCATGAAGACCCAGTGCAACCAAAAAAAAAATCTCTCTCTTTAAAAAGAAAAAAAAAAAAAGAAATGATACCTTCTACTATTGAGAACAGCCTTGGGATTCTAGATGGACCAAAAGTCCAATCCTTAATACTATGTATAGTCATGCTTTCTCAAACAACAGATGGAACATTCATTCAGGGGTTCTTTATCTATAGGTTAATAGCTCTAAAGAGGCTTTTTTAGCCTCACTAGGCAGGACTGTGTAGCTCCTTGAGGCCACCATCAGTCTGACAATTCACACCATATAAGTAGCATCATTCAAAACCAGGCCTCGATCTGAATTATTCACAGCTTTAGTTCTGAACTTCCTGTCCTAGACTTTCCTCCCCACTTTTATCTGTTTCTTTCAGCTTCTGGTCTCATGATTCCTCTTACTGATGATGGTTATACTTATCCTTTGGGTTTGATGCTTAGCACCATTTCTCTGGCTTTCACCAGTATCTTTCTTCCTGCACCCCGATTTAAACTTACTGAAGACCAGGTTGTAATCATGCATAGTGGGCAAATACTCCGTAATGTCTATCCATACACAGCACAGTGATCTACAGTTAGCACTTGCATTGGACCATATGAATCAGAGCCAAACATCAAGCCATGACCTCTAAGGTTCTTGGCCATTCCTTATGCTACCGTGAAAAACTGGACCTTCTTTGACTCAGGCAGAACCATCCTTTTTCCACTGGGAACATATTTCCGCATTTATTTTCAAAACTGAAAGTGCATTTTTGAAATAAAGGTTTTATTTGCTCATGGGAATTCTGCAAGTTTTACACAGTTACGCTGGAACGTCTCAGGATATAGAAATCTCCTTCAGGTTCTTCATGGTGTCAGTCTTCTGCCCTCACACCTTGCCTGGAACAGCCCTAGGAGAGGTCCCCAGTACCCTCTAACTACTGCATGTAATCACATGTTTTCAGTCCTCACCCTGCTTAACTTCATAATGCCATTTGACACTACTGACCCTTCCCTATATGTCAAAAATCAACCCTCTCTTGACTTAAGACACAGAACCTCTGCTATCTTCTCGAACTTCAGGCTCCTTTACTGCCTTCTCTGACTCTGACCAACATTTAGTCTTTGGCCATTCTCTAGGCTCTCTCCTTGGCTTTTTGATGTCATGCTATACCTTATGTGGGTGATGCCATTTCCTGTCAAGGCTTCAGTTATATATGTTAGTGATTTCCAAATCTGTATCTCCAACCTTGGCTTCTTTCCTGAGCTCCAGACCTGTGTGCCCAGTGGCTGACTGGACACCATTCAACGTGTCCACACAAATCTCATTGTTTATATTGTCCACCTCAATGAAAGTACCATCAGCTTAGATTTGTTCCCCGTTTTTACCCCTCGCCTGTGATCTGCATGTTCTGTTTCTCTTAATTGACTCTTTATCTGTACTCACTAGCTTTACCCTAGTTGGAGCCTTGATTACACTTTGTCTGGACTATTTTAATAGCCTTTTGCATGGTTGGTCTCTCACTTCATACCATTCTCCATCTGGCATTGAGAGTGAAAATGTCACAGCATGAAAACCTTCAGTTGATTTCCACTGCCTACAGGATAAAGTTCAGTTCCCTTAGTGAGCCATTCAAGGGGTGGCCTTTTGCACCTTGAACCTCATCTTTTGGTTTGCTATGTCTCCTCCCCAAAGCTTCAGTCATATGAAACTACTTCTAGATCCCACTGTGTATTATTGCTTTATGCCTTTACTTTGTTTCTCTCCGCTTGGAAGGTTTCCCCTTCTCCACCCTTGACTACTTAGAAAAGGCTCAGGGCCAGACCTCCCATCTGAATATGAGATAAGAAAGGCAGGCCTCTGTAACAGCTCATCCGCATGGATGTCCCAGCAGACACTGTGCTGGGCAATCATCCCCTTTTTCATCTGGACCCTGGAGAGCCATGGCACTGTAACCCTGGATCTCTGTCAGAAGTTGCAAGCAGAGACAACTTCTGTGGTGGTGGACTCTTCCAGATGTGTGTCAGTTCTGGGTGAGGTTTAGAGGCTGCCAAGTTCTCAGGCTGGATCTCCGTTGGCAAGCTCACAGCTTCTCCATGCCCTAGGTGCAAGCATTGTGAAGGTTTCTGCTAAGGGGTTCCAGTTTTCCACCGTTCCACAGACAGCTAGACCTACCCTTGTCTTTGGCCTGACTCAAAAGCAGATGGGTGAATAGGACTGTTCCCATCCCCAATGGCCCCTGGGATACCTTATGGCTAGCCCACAAGATCCATCCTGCAAGAGGCCTCTTTCTCTAAATAACTTATAAGATGGTCTCTCTCTCCTCAGCATCTATTTCATCAACCAATATTTAGTGACCAAGAAGTCTACTAAATACTGAAGACATAGCAATATACAAAAAACAGGAACAAAAAAAATCACTGTCTTTTTTGAGCTTACAGTCTGATGTGAGAGACAGACATTAAGTACAAAGACACACAAATATTTCCTTCATAATAGTTGGGAAGAAAACAGTGCAATGAACGAAAAGTGCAGGGTTCTGTGAGAGAAGCTGAGTTTTTGTCAACCTGATTTGTTGGAGAAATGAAATCCCTCAAGTGAATACAAAACAATAGCTTTGCTCTTGAAGTTTTAAGTTTTTCTTCTCTAGTTGTATATTTCTCACACGTGAAATCTATTAACCTCTTGCCTGATTAAAAAAAGTGATAAATTTGAATATTACAGCCATGCTTTGTAGGTGTCCCCTATTTCAGTTTGTACTTTGCCAACAAAGGTCGTTCTAGTCAAGGATATGGTTTTTCCATTGGTCGTGTATGGATGCAAGAGTTGGACTGTGAAGAAAGCTGAGCGCCAAAGAATTGATGCTTTTGAACTGTGGTGTTGGAGAAGACTCTTGAGAGTCCCTTGGACTGCAAGGAGATCCAAGCAGTCCATTCTGAAGGAGATCAACCCTGGGATTTCTTTGGAAGGAATGATGCTAAAGCTGAAGCTCCAGTACTTTGGCCACCTCATGTGAAGAGTTGACTCATTGGAAAAGACTCTGATGCTGGGAGGGATTGGGGGCAGGAGGAGAAGGGGACGACAGAGGATGAGATGGCTGGATGGCATCACGGACTCGATGGACGTGAGTCTGAGTGAACTCTGGGAGTTGGTGATGGACAGGGAGGCCTGGCGTGCTGTGATTCATGGGGTCGCAAAGAGTCGGACACGACTTTGAACTGAACTGAACTGAATGTTTTCTCATGACTAGGTTCAGGTTCTGATTTTTTGGCACAATTATCATGGAAGTGATGCTTTGCACTTTTCATTGCATCCTTTCAGGGGCACATGATTTCAATGTATTCTATTACCGATCATGTTCACTCTGACCACTTGGTTAAGGTTTTCCACTGTGAGGTCACTCTTTTTCCCCCTTGGCTTGTTATTTGGGGGACTCCTTTCTCACTTGGCGTGGACTCCAACACCTTACACCAGGCTGCTCATCTATGGATGCCTTCATCACCCAGGAATGGACAACCTTCTCACCCCCTTCAGGCTCTGACACCCCATACTGGGCCACTCCCACGTGTGGATGTCCTCTTCACCCTGCCTGGGTTCTGACACCCCGTGCCAAGCCTTCGCTCCACATAGACGTCATCTCCTGCCCTGCTTGGCTCTGCCTCTGCTTCATGGAGGCCCTGATGACTCACTTGGGTTCCAGCACCCTATGGCAGGTGTTCCATGTGGCAGGACACACTCCATTCGGGCTCAGACATCCCATGCCCCCTCCTCAGACACCTGCCCACACTGGTTAGGTTCTGAAACCGAACCTGCATGGAGTCTGTCTCCATACCCATGATGGGATTCTGCAGGGACACCCTTCTCACCGGGACTTGGCTCTGACTTCTCACTCCAAGCTGCCTTGCCACGCACCTCACTCCATCCCTCTTAATGGCATAGAGACTAAACTGCTCAGAAGGAAAAGAAAAAGGAACAGAAGACAAAGAAGTAGAGCTCTACCCACTCTGGTACCACCAGAGTCTAACTGGTGGTCAACTCTCATCAAGATTACCTGGATTACTTCAAAAAGCACCACCTGCTTAAAGGGTGCATTTAAATGCCATCTCTTTCTGGGCATTTTCTTGTCGTAGAAACATTATTTTATTGAAGTATAGTTGATTTCCAGTGTTGTGTAATTTTCTGCTTTACAGCAAAGTGTTTCAGTTATAACATATATATTTTTTTACATATTATTTTCCATTACAGTTTATCACAGGATATTCAGTATAGTTGTCTGTGCTATACAGTAGGATATGGTTGTTTATCCATTCTATGTTTAATAGTTTGTACCTGATAATCCCAAATTTCTAACCCATCCCTCTCTATCTCCCTTTGGCAACCACAAGTCTGTTCTCTCTGTCTCTGAATCTGTTCCTGTTTCGTAAATATGTTCATTTATCTTATGTTTTAGACTCCCTATATAAGTGGTATTGTGTTATTTGTCTTTCTCTTTTGGATTCACTTCACTTAGTGTGATAATCTCTAGTTCCATCTATGTTGCTGCAAACGGCAGTATTTCATTCTTTCTATGGCTCAGTAGTATTCTGTTGCACGCGTACCACATCTTTATCTATTAGGTTGTTTCCACGCCTTGACCATTGTAAATAGTGCTGCTGTGGACATAGGGGTGCATGCATCTTTTCTAATTAGAGTTTTGCTTAGTATGCAGGCCTGAGAATGTGATTGCTGGATCATATGGCAAATCTATTTTCAGCTTTTTGAGGAAGCTCCACACTGTTCTCCATACTGGCTACACCGATTTACATTCTCATCAACAGTGTAGCAGGGTTCCTTTTTCTCCACACCCTCTCCAGAATTTGTCATTTGTAGATTTTGAAATGATGTCCATTCTCACCGGTGTGAGGTAGTACTTCACTGTAGTTTTGATTTGCATTATGAAGTATTTTCTAATCAATTCATCCAAATATCAGTGATCTTCCCCCTTATTCAGAAGCTTTGAGACTCCCAAGACATTTATTCAACAAACATTTATTGCATGCCAACTCTGGTGCCAAGCACTGTATGCTGAAGGATGCCGAAGATAATGTGGCAAATGAGACTCCAGCCCCAGTGGAGCTTACAGTGTAGTTAGAAATCTAGGCAAATGAACAGGGAATAATAAAGTGTGCCAAATGTGCAGGAGAGAGAAATGCATAGTCTGTAGGTCATGAAGGTGTGGAGGAGAAATGAGGCTGAAGAGGTAGGTGAGGCCAAATCATGTAGGGTT